>NW_006921589.1:34065544-34070972 GCF_000298275.1 Orycteropus afer afer | reverse complement strand
GGAGGGTCGACGAAAGAGGGGGAGGCCTTCAACGAGATGGATTGATACGGTGCCTGCTATGATGGGCTCAAGTATAGCAGGGATTGTGTGGCTGGCGTGGGATCAGGCAGTGTTTCGTTCTGCTGTGCATGGGGTCGCTATGAGTTGGAAACGACTCGGCGGCACTTAATAACAACAGCAACACCACCATGCTGTGTTGCATCAATAAGCTAGGGTATTATGTTACCTCCCCAGAAATGGCCTTACATAGAAATAGATATCTGGTGCGTCACCATGTCATGTTGGGTAGCCTTTAACGTTTCTTTCAATCCTGAGAGGATATGACTCTTAAAATCCTCACTCCGCATCATTTCTTGGAGGCTGATTATACTTCACAGGCCTTCCAAGTTTTACTTTCCTCTGTGCTTCCTACACTAATTCCCTCATTTGCCACATGTGCGACCTTACATTGTTAGCTCTTAATGATCTTAAGTCATACATTAGAGTATGGAAATAATTTTTTCCAACCCATTCATCTGGCACCAGAAAAACTAAGGCCCTAGATGTGATTTGCCTGTGATCATGCAGCCAGAATGGGAGAGCTTGGACAGGAACCCTGGTCACCTTGCTGCATGCCACCCTTCCACTGGGCTACCCCCAACCTCCACCGGACTGTAAACTTCCTGAGAACAGGAGTTTGTCCTTCCTCTTTGTATCTCCACAGTACCTAAAATAGGAAGCAGAGGATGAGAGAAATGATGTTTGTGGAGTCCTCACTCTGTCCTTTTATTTAGGAAAGATTTATTGGTCCCCTACTTTGTGTCACATATACAATAAACCTTGATGCCAAAGGAGCCCTGGTGGTACAACAGTTAAGTGTTCAGCTGCTAACCAGGGAAACAGTAAACCCAAGAACACAATAAACAGGACACAATCATTGCAGATGGTGATGACTACTAAGGGAGGAACATGGAGCAGGAGAGTGAGGCAGAGGTAGATGGCTTCTTCAGCTTGGGTGGTCTGGCAGGGAAGCCCTGAGAAAAGCAAAATGGATAAACAGATGCCTATGGTAGACTTAATGTGTTGAGCAGATGGTTAGTGTGGTCAGCATGAGGTAAGGCGAGGGAATAGTGATGGGAGATGAGGTCAGAGAGTGCAACAAGAGCAATTTTGGTAGAATGGGGTCTTTACCTGGGTCCAGGGACCTAAAAAGGGATCTGTAGTGGCATTCAGAGGTCCGTGAACTTGGCTGGAAAAAAATACATTTTTATCTTCTCTAGCATCTAAATGAAACTTAGCACTTCTATCATGAATATGTTGTTGTTGTTGTTATGTGCCCTCGAGTCGACCATAGGCAGAAAAAAAAAAAAGCATCACAGTAGTAACAACAGTACCTGTGACTTTCACCTGTGACTAGAAATTACAAATATCGTCTATATTCATATTAAATTACATCTGTTGCAGATGTACCGATAGTGTTTTTTTTTTTTTTTATCACTATGTCAGAATCATAGAACCTGCCACTTGCTTGTGTTATTTAATGTGTTAATAGAGAAGCACATGCTGTATATTGTTGTTGTTAGGTGCTGTCTAGTCAGCTCTGACTCATAGCGACCCTATGCACAGTCCTTGCTGAATCCATCATTGCAGCCACTGTGTCAATCCATCTCATTCAAGGCCTTCCCCCAAAAAATGTTGACCCTCCAGTTTACTAAACATGATATCCTTCTCCGGGTAATGGTCCCTTCTGACAATGTGACCAAAGTAGGTGAGATGAAGTCTGGCCGTTCTTGCTTCCAAGGAGCATTCCGACTGCACTTCTTCCAGGACAGATTTGTTAGTTCTTCTGGCAATCTATGGTACTTTCAGCATTCTTCACCAACATCACAATTCAAAAGCATCGTACCATATATTACTATAGCATAAGTTTGTTTTTTGTAAATATTTTAACTATTCTGAGTAGTTTTCTTTGTAGTAATATGTGTTTTATTTCATGCATTTTAAAACAGTATTCTGAGAAAGACCCATAGACTTCACCAGACAGTGAACCCATAGCTTTAGAACTCATGATGGAGCTGTGTAGGTTTTTCATTATTCAAAGTACGGAAAGTAAGCTGGTAGAAAGAGGAGCATGACATGACCTGATAGAGTTTTAAATGCCCCCCCCCCCCCGCAGCTGTGTCAGCTCTTGTGCTGCATGTCTTCTAAATCTTATCAGATGACTTTGTTAAGTTGGCACTTTCTCTATTTGATGAAGTAACTGAGGCTTGAGGTTAAGAGACTTGGTCAAAATCAGATGCTGAGGGAATTTGGAGGAGCAGGGATTCCAATCCAGCTGTGTCTGATTTTAAAGCCTGTGCTCTTTCCCCGCTATTACTGCTTCTCTGAGTTTTCACCAAAGTACCTCTGGGGCACAGAAGAACAAAGTTGTTACCCCACATATTTGGGGACACGGTTAAAACCATCTTCCGCCAACATAACAATTTCTTTGTCATGTTATGTGTTAGTTTAAAAATTCATGTAAAGCCTTCATTCATTGTATTTCAGAATATATTCCATAAGACTTGTTAATATAAAAGTGTTTTAACTTATTGATCACTGGAAAAAAAAATAGTAACAGAAAGATGTAACTTAAGCCTTCATATTCTTCCTGGCTCAAAGTCATGTACTTGTGGTCAGAATAAGAGTTCCCTGGTTTGAGAATCTGGGTCGGGCACCACAGAACTGACAAGAGATTGGTTCCTTTCCAACTGTCTGCTGATGGATGGGTTGAGCAGCTCCAACAGTTAGCTGTGGAAGGAAAAGCACTTTACTGAATCAGAGTCATAGAAATTGAGTCCTGCAAAGCAAGGCTAGTAAACAGACCAATATGGTAGGCTCAACAGTCAACAATAGAGTGTCCTGTTCAAAATACTCTGTTGAGTGAGGCATTAAGCCAGTACGAGGAAGGAGGCTGATTCATCACCACACAGACCACAGAGGGTTCAGTGTGAACGCTGCAGGCATTGACTTAGGCGCCACATTCATCCACTTGTCATGAGTAATGTCATGTCGGCGTATGAAGATTAACAGTAAATAGTGTTTCACCACCGCTCTTCAGTAACTTATCAAAATGTTGGCATTATTTTGAAAGAGGGTGATGCTTAAGTTGTAAATATTATCAATCTGTGTGACAATGAACATAGAGCTTCTCTAACTCAATTAGTCAATACCATCTACCTCTCTTGAAAGGGTAATAGATTTCTCAATTCAATAAAATAAATCTTAATAAACAACTGAAAAAATTGATCATTTGCAATTTTACATTGATTTATTTTAGTGCACGTATTTCCTTTAGTTATTAGCTTTATGGCCTTTTTATGATTAGTTTGGTTCTCAATCTGTCACCTAAAGCAATGACATTTCAGTTCTGGAAATTAAGAATAATAACAACTGTTGTGTCTTCAATTATGAGCTTTTAGAGATCAGAGAATAGATCTATGTAGTGTTTTTGATACAGTATCTAGTCAATCATTGTGGTAAATTAAATAATCAATGCCTTGCAACAAAATAAATTCATAATATCTCTAGTGGGTCTCCTGCTGGAGGAATTGAGTGGTAGGTGAGGAAATCATTTCTGTCCTCATGTGGCTTTTAGTCTAAAGGAGGAATTAATAGCTTACATTTTCATATTCAAGGCAACTGAAACTTCAAATTGATACTGTATGTGACTATTTTAAGTATTTTTATACTATTGGATAATAACTGTAAAGATTTAAATTGGAATTACTTGTTGGAGTTGAAGCTCAAGCTCCTTAGTGTGACATATAGACTCTGAATGATCTGACCCCATCTACTTTCACATCTTCTTCTACTGCCACAACTCCACACGCCCCCTTACACCTAGCAGAACGTTTCTGCCTCCACGCCTTCGCAAAGGCAGTTCTCTGTCACAGATGTCCTCCTGAAGAACCCGACCCACATTTCCTTTCCTTTTAGGAACCCTTCCCGATGTCTCCTTTCTGCACCCCTCCCCCCCAACATTTGCCCTTCTTCCTCTGTTCTTCTTTGTACTTCAGTGGATTCTGTGCATTCTTCATGGTGTAATTGTTAGTTGTCTCTCTGTCTTCCCATGTTAGGCTGTGTGCCCTGTGGGGATAGAGACATTAAGTCTTACCCACCTTCATATTCTTGGATTTGACGTAGAGTTGACTCCCAATTAACTAACTAAATAAATAAAAACAGTTGCCATCTAGTTGATTCTGATACATGGCTACCCCATATTTTTACTGTGTTCCATAGGATTTTCAATGGCTATGACCACTCAGAAGTAGATTGCCAGGCCTGCCTTCTGAAGCACCTCTAGGTGGATTTGAACCACTGACCTCTCAGTTAGTAGCCAAGCACTTAAACCTTTGTACTACCCAGCTCTCTTGACCTTCAATGAAGAGTTAGGGAAATTAATGGAGAAATGAAGAAACAAGTAATGAATAAACATACCTATTCAATGGTGAAGTTCTTTAGAGACTATATTTCCCATTCATGATATTTGCAAAATCTCAAGTCTTCTTGAAAATTGAAATGTAGGTTAATGGAAATGTCATCTCATGTTAGTACTTATTTACTATTGAATGAAGCCAGTTTTAAATTGCTTCAAAAAAGAGAAACCTGTTTTAGGTTGACCACCTGTACTTGTACAGAAGCTAACATCTTTCAGAGATGATTATCAAATACAGGTGGTCTTAAATAAGTTTAATAATAACAAATGAGGTGCTAGTCATATCCTGGTTCCTCTCCCTGTCCAGGAAAAAAAAAAAGTCCCCAAATCACACTTTGTTAAGAGAAAATCAGAACAGAATCTTCGTATGACTTAACTCAAGGGTCTTGTATTTAGGGTATGCTCACTTTTACAATTCTTTACTAAATGATATATTTCCTGAGACATTCTAGACTAGAAACTCCTAGATGAGTTAAGTATAAACCAAACTCTCTGCCATCAAGTCAATTCCAACTCATAGCAACCCCCTTTAGGTTTCTGAGGCTGTAAATCTTTACAGAAGTAGATTACCAGATAACCCCATCTTCCTTCTGTGGAGTGGCTGGTGGATTTGAACTGCCAACTTTCTGCTTAGCAGTCAAATGCCTTAGGCACTGTGCAACCAGAGCTCTTTGAGTTAAGCATAGGACTCAATAATGACTATTACGTTATTTCTGGTGTGAAACACTTGGCTGTTATTATTGTTATTTGTGGTGAGTTGATTCGACCTCATTGCAACCACGTGTATTACAGAATAGACCTGCTCCACGAGGTTTTGTTGGCTGCATTCTTTTTTTTTTATTATTATTAGGATTTGGGTGAAGATTTACAGAGTAAATTCACTTCTCATACAGCAGTTCACATATACTTTGTCTCATGTCATTGACCAAAACTTACAATGCAGCAGCTCCCCTCCCACTTCCTCCCCATAGT
>NW_006921589.1:34064209-34065444 GCF_000298275.1 Orycteropus afer afer | reverse complement strand
AAAAAAAAAAAAAAAACCTCACTGCCATTGAGTTGATCTTAACTCATAGTGACCCCTCATTTGGTTTCTGAGGCAGTACCTCTATGGAAGTAGATTGCCCACAGTCTTCCTTCTGAAACAACTAAGAGCTGATAAAAGCTTTGGGACAGTGAGGATTGTGACGACAATGCTTAGTTAAAATAGGTACAGTTTCCGTCCTTTCACTGTCCTGACCACTTTTCTTTTGTAGAACAAGAAATATAGTTTGGGTACATACCCATCTGTCTTTGTAATTTCCATGTCAATACAGTATGAATAAAAGATTTTATATTGTCTTCCACAGTTATTGTAACATGCTTTTAGAGCATATCTAAGCCAAATGCCTAGCTTGAAAGTATTTTTACATCCTAAAATGGTATTTATGATTATAGCTGAATGAAATTGTTTATGTTGGAAGAGAGCATAGAAATAACACATTGAGAAATCAATTTAAAAACTTAAGAGTTATTATTTTTTCTTTCTTTATAGGGCTTATTCTACTAGAAGCAAGATGGCTGAACTCAATACACAAGTGAACGTCAAGGAAAAGGTAAAATCAAGTTTTATGTTGGCTCACAGAAACCCCAGACTGAGTAATGGAGCTGGTTAAAAAGCTTAATACAGTGGAAAAAATGGAAATGGTTTTAGGGCTGCATAGTAAGTTTGCCAAACTAGAAAACCTTAGCAGAAAGCATAATAAATAGCATTTACTGAATGTACTTTAAGCATATTACATTCATTTTCTCATTTAATCCTGACCATAACCTATAGATACTTTCCTTATTCCCATTTTACAGAGGAGGGAATTGAGACACAGAGAAGTCATTTGCCTAAATTCACATAGCTAGTAATTGACAGAGTGGGATTTGAACCCAGGCCCTGTCATTCTACAGTTCATACTCAACTACCATGCCCCAGGGTTACAGGTGAGGAGAGACAACACAGGGACGCCCAGAGTAGCAGGCCGGAAGAGCAGGAGAAAGGGGATAAAAGGCTTGAACCCAGACAGGAGAGCAGTCAGCCCCGGGGTTACAGGCGAGGAGAGACAACGCAGGGACGCCCAGAGTAGCAGGCCGGAAGAGCAGGAGAAAGGGGATAAAAGCCTTGAACCCGGACAGAAGAGCAGTCAGCCCCAGGGTTGCAGGCGAGGTGCAAACACGGCAAGGAGGCCACATGTTCTGACCTCTAATCTCACAAGAGGAAGACAGCAGTAACCC
>NW_006921589.1:34025704-34045869 GCF_000298275.1 Orycteropus afer afer | reverse complement strand
TTCTGTGTCTGTATTTATTGGTTTCCCTTTTCTTTGTTGAAGAGGGTCTGTGCAATCCTTCTGCCTAGTCCGCCATCTTGCCCCGCCTCCTTTTATCTCCTGTTGGCTGCATTCTTAATGGAAACAGATCATTGGGCCTTTTCTTCTATGGTACTGCTGGGGGGCTTTGACCCACCAACCATTAAGGTAGCTGTTGAGCGCAAACCATTTGTGCCAGCTAGAAACCTAAACAGTTGGGTACCAAGCTAAATTGATTTACAAAATTTGAAATATAATTCCCAAGTGAAAAAGAAACATTTATTAAAACTGGTATAGATAAAATAAAAATTTAAGTCAGATATTTTTACATGCATTACTATAAATAATAAGAATAGAGTTAAGTCATTGAACACAATGACCAAAGACCAGATGAGTTATGGGATGACATCAAGAACATCATACATGAAGAAAGCACAAGATCATTAAAAAGACAGGAAAGGAAGACCAAACTGGATGTCAGAGGAGACTCTGAAACGTGTCTTGAACAGAGAATAGCTAAAATGAAAGAAAGAAATGTTGAAATAAAAGTGCTGAACAGAAAATTTCGAAGGGCAACTTGAGAAGACAAAGGAAAGTATTATAATGAAATGTGCAGAGACCTGGAGTTACAAAACCAAAAGGAAGAACGCGCTCATCATTTCTCAAGCTAAAGAACTGAAAGAAAACATCAAGCCTCAGTTGCAATATTGAAAGATTCTCTGGTGGCATAGTGCCTAAGGCATTTGACTGCTAACCAGAAGGCTGGTCGTTCAAACCCACCAGCCACTCCTCGGAAGGAAGGTTGGGCAATCTACTTCCATAGTGATACCACCTCAGAAACCCAAGGAGGGGTCACTATGAGTTAAAATTGACTCAACGACAGTGAGTAAGGGCAAAGTATTGAACAATACAGGAAGCATCAAAAGATGGAAGGAATACAGAGAGTCGCTACACCAAAAAAAAAAAAAAAAGATCAACATTCACCTATTTCAGGAGGTTGTATATGATCAAGCACCAATAGTACTGAAGGAAGAAGTCCAAGTTGCACTGAAGGAATTGGTGAAAAATAAGCCTCCAGGAATCAATGGAATACCTATCGAGTGTTCTAACAAGCAGATGCAACTCTGGAGGTAGGTCTTCTTTATGCCAGAAAATTTGGAAGACAAGTGCCTGGCCAGCCAACTGGAACAAATTGATATTTTTGTCCATTCCAAAGAAAAGTGATCTGACAGAATGTGGAGATTATTGAACATTATCATTAATATCACATGCAAGTAAAATCTTGCTGAAGATAATTCAGAAATGGCTGTAACAGTATATTGACAGGGAACTTCCAGAAATTCAAGCTGGATTAGGAAGAGGTTGTGGAAAGAGGGATATCATTGCTGATATCAGATGGATCTTGGCTGAAAGCAACGGACACCAGAAAGATGTTTACCTGTGTTTTATTGACTATGCAAGGGCATTCAACTGTGTGGATCATAACACACTGTGGATAACATGCCACAGAATAGGAATTCTGGAACACCTAATTGCGCTCATGAGGAAACTGTACATAAACAAGAAGTAGCCGTTTGAACAGAACAAAGGGACACTGCATGGTTTAAAATCAGGAGAGAATGCATCAATGTTGTATCCTTTCACTATGCTTATTCAATCTGTATGCTGAGAAGCTGGAGTATGTGAAGAAGAACATGGCAATAGAATTAAAGGAAGACTAATTAACAACCTGTGATATACAGATGACACAACCTTGCTTGATGAAAGTGGAGATTACTTGAAGCACTTACTGACGAAGATCAAAGACTACAGTCTTCAGTATGGATTACACCTCAACATAAAGAGAACAAACATCCTCACAACTGGCCAATAAACAATATCACGAAAAATGGAGAAAAGATTGAAGTTGTCATAGATTTCTTTTTATCTGGATCCACAATCAACACGCACGGAATCAGCAGTCAAGAAATCAGGTATTATGTTGTACTGGGCAAATCTGCTACAAAAGACCTCTTTGAAGTGTTGAACAGCAAAGATGTTAAGATGTCACTTTGAAGACTAAGGTGTGCCTAACCTAAGCCTTGGTATTTTCAATCACCTCATATGCATGTCAAAGCTGGACAATGGATAAAGAAGACTGAAGAGAATTGATGCATTTGAATTGTGGTGTTGGCAAAGAATACTGAAAATACCATAGACTACAAAAGAATGAACAAATCTGTCCTGGAAGAATCACACCCAGGATGCTCCTTGGAAGCAAGAACAGACAAACTTCGTCTCACCTACTTTGGTCATGTTGTCAGAAGGGATCAGTCCCTAGAGATGGATATCGTGCTTGGTAAAGTGGAGGGTCAGAGAAAAACGGGAAGACCTTCAACAAGATGGATTGACAGAGTGGCTGCAATTACAGCAAGGATTGTAAGAACGGTGCAGGACCCCGGGCAGTGTTTTGTTCTGTTGTACAAAGGGTAGCTATGAGTCAAATCTGAGTTAATGGCACCTAACAACAGCAGCATTATAAATCAGTTTAAATCTTAAACAGAGTATAATTCAGCGGTAACAGTTGACAGTGTAAAACTAAAAGGAATTCTTGTTTGTAAAATGGGGTTAATTGCTAGGTATCTACTTTAGGCTGATTAACTAATTCCAGCAAAGTTGCTGTGATGTGCTATCAAGTCAGTTTCCACTCACAGTGACCCTAGTACAACAGAACGAAACACTGCCTGGTCCTTTTCCACCCTCTGTGATGATAATGTAATCCCACAAAGTTTGCCCCCTAAACCACCCTAGAAGACCCAAGACAGTCAGGAAGTAATCTCAAGTGAGATAAAATCATGGAAAGAATAGGGATTTTAGAGATCAAAAGCAGAGATGAATAGCCCCCTGCATTACAAGTTGAGCAGCCTGAAGCAAATCCCTTATCTTTTCTGGGCCTGGGTTTCCTAATCTGTAGGTTTGAGATGAAAATAAAACCTACCTCACAGAGTGAACAAATACAAAAGCAAATGTAGAGCTGCTTTATGGGCTCTTAAACATGTAAACTATAAAGGATTTGAAGGAGCTCCCCTTTGATGTGACATCTGTTTATTTTGCAATTAAAAAATGGAAAAGGAGTTCTAATCAACATTTTTGTCTGGAACTTGAAATATAAACTCACATGGGACCAAGATTAGAAAGAAGACAAAATAAAAAGCCCAAATTAGAAAAAGAACATAAAACTGAACTTTTTCAAACTTTTATAGCTATTGCTGAGCCTCACCAAAAAAAAAAAAATGAGATTAAGCAATATGAAGATACAGAAATGGGGGCCTAGCTCAATCTGTAACATCATTACTGAGCTGTGCCACTTACTGTGAATAACTTCTAGAGCTGTTAAAGATACAGAGGTAAATTGAGTTGTAAACAATAATTATACAGTCATTAAAATGATGGAAGATCTGTGTTTTACAAAGTACCAAAATATAGTTGAAATCTAATGTGAGGTGGGATGTGGTCAAAAAAACCCTAGTACTTGATTAAAGAGGTTTAGTTAGGATCAGAGAGACCTTGGAAGAACCAGCCATTGTGTATCTTTTCAGTATTAACTTTATGTAATTAAAGAACTCATTTCATGGGACTTGGAACAAGTTTTAATGATATGCATTTGTTTTAAAAGACCAAATCCTGCAAACTTTGGGGAAAATCTTTTTTTTTTTTAAATTTATTATGCTTTAAGTGAATATTTACATAGGAAAGCAGTTTTCTAGTCAATAGTTCATGCAGTTTGTTCCATGACATTGGTTACAGTCCTCACAATATGTGGGGAAAATCTTAATTTCATAATTTTGTAAGAGAATTTTAAGCCCATTTAGCCCAACTCCTGGATTCAAACAGCAGGAACACAAGCCACAGGGCTTTCAGATTTCACCACAGACAGGTTCTTGTCATCACCTTCCCATAGGAAAGGGCCATTAACTTTCTCTTTTGAAGAAAGGAAAGACATGGACAGTAGTCATTGCCTGATGCTTAGGTACAAGGAGCCCAGGTGGCACAGAGCAGTGGTCAAAGTGCTAAGCTGCTAACCAAATGGTTAGCAGTTCAAAGCTACCAGCTGCTCTGTGGAAGAGGTATGTGGGTGGCAGTCTGCTTCCATAAAGATTACAGCCTTGAAAACCCTGTAGGGCACTTCTGCCTATCTGTAGGGTCTCTATGAGTCAGAATCAACTCGACAGCACACAACAACAATGCTTATGGACAGAACTGTTGTTATTGTTGCTTAGCAACTGGTAGAGATTTGACAAGTAGTCTAAAGGAACTGAAGGAATAAGTGGAAATGTCAGCCTCAGTTTCAGGGGATAAGAAGAAATTGACTATTGCAGGATTAGTGTCACGGTGCTTTCTCTAAGCTGCATAATTGGAATTCACAGTGTTTTTGTTTTGCTTCTCCTGCCCTCCTTTTTATTCCTAGTCCTTTTTGCACTGTGGCTGAGAGGTGTATTTATAAGAGAGATGGTTAATGTTAAAGAGTGTAAGAACATGACAAAATTAAACCCTTTGATAGCAGGAAAAATGAAACCGATGTTGGCAATCCCTTGGCAATTATAGGTACTTTACCAGCATTCTAGTTATTTCTCACAATGATCCATCATATTATCAATTTTCACAGATAAAAAATGACAAGGCTGCAGGAGCTCTATTTTCTGACCTTGAGCACCTAAAATCTTTCCAGATAAATGCTTACATGTATATGTACATACAAAATAAGTAAATTTATGTCGTTATTATTAAAACCACTTTTGCTCTATAAGTCATTTCTCTACAATTTGATTACAGGCTCCTTATAAGCTGAAAAGGAGCTCTGGTGCCCTAGTGCCTAAGGCATTTGACTACTAACCAGAAATCTGGTGGTTCAAACCCACCAGCTACTCCTTGGAAAGAAGGTTGGACATTCTACTTCCATAATGATACCGCTTCAGAAACCCAAGGAGGGGTCACTATGAGTCAGGTCCGATTCAATGGCACATAACAACAACAACAACAACTTCTATAATAGTGGTATCATAGACTTCATACTCCAGAAATACTTCTTAATTAATCAGCATTTAGTAATTTAGCCAAAATGCCCTATGTTTGTTGTTAGGTGCCATCCAGTCAGTTTTGACTCATAGAAACTCTGTGTACAACAAAATGAAACACTGCCCTATCCTGCATAATCCTCACAATCCTTGCTATGTTTGAACCCATTGTTGCAGCCACTGTGTCAATCTATCTTGTTGAGGGTCTTCCCCTTTCTCATTGACCCTCTATTTGCTAAGCATGATATCTTTCTCCAAGGACTGGTCCCTCCTGATGACATGACCAGAGTACAAGAGACAAAGTCTGGCCTTTCTCACTTCTAAGGAGCATTTCTGGCTATACTTCTTCCAAGAGAAGTCTGTTTGTTCTTCTTATACTCCATGGTATAATCAATATTCTTTGCCAAAACCACAACTCAAATGCATCAGTTCTTCTGCAGTCTTTCTTATTCATTGTCCAGCTTCCACAAGCATATGAGGCTATTGAAAAGAGACTATAGTTTGGTCAGGTGCACCTTAGTCTTCAAAGTGACATTTTTTTTTTTTCTTTTGCATTACTTTTGCAACACTTTAAAGAAGTCTTTTGCAGCAGATTTGCTGAGTGTAGTACATATTATGGTGGTGGTGTTTCTCAATTAGTAGGCAGAAGTGAGAAGGAGGTGAGACATGCCTCCCTGGATTGGAGCAAGGATTAGACAGTCAGTGGGAAGAAGACAGGTGCAAATAGAAAATGCATAAGTGTGTTCATTTGAGTCCTACAAGAAGCAGATGCAATTAGCAAGATGGTATTAGATGAACAAGAGATTTATTGGGTGGAGAGAGTGCTTGTGAAGTGTAAAGAGGAGAAAGCAGGAGCAGGCAGGAGAGCCTTCAGACTGCAGTACAGGTTTGACATTTGTGAAAGGATAAGGAAGGAGGGTTGAGTGGGAAGAGCCTCAGCCTGCAGCACAGTCCTAAGAAAAGTTTCAGCAAACTGATAGGGTCCTTGAGCCAAACTTGCTTCCTGGAGGATTCTGGAGGATTCTCTTATCCCTCAGAAATGGGTCTTCACTAGTATCCCTGCCACCTTAGTCATTGGCTAGGAACATCCTGGGGGAAGCCACCCTAAGTGCAGAATCGCTAGTGGATACAGAGAGGTGGCTGCCAGTTACTATGTTTCCTGCAGCAAGAGATTTCCATGCCGCCACCATATTCAAGAGTATAACAAAATTTTATATTTAAAATGAAATGAAGATACTTATTTGGAAATTCAGCCACAGAAAAGCATGAGACTTTTATGTTTATTGAAAACAAGAATGAATAAAATGTTTGAGAAAATTATTCTAAAATAATGAGTAAATTAAAATGCAAGCTTCGAACTTCCAATCTCTTAGCATGCTGAGTGAGCCATACTGCCACTAGTATGGGGATTCTTCCCAACTTCTAGGGCAAATGATGCTTTAGTAATCTGATTTTCTATTATTCAAGCCCACCGACTGCTCCACAGGAGAAAGATGTGGCAGTCTGCTTCTGTAAAGATTAAAGCATTGGATACCCTGAGGGGCAGTTCTACTCTGTTCTGCATGGTCACTATTAGAAAGAATAGGCTTGATGCCAGTGAGTATTTCCTATTAAAAGTATACTCTATTTCTAATCACATTTAAAGAAACAAAGAGACATGATAATGCTACTGAAAAACTGTGTAATTGGTACCTTGTGTAACTTCTCTTGATGCCAGTTGTCTTATCTGCCAAATGAAGAAATTCATGTAGATGATTTTCAAAACTCTTTCCAACTCTAATGTTGGATGAATCCATGGTCTTTCCCAGCTCATAGGCACCGGGAAAGACCAAAATAGGAGACTGTGACATGAATCAGAGAACCTGGGTGCAGTTTTCATCCTTGAACAAGTTACTTTCTGCCTCGAGTTGAATGTAGCACATAATGTCTCTATATTTTAGTTTCCTATAAAATAAAGGGATTTTATTTAACTATCACTAAATATAATTTAAGGTTCATTAGTATAGCATTTCAATTGTCATCCTCACTTTAAGGCCATTCAGAACTCTATTTCTCAACCTTTGAAGATAATTGTCAATAACAATGTATTGAAATGAGTATTGGGAATCAATTTTATAACTTAGAGTTGGTATTTTTCTTTTTATTATTGGCTCAAATTTTAATCTTATTTATGTCACTAAAGCTGAATGGATAAACTAATTTTAACTCTTTTTACTGCTGTTAGAAACAAACAAACTCATAAAATTATTAGGAAAACAAGATCTGGTCATCAGATAATTTTTGACTGGTGTTAGAACCAGTTTGTCTTTATTTTTATTATTATTACAAGTCAATTCTTTAAAAATAAAATATTATATGTGGGTGAACAAATAAACTTCCCAGAAAGGGAATGTGTTTTCATGGTATTTAGAATGATGTCTATATACCACAGTGAAGAAATATCCCAGGTTAATATAATTTAGAAATTAACTCCCTTATTCTGGTATTCATTATAGATTAAGAATGACTTATACTTGATGGTACTCTTTATTTGAAAAGTTTTATTAGTAGAAAAAAAGCCACAGGGGGAGTGTCAATAATTACCATTTTCCCCCCCAAGTACAGACCTTAAATTCCAACGAAAATGAGGAAATATTTTACTGAATATTCTAAATTAGAAGCAGAAGAAAAATTGTTTTTCTTTTCTTCTCTGGTTAAAATATCAAAAACAAAATACCTTATGGAAATAGCATTGCCTCGTTTGTCATTAGTAATAAATCCAGGTATGGAATTTATCAGAGAAAGAAGCTGAAGAGAATATTTACCTAAATCCTAAGGCTGTGTGGGTGTAACCAGCTGGCTGAAAACTGAGTTCCAGTGGACTCAGGGACTTGCCCTGCCCTAAAATTATGTGCAGATCTAACTAGTAGTTCTGGGAAAATATGAGGAAGAATCTAGCACAATTACAGAAAACATGCAGGTGTACACTGAGTATGTTCTAGCTACATGGGTGGTGTGTGTTTTCAGACCCATTGCTTGACTCAGTGTTGATTTGAGGAACTGCTACTACTAGCAACCATTTGATAGTTAGGCATTTAAATGCCTACAGGTACCAGATTAAATATCTGAATTCTGATATAAAAAAAATGAACATAGATTAATTTAAAAGATTTAAGATATTTTGTTGTATTTTACTTTGTTTTAATTATTTCTTCAGATAGGGAAAAAGTCCATTTGAGTCTCTCTTACTCTATAAGTTATCAGGCTTATTTATAGGAATTAAAGAAGTTATGTCTAACTGTGTTCGATTTTATCTAAAGTAGAATATCAATTTTGATTGGAGATCCTGGATAGAGTAGGAGAAAAATGGGGAACAAAATTCAAAATCATAAAAAAGTTCAGGTTTACTCCTAGAGACTGGTGAAGCCTCTGAGACTATGGCCCTAAATCACCCTTTGGACCTGGTATTGAACTCATTCCCATGGCTTAACTCTCAGCCAAACAATAGGCCTACCAGCTGAACAACTACATGAGGGAGGGCAGCAGTTGCACAGGGAGAAAGGTAGAGAGGTAGGAATGCATAGGCAAGGACAGAAGGAGGGAGTAACCACAAGGAGGAAGTGGGAGGAGAGCTGTTACACTGCGGAAATGCAACTGGTATCACAAAACAGTGTGTATGAACTGTTGAATGTAGAACAAATCTGCTTTGTAAAAATCACAATAAAAAGTTAAACTATCAGTTTTCATTTAGTATTAAAACAACCAGGAGCCCTGGTGGCATGGTGGTTGAAGCATTGGGCTGCTAACCAAAAGGTCAGCATTTCAAACCCATGAGCCTGTCCACAGGAGAAAGATAAAGCAGTCTGCTTCCATAAAGATTTACAGCCTTGGAAACCCTATGGGGCAGTTCTGCTCTGTCCTACAGGGTTGCTGTGAGTTGGAATCAACTCAGTGGCAACTGGTTTTTGGTTTATTATAACAGTTGTTAATTAATGTGTGATTTTGGTTTTTATTTTTTGTCCAAATGTTCAGTTACTTGACAAAGTATATATAGACCCAGAATCGATTAGGAAAATTCAGGGTTGTTGTTTAATTATTTAAGGCAGATTGTATTCTCCAGTGATGACTACAGCAAATCTCCCCTGTCAAGAGGTAGAGACTATGCTTCTTTTCATTAAGACTGGGTAGGCATTTACAACTGGCTGGCCAGTCTTTTAGGAAGGAAGTAAAGCTACAGGACTCCCCAGGCAAGGTGATTCCGCTCCCACCTCGCTAGTAGGCACTTATACTGGAGTTCAGGACTGCTATGTAAACAATCAACCAGAATTTCTTCATCTTCCCCACCCCTTGTATCTAGTTCCACAAAAATCGGTCACTTCCAAGTAATTTGTGAACCCTTCTCTACACTGTTCCATCTTGGTCTAAGACTTCATATTCTCTCCTCTGGATGCTACTAACTGGCATCCATTCAATCTCTTCCAACTTGTCCCATAGAAATTAGAATGACTATAAAACCTCAAACATCACACTCTTCCTGTGAGTAACAGCCTTCAATGACTAGCCTTCAACAGCAGCAACTTTGGTTTTGGTCTGTAGAAGAAGGGATGTACTTTCACAAGAAGGTAGAACTAGGGCCAAGGACACTCTAACCACATCCTTTTTATATTCAAACTCTTGTCCTCTCACTGTCTTTAATATCTGCTTTTTGTTCTCAACAGGCTCTCTCATCCCTTAGCCTCTCCTAAGTCTCCCAATCGATCATCATCCCCCTGCATAGACTAGAGATGCCTTCATTGGCTACTATAATGGTATTCAGCCTTTAAATCCCTGAGCCCTGGGATCCACCACTATGTCTTAATGATGGTTTGTAACCCTGGGTCGTTCCTTTCTCTCCTCTTGCTTCTCGTTTATCAACAATTGCTAGGAAAACCCATGCCAGTTGACTCCATGACAGTCTGTGCTTATCCAGTGTTGGTGGACCTTCAAACTTGTTCATCATTCTTTCATTCATTTGCTGTCACATTCCCAAAAAGACAGCTTGGAACCTTTTTCTACTTTTTAAGCCCCAAAGTAAGCTCTAAAACTCTTACTTGCAGTGAGTGGTCTCCAATTTGACATAAATTTTCTTCTTCACAGTCTCAAATTTGTATTGTATCTTCACTGTTTCTTTCTTTGAACACTCTCCCCTCCCTTCCAAAGCTTGCTTTTCCACGTGGATTTTTACACTATTTTTTCCCATTTCCTCTGGGATCTCATTTCATAATTTATTTCCTGTCTTCAAAGTCTTTCCCTTTGCTGGTTTCTTTCTCCCCATGAGTGAACATGCTCAAGCACTTTGGGGAGATTAATTGTGCAGCAATTGTTTTAAGATGGATTGGAGAGAGGAGAAACCAAGCCAGAAAATACAATTAGGAGACTCCAGAGTTCACATGAAAACAAAGGGTAGTGTGTTAAGGAATGAAGAGCAGAGAATAGATGAGACTCAGAGGAGATTTTGTTATCAGCATGATTTGTGAGTTAGCTGTTATTTATGAAGTTGCCTCCATTTTCCCTACTGTTTTGTCAGCTCCTTAAGGGCAAAGGCTGCATCAGGTTCATCTCACTGTCCCTCACAGAATCATTAAATGAATGGATGGATGAATAGAATTCCCCAAAATGGAATGTAGGTGGAGGCGGGCAGGGGATGGGCAGGCTGCCACCTACAAAGTATTTTTTCCAGAAAAAAAGGGGATAGTTGGTGGGGAAGGAAAAGCCATCTCCATATTAAGGAGAAATGAGTAGACACTTGTTCCTCGAAGTATGTCCCTTATATGAGTTTCCTAGGTACTAATGCGGAAGGAAGGTTGGGCAGTCCCACTTCCGTAGTGATACTGCCTCGGAAACCCAAGGAGGGGTGGCTATGAGTCGGGGCCGACTCGACGACACATAACAACAGCAACAACAGGTACTAATGAGCTCTGGTGATACAGTGCCTAAGGCATTTGACTGCTAACCTTGGCAGTTTAAACCTACCAGCCACTCTGAGGAAGGAAGATGGGACAGTCTACTTCCATTAAGGTTCACTGCCTTGGCTACCACTGTCAACCACTCAGAGGGGGATCTATGTAGGAGATCCTGGATAGAGTGGGAAAACAATGTGGAACAAAACTCTGAATCATTTGGGGGAAAAAAAAAAGGGAGCCAGGTTTGCTGGTCTGATAGAGCCTGGTGGAACCACTGAGACTATGGCCCCTAGATGCCCTTCAGGTCCGGAATTGAACCCCTTTGGCTTCCAGCCAAACAAAAGACAGGCATATGAGGTGAACATTTACACTAGGTAGATACACTCCTTGGAGAGAACAATCGTGGGAGAATAGAAGGGCTGTGTATGCACAGGGACATAGCCAAGGGGGCAGGAGTGCATGGAGGGAAGGACACAGGGAAGAGGTAACTATGGGGAGGAATTAGGAGGGGAGCTGTTGCATTGTGGGAAATTGTAGTCAAGGTCATGAGACAAAGTATATGTGAACTGCTGTATGGAAAATGAATTTGTTCTGCAAACTTTCACCCAAATCACAATTAAAAAAAAAAAAAAGATTTACCACCTTGGAAAGCCAATGGGGGTCAGTATGAGTTGGAATCAATTGAATGGCAGTGAGTTTGGTTTGGTTTTTAGGTACAAAATGGCTCTGGCCACTAAGTCTGTGACAGTTCTTACAGTTTTGGAAGTTAGAAGTCTGAAATGGGTCTCACTGGGCTAAAATCAAAGTGTCGAGAAGATGTTTTCCTTCTGGA
This sequence comes from Orycteropus afer afer, assembly GCF_000298275.1. Classification (NCBI taxonomy): domain Eukaryota; kingdom Metazoa; phylum Chordata; class Mammalia; order Tubulidentata; family Orycteropodidae; genus Orycteropus; species Orycteropus afer. Next base: position 34,034,044 of record NW_006921589.1, on the reverse strand, counting down.
GACATCGGGAGAATCTGTTTTGTTTTCTTTCTTATACCTTGGCTAGTGTTCCCCTTCCTCCATCTTCAAAACCAGCAATGGCCAATTGAGTCTTTCTTTACATCTCTGACACTGCTGCTCTTCTTCCTCCTGCTTCCATTTATAAGGATTCATGTAATTAGGTTGGACCCATTTGTATAATCCAGGATAATCTTCCCATCTCAAGGTTAGCTAATTAGCCACCTTAATTCCATCCACATTTTCCTTTGTCATGTAACCTTACGTATTTGAAGGTTCTAGGGATGAGGCCATGGATATCTTTTGTTGTTGTTGCTATGTGCCGTTGAGTCGGACGACCCCTCCTTGGGTTTCCAAGGCAGTATCACTACGGAAGTAGATTGCCCCATCTTCCTTCTGAGGAGTGGCTGGTGGATTTGAACCGCCAGCGTTCTGGTTAGCAGTCAAGTGCCTTAGCCACTATGCTACCAGAGCTCCTCACTAAGCATGGATATCTTTAGAGGGCTGTTATTCTGCCCACCACATCTCTGGACAAGCAGCATCTTCATAACCTAGGAGCTTATTAGAAATGCAGACTCTCAGGTCCCACTTCAAACTTCTGGATCAGAATCTGTATTCTAACAAGATACCCCAGTGATTTTAAGGTTCCTTAAAGTTTGAAAAGCACATGGCTAGATTATCTCTCAGATCCTTTTTACTTAAACTTCCCACAGTTCTATGAAAACTGTATTTTTTTTCATTATTCCTTCTAATCCTGGCTTTCTGCCCAAAAAAAGGGGGGGGGAGTTAATTTTGATTTGCACCCCTGGTGTTAATTCCCTAAAAATCAGCCAAGCAAGTAGAACATGACAATACTTCATGCATATCTTTTGCTGGCAAAAAAGTAGGTGTTAGAAAAGGCAATTAAATTATGGACTTATCCATGATGCAGAGGTCCTAGTCTGGGAAGAATATTTTCTTCCCCAAGAAGATTCACAGGAGAATCGCCCTCATTAGTGTGTAGATGATGTTAGTAGCCCAGCAGAATACACAGAGATGAGCTGTTTTAAGGCATCTCTAAACAACTCAGCATTTGAGAAATGTGACCAAAGCTGATTATAAAGTTTCTTTCAAAGTTGCAGGAATGACAGACCTGTAAATAACTCTGGTTCTCATTGGTGTAAAAAGGCGGTTGCTGGCTGTTTGATTCTCTGCTTATTTTAAGGGATAAGATTAAACTCACCTCCAAGATTGCAAGCTCCTCAAGGCTGGGGACCAGGCCAGAGGCAGTACTTGGGACCTAGGAGACACTCCATGGATTTTGTACTTGAATCCTTTAAGCTTTTTAATATCGTGTAATATGTTAACCTGAATTACAGAGCTGCAGTGAAAAAATGGGTAAATAAAACTGGAATATTGCAGTGACCATCTTACTAGAGACCTGCTTCCTTTTATTCATTCAGTCTTTCATTCAGCCATTCAACAAACATTTATGAATCACCTACTGAATACTGCCCATTGTCCTAGGCCCTGTACATATAAAAAACCTATGGCCCCTGTTACTCAGAAGCCCACATCCCAGTGGGACAGATAGTCACATAAGTAAATAATTATGGCAACCTGAGTACTAGAACAGGTACGTGAACAATGCTCGTGGGCCTCTCGTCTCCAGTCTGTCATTCACATTCTAACTGGATTTATCTTTAAAATCTTCCATTTCTCCCCTTTGCCAATTGGATTAATTCAGAACTCCAGTCTTTGGCTTTATTATTTTTATTTCCAGTCCTAGCTGCCAGTGTTGCCTCCAGGCACCCCTTCTTGTTCTGGAAAATGACTCAAACTCTAGTGCAAGTGAAAAAATAGGTTATTATAAAGGTCTGGCAAGGTCTCATGGTGTTTCAGGAAAAGTTAGAGAAGCCGGAAAGAGAGGAAGTGAGACCCCTCTCCATCTCCCACTCTGGCTTCTCTCACAAGACAGAAAGTCTGAGTGGTCCACTCAGTCTTTTTAAGCCAGCCACAGAAGTAAGTGCTCCCACTCCCTGAGGGTAATGATGCACTGTCACTGTGCTCTGATTGCTTCCTTCATAGCACTCACTAAGCATGAGTGGCAATTTTATATATATATGTGGAAGATGGGGCAATCTACTTCCATAGTGATACTGCCTCGGAAGCCCAAGGAGGGGTCTCTGTGAGTCGGGTCCAACTCGACGGCACTTAACAACAACGGCATATATATATAGTCCCCTATCATAATAGCCACTCAGTAAATAAATAACAGAATGAAAAGGATTTTTAAAGCATATATTGTTAGCCACCATAAAGATGGGCTTCCTTATGATACCCAGTCAGTCAGCTTGCAGGGGAGTGAGGGTTAGGGGAGAGTCTTGGGTCCACTGAAACCTCAGTGAGAAGTCTGTGGGAGAAAGGAGAGTCTCTAAAAAGGGGGGTACACAGAGTAATCTGCCCCCACATAAGTCCTCACCAACACTCTAGCCACATGTTCTTCTAATTTCCAAGACATGCCCCATCTTTAGATGTGGAATGATCTTTGTCCTTAATGATGCAACAGAAATCCTCTCTCCTTTCTTTTTAAAATGTATTGAGCAGCTAATGTATGCCACATTCTATATCAGGCACTTTTCATGCATCATCCCTTATCATTTTACAGCTCATTTTACACCTACCAAACCAAGTGTCAAAGATTTAAGTAATTCACCCAAGGTTATAGAGCTTGCATGTGGCAGAGCCAAGATTAGAACATACCAAAAAAAAAAAAAAAAACTCACTGCCATTGAGTCGATTCTAACTCATAGCAACCCCCTTGAGGTTTCCGAGGAGGTAAATCTTTATGGAAGTAGATTGCCCAGACTTCCTTCCATGGAGTAGCTGGTGGGTTTGAGCCGCCAACCTTCTGGTTAGCAGTCAAATAAATGCCTTAGACACTATGCCACCATCTGTTTAATTCCAAAGCTCTTTCTACGACATTTGGCTCTCTCCTCTAGAAAGTATTCTCCCCTCCTCAGGCAAAATTAATTGCTCCCTTCTCTGTAGTACTACAGTACTTGTTCATGAAGACGGTACTTTTCATTGCAGTGGCTCTTCTGCTTACTATACTCCTTAGGGTGAGAATTGTATCTTATTTTGTCTGTATCCTCAGTGTTGTCACTTGGGGGGTGGGGAGTTCAACCATCATCTGTCAGCTGGAATGAGGTTTGGAATGATAGACAATTACTGTGCTATTTCATATTTTTTAAAATCCACAAAAATATTCCAAGTACCATATAGATGTAAAAATGTAGAATTAAAAAACATCATATAAATCTTATTCCAATTTATGTTATTGAAATTTAAAGAACATATGTATATTTTCTCTATGCCCATGTAATTTTTAGGTTACATTACAGACAACTGAGACTCACCCCCTGAGATTATGAAAGCAGAGGTATAGTGGTAGGATGATGAAAACGTACTGATGACTTTGGCAAACACAACACCATGGTAGAACTCCAAGTTAATATTCTCTCACTCAAATATTTATTAAATAGCTACTGTATGCACAGTATTAGTCCCTTGGAGATGAGTGTGGTGGTTATTCAAAAATGACTATGACTAGGATTCTGCCTTCACATTGCTTAACATTAGAAGACATAACAGGTGCACAGATAAACTAAATTCATTACCCTCAAGTTGATCCAACTCATCAACCCTATAGATAGAACTACTCCTTATGGTGTCCAAGGCTGTAATCTTTATGGAAGCAGACTGCTACATCTTTATCCCACTGCACGGGGCTGGTGAGTTAGAAAAACTGACTTTTCAATTAGCAGCCACCAGGGCTCCTGATAACCAAATACTTAGGAGACAAAGTAGAAAATGGTAAATGTTAAAAGACACTGATAAAAGGCTGTGGGAATTGGAAGGAGGCAGGAAGGTGGTGTAATAATGGTTAAGTGCTCAGCTGCTATCCAAAAGGTTGATGGTTCTAATCTACCCAGTGGCTTTGTGGAAGAATGCCCCCAAGCAATCTGTTCCTGTAAAGATTACAGCCCCCAAAACCCTATGAGGTAGTTCTCTTCTGCCACATGTGGTCACTGTGAGTAAAAAGCAACTCGAGAGCACATAACAACAGCAACAATAACAAGGAATGACTGGTAGGAGGATCAAGGAGGACTTCGTGAAAGACATGGCATTTCAGCTGGAATGTCAGATTTGGACATGCAGGCACATCCAGGAAAGAGCTCAAACAGACAGAGGGAATCAGAACTGGGCTTAAAGAGCTTGTCTGTGAAGGTATAGAGCACGCGAGACACTTGGACATGCAGCCTGGAGCTCAGTTGCTGATGGCCTTGAATGCCAGGTTGTGGAAATCTCACCCTATTCAATCATTGCAGTTCTTCAGGAAGGGAGTCAAATGGTTATAATTATACATTATGATAGGCAGTCTGGCAACACCCTCGAGATGAATTTGCAGGGGACTGGCTGGAAGCAGGGAGAGCAGTTATTTCATGTTTATTCCATAATTCTGGGTCTTTACTGATCACAAGGTTGTCAAAAAAAAAAAAAAAAAAATCAAACCGTTGCTGTGTAGGTGGATTGAAAACTTTGGTCAGAACGATTTTCAAAACTCAGACATAGCCTAAGTGACTCATCAGCAAGCCACAAATTTCTAAGGAGTCATCACAGACGGGCTTGAAAAATGCACAGTGTGAGCAGGGAAATCTGCTCACAGCTCTTAAACCAGACAGCTCGGGTACAGAGGAGCTGAAACCAAGTTGTGCCCACCCTGGAAGTCACACTGCCTCCCTGCTTTGAGTGGGCAACATGCCAGCAGGGTGGGCCGGCAGCAGAGTGGGAAGAGCCTGCAGAGCCAGATAGGAAAACCCCAAGAGAAAGGAGCTAGAGGCGATTAAAATGCTAGACGGGGAAATCAGAACAACTTTTGAGGTGCAAAAGGAGGATTTCTAAATAGCAAATTGCATTTGCCAAACCCAGTTTAAATGAGCAGCAGCAAAATAGGAGACCATGATTTTGGAAGGGTAAAGCAGTTGCTAAATGAGCCACTAATTCACAGTCTTGATTGTCATCCGGAGCCGGAGCTGTCCACCTGGACAGCACAACTGGACCACTGTTTATGGCATGAGAACCCTTTAGGGATGCAGTCAAGAGTGGCTTCAAACAGTGGGCTGAGGTGTGAATCTGCAGCAGCAGGCACGCCAGCTTGGGCTGTGGCACTGAAGTAAAGGCTGGTGTCTGAAGCAATGCCAGAAACAGCCTCAGCAAAACAGCCACTGCAGCTGTGAAGTTTATGTTCTCCGTATGCAAACGACCATTAGTCACGCATTGATAGATCCTTTCCTCCCCAGAAGCTTCATTTCCAAATGCAAAGGCAGCCCTTGTAACACAACCTCACTACCACACTGCCTTTGTCGTCCCCTCCTTATGTTTAAAGCAACTTCACAATGAGGGCTTTTTCAGATTGAAATGCTTAACTGTTGTGTCATGAATCATGGCCTAGCGAGGTTCTTGTGTTTGTGTGTGCACATACAAATACACACGATTTCTCCATCTTTCTCAAAGACGTTTTCATAAGAAAATAAAGGGTGAATTTACATATACCAAGGTTGACACTGCTGCTCTCTTTACATTAGCCAAGCCCAGTGATTAAAGCAAAAATAGCTTGGCTCAGAAATTCACTAGAAGTCAATATTGCTGGGGAATATCTAAGAATAAGCAGACATTATTTGGGGTTTTATTCTTTTTTCTCATTTCTTTTAAAACTTGGAATTCCTGTTATAATTAATATCACCCTTTGAGAATTAGACACAATATTTGTAATTGGATCTGATATCAGAGTTAGTTATTCACAGTTTTCTAAGGACACATTCAGAGCTAGGAGATATAAAATGACAAAGACAGAAAATGTGTTCTACATACATCTGACCATGATTGTATTTTTATTATTTTTTTAAAGGCATAGGCAAGAGTAGTATAAACATCTAAAAAGAAAATAATTCTACAAGCGGTGGTTTAATATGTTTTGCTGTAACATAATAAAACATACATTCTATTTTACAGTAGAGAGACTAGAAGCAGGGAGAGCAGTTATTTTATATGTATTTAGTAATTCTGGGTCTTTGCTGATCACATAACTGTGTAGGTGGGTTGAAAACTGGTCTGACATAATTATAATGTAGTTAATGTAATTAACTACATTAACAGTATTATTTAGAAGGGCATGCCTGATGTAGTAATGATGGTGATTATTTAGAAATGTTATATAATATGAAACAAACTGTAGTGGCTTAAAATGCTAGAATTTTATTTAAAAGAGAACTATATTAGAAGGATAACATAAAATTTTTTATACATTAGTCCAGTGCACTGGTAACTAATTGTTGTTGTTGTTGTTGTTTGCCGTCGAGTCGGCCCCGACTCTTAGCGACCCCTCCTTGGGTTTTCGAGGCAGTATCACTACGGAAGTAGGATTGCCCAACCTTCCTTCCGAGGAGTGGCTGGTGGGTTTGAACCACCAGCCTTCTGGTGAGCAGTCAAGTGCCTTAGGCACTATGCTACCAGAGCTCCTTGGTAACTAATAGGCAAATATTATTTATTATTGGACACACACTGTTAATGACTTTACATTAAGTCATTACACTGGCTGGGTGTAAGATTTTTGTTTGTTTGTTCATCTTTCTGCCCATCTTTGCTTCTCTCTAAAAAAAAGGGGGAGGGGGTAGAGATGAAAGAAGGAAGGAAAAACTACTTTCCCCAACATGATGAATGAATGAGAAAAGACAGCTGAACAAAAGAAAAGGATAGTTTCTCAAGACCTAAATCCATTCCATGATGTTGTAGGCCCTGTACCATCTGATCCCTGCCCACCTCTGGTCTCATCTTGTGCTGCAGAAGGCTCACACTCTGCCTCCATCCGTCCTCACTGCCAGCTACTTCTTCCTCTTCTGTGCTTAGCTCCTTACTCATGCTGTTTCCTCAGCCTAAAATGCACTTCCCCTTCCCCTCCCATACATATCTCTTCTCACTAATCCTTCAGATCTCAGAATACCTATATAAACTCAGATTTCCTAGTCATGATTTTATAGCATTTTTTATTACAATTCATAATTGTGTGTTTTCTGGGAGGTCATTTGATCAATATAGTGTATAAGCTCCAGAAAATTTGGTACCTTAGCACACAGTGGGTGTTCAAGAGATAGTCACTCAATGACTTTTTGTTTATTGTTAGTTTTTACATACAATAAAGATTTCTTTTCTCCCTTGTAAATTTTAACAAAGTCAGGCACTTATCCTTGACATCTCTTCACCAAAGATGAATATGGGCAGCTTCCCCATTATACCACTCTGCTTCAGAATTTTCGGTTCCAGCAGATGGGCAAATGAGAGAATGCAGGGACCCACACCCAGCCCAAAGTGCCTATATCAGAGCTGTCGGCACTTGCACTCATTTTCTCCCAGCCAGAACTCAGTCCCATAGTCTGAACAACACTATAGACAGTGCTGGGGCATGAAGTCCTGTGTGCTCAGGAAGAGGACAGCATGGACACAGAAACCATCTCTGTCACAGCTGTCAAATGGATCGGCATGAGATTGTCCATTCTGTTCTTGCATAAATTTGAAAATCCATCCTGTGTTTCTAGAGGTGTCCCATGCAGTGTAGTAAATTACATACTGTGGTTTTTCTAGCCATAAGTCTTTGTAAACTCCTTGGTGGGATTTGCCATGAGCAACTCAGTAGCTCCTGATTGTTAAAGTTATCCACCTGGGGTATTTCTGTTGGGAGCAGCAGAAAGTAATTTTCTGGGAAGTTCACTCTCTCTCAGGTGTATAGAATTCTGATGTTGGTATTGGTTAGTTTGACCCCTCTGCCAGGCTCAAAAGGAGCCCTCTTCAAGGCAGAAGGATTGTCTCTGACTGCTGGCTGAGAAAGACGTGCTGCTGAGAGACACGTGCTCCTGAGAGACATGCACTTGATGAGAGAGAGAGATGCGAGAGACATGCACTGCTGAGAGAGAGATGTGAGGGACATGTGCTGTTGAGAGACACAAGAGACACGTGCTGCTGAGGGAGAGACTGCTGGCTGCTAAGTGAGACTGCTAAGTGATAGGCTGCAAGAGACTGAGAGCATTTCTGAACTTGAATTGTAGCCTGTTGCTTCCTGTGGTATAGTAAATTACTTTGTGTGGCTTTTCTACCCATAAGTCTTTGTAAACTCCAAGGTGGGATTTGCTATGAGCAACTGAGGAGCTCCTGATTGTTGAAGGTGTCCACCTGGAGTATTTCTGTTGGGAGTGGCACAAAACAATGTTCTGGGAGGTGCCCTCTCTCTCAGGTGCTTAGAGTTATGAT
>NW_006921589.1:34000584-34025244 GCF_000298275.1 Orycteropus afer afer | reverse complement strand
GAGATTAGAGGAGGTCAGAACATGTGGCCTCCTTGCCGTTTTTGCAGTTCCCTAATAAACCCCATAATCTGTGAGTTCTGTGTGGCCATTGCAGCAAATTATTGAACCCAGCAGGGAGGTGGTGGGTGCTGCGGGAGGAACGGTTGGTGAAAGGGCTGGAGGGAGGCAGCATGTCTGGCCTCACAGGAATAGGCTTGGGCTACTTATGGTGATTCTGTCTTCCTCTTGTGGGGTTAGAAGAGGTCAGAAGATATGGCCTCACTGCCCCTTTAACACCTCTCCTCTTTTATTGTCATTATCAATCTTACTAACATTTGTCTATATTTATTATTTTTTTTCAACCAGCTGTTAGTTTTGTTGATCATCTACGTATTTCTTCCTACATCTGTCATATGTTTTGATATATATTTCATCTGTTGTTTAAGCTAACACTGAATGAATTTTTAAAGACAGTAAAGCTACAAAGTGACATGGGACTTCACTTTGAAAGTTCTTTTCTTTTTTTAATATGGAGTCCAGAAAAGCTAATCAGAATCATAAAAATGTGAGAATAGAAAAGAAATAACAAGAATGACATGTGTATACACATATATATATATTGTATCGGAGTCCTTGGTAAAATGCAAATATTCAGCATTTATGAATGTCAAGATTCAAAACCAGCTTTCTGATCTAACGTGTCAGAAAGCTCCTCTGTAAATCATATACCCACAGGTCAGTGTCTTTTCTGATTATAATATAAATACTCATATATACATATCTATATGGCATAGACTGTTTTCTAAAATAATCAGTAAATTGTCCACACAGCTTAAATAAACATTCTTGTCAATAGAGCCCCATCACACATATAACTCATATTCCATGAATCTAATTACAATAAGCTTCATTTAGCTCTAAAATTCAACTGGTCATGTAATTTAACCACTGATGACTCTGAAACCATGTGAAGATTGTACAGAGCTCTAGGAATCATCATGCATACTGCTTCATTTGTCAGTAGCATCTGTAGTGATCCCCTGGATAGAAGGCTGAAAGAGCCAGATTTTGCTAAGGTAGATAGAGCATCCTGTGGTAGTTGCAAGTTCTGTGAAGTAAAGGTCAAACAATTCTTCTAGATGAGAAGAACAAGGACATCCTAAATTTGACTAAGGAATACATTTAGGTCATTAAACATTAAATATAAGCTATAACCTATTGAAATCCTTGGTTCACATATGTTTTTGCTTTTACTATATTTTAAATGTTTGATTTTCAGAAGTGTGTTTGGGAACATTTTCTGTATTATGGCTAAAATTAACATTTCATAAATACAGCGACCCACATTTTTCTATCTCTGTAAACATTGACTGAGTTCCTAGGTGGTACAAATGGTTATTGTGAAAAGCAGCTAACTGGAAGGTTGGCAGTTCAAGTCCCCTCAGACAAAAGGCCTGGTGATCTATTTCCGAAAAATCAGCCATTGAAAATCATATGGAGTGCAGTTCTCTGAGATACGTGGGGTCGCCACAAGTCAGGATCAGTTTGATAGCCATTGGTATGTTTATTTAATAAACATTGACAGAGTTTCATAGTGCACTTTTGCAAACCTTGGGAAGACTGTTTCCACTGTGCAGATAGAAAAGGTGAGGCATGAGTCTATTTCTTTGAGTTTTCCAAAGATCCTGGAATAGAAACTGATTCTGTATTCTAGCTTAAACACATCTCGTATGCATCCGTAGTCTATAGGGAGAGTCGATTGCAAAACAGTGTTGGCTTTTTGCACCACAGTCCTAACAAGGAGATCTTTGTAGAAATGTGTACACAAATAAATAGGGTATCAAGGTAGTTACTCTTGATGAATTTTCATTGGTCTAAAATGCCTTGAGTATGCTTCATGGTGAGATAGATTTGTTGGCTCCTCAAGGCCTTTCTAACAGCTATAATTTCACCCAGTGATAGATTCATAAATGAAAAATACTTAGTTTTCACGTTTCATCTTCTTTTCATTTACAGATTTATGCAGTTCGATCAGTTGTTCCCAACAAAAGCAATAATGAAATAGTCCTGGTGCTACAACAATTTGACTTCAATGTGGATAAAGCAGTACAAGCCTTCGTGGATGGTGGGTATACAATTCCTCTGAACCTGAAGATGTCAGGACTAAATACCAATATATATTTGGTATTTTTTCCTTAAATAAATTGAGTATCAATTAGTTACTAATTTTTAATTAATAACTTTAGTTCTTGTTAAAATATCCTAGGCCTTAAAAACACATTTCTACTTAGTAAGAGCAGAATTTGGAAGTTCTTTCTCTCTCCTTAAAAAACAAAACAATAAAGACTCTAGTTTCCAAAGAATACCCATCATTTCAATTTGTTATTAAACATGCTCTTTATGTGATGGTACCTTTGTGAGTGGAGGTAAATGTTCTTCTCTCTGGACTAGAACGTTTTCACACCTATTCAACGGGCATAATTCTGCTTATTTTTATGAGGACAATCCTTGAACTTGATACTTACATATTCTGAGAGGACTAGCTTATTCTTCAATAGCTTTATAATTTTGAGATTGCCTAATTAGTCAGACTATCACTTCATCTTTTCTAGCTTTAGAACTTCTTGTTTCTCAAGAAGAAATCTTTTTTTTTTTTTTTTTTTTTGAGAGTGCTTTGCTGGACATGGGCTCAGCAATTGGCCTGCACTGCTCTGGTGGCGTAGTACCTAAGGCATTTGACTGCTAACCAGAAGGCTGGCAGATCAATCCACTAGCCATTCCGCTGAAGGAAGATCAGGCAATCTACTTCTGCAAAGTTACCGCCTCGAAAACCCAAGGAGGGGTCGCTGTGAGTTGGAAACAGCTTGACAGCAGTGAGTTTGAGTTCCGTTACAACCAGCCTGTGTTGAACTGAAAAGCCAAAGGCCAAGCTTGTCACACTTCCTGTGATACTCAGGTTTCTGCCTTTGTAAGCCTTTATAAGTCTCCACAGGGGCTACTTCTCCTCACATTTAATTCTCTGCCAATAAATCCCAATAATACATGAAGAAAAAAAAAGAGAGAGAGTGCTTTGCTTGGAAATTTCACATATTCCAAAGTTTTCTCAGGAATGTATTTTCCTGTAAATTTATAGCTTAGTACATTAGGTTTCCTATAATGGTGGGAAAGCTCTCCTCTCCTAATATCAAACTAAACAAGTTCGTTTGTGAGCAAAGATTCTTCACCTACCCTTAGTTACTATTTGCCTTCTGTCCTGGTGTTAGTTTCTGTTTTGTGTCTATGGACTAAACATAATCTGACAAATGAGGGCTGAGAATGCCCAACTGCACATTTCTCAGTTAAAGTCTACTTATACTTTGTCAAGAATAGTTAATTTACGTATTTTCCTAGGAGTTTAATAATCTTAAGTTTTTACAAGTGTAATTGTATTTCAGGACAAGGCTTTGGAATCAGACAACGTGCTCATATTCCCATATCTGCAGTCAAGGTTAAGGATCCTAGTTGAATTAACAAATTATTCAAAACAGACCTTCAAGGAGGTTCATGATGCACAATTTTCTCACTGTTTTCCCCTGCTTCGTATACTAGCAAATACAGAATTTTTAGTCATAAGAAACAAAATAGCAGAGAATTGTGTATTCATCTGACTTTTCAGTGTTAGGTATAATTTGTCTCAAGAAAAAAAGTTGGAACTATGCACATCCTAGCTCAGATAAACTCTTCTTCAGCTTCCACCCACCTACGTCACTGGCATGGAGAAAAACTTTGGGAAGGGAAAAAGGTCATTATTCCTATTCCTCCTACCTCCACTTGGATTGAAGCCTAGTATGAAGATTTCCAATATAAAATGACCCTGATGAGATGCATAGATGCACAGTAACTGATTTAAATTTGTTTGTATTTAAATTCATTTGTCATCAAATTCATCTGTATTTAAATAGAGCACCTTGCTTGTCCTTCTTGAAATTTTTCCATTGTCAGTGTTAAGAACTCATGAATAAAGCTCACTGCTTGCTAAGAACCCTACATCATTTTGGTTGGGAACCAATAGTATAACTAGGAAAGCTTGTTTAAAATCCACCAAGAGCCCAAACTGAATGTTACAAGTCCTTTACCAGGCATATTGAGAGCCACTGTTTCCACATGGCTCAAAAAATCCAAGCTGTTTCAGTATAATTAAAGTTCGATAATAGTTTCAAAATTCTTTGTAAATATGGGTATTTCTTCTTCAGAATTACTCTCTAGAAGCTCATTGTCCAAATTACAAATAGAATTTATGTCAAAATGTAAAAATTAGGGGAATGAAAAAAAAAATTAGGGGAATGATTGAATATTGCCATTGAGAAAGCAATAAGCAACTCATCCCCTTTCTCTGATGTAAAGAACAGTATTTAACATTTTTGTTTTTAAATTAAATTTTGTTAAAAAAGCAGAAACATGGCTCTAAGTAAGAACTATCCTAATGATTATTAACCATCGGATTAACTTAGCAAGAAACATAATGGAAGTGACTTCCTACAGGTTTCAAAAGGAAAATACTGAGAAACATTGATTCTTTGGGAAATTAAAGGAAAGACCAGCCCAGTTAATAAAAAGTCTGAATTATAGCTTACTTTTAAGTGCAATCTTATTTTAAGTACTCACAACTCAAACAAGTCTTAAGAGAGGCATTGAGTTGGAACCTTTCAATACATAGGCATAATTAGCTTGACTAAACATTAGTCAAAGCAAGATGGCCTTCTGCTTATCTAACAGTGACAGTAGATTCAATAATTGGGATCCTACTAATTTGAACTTTGTGATAAATAAAGACCAGCCTGAAGTTTATCTTTGTTTAGCCAACACACTCCTTGTAGAGAGCTATTAGTATAATAAGATTGTATTGGGAATGCTTAAAACTGTTAAAAGAATACATTTAAACCCTCTTTTAGAAGCACCTATTTGTATGAAAACAGTTGACACACTGATTACCTGGAACTTATCATTGAAATTAGGCCCAGCCCAGTTGGAATGAATGAATGAACTTGGTTAGACTACATGGAAACATTCATTCATTTATTCATTCATTCATTTGTTATTTTTTACTTTAAGAGCTTGTTTTAACATTCAATGTTACGTGTACATGTAGTTTCACTCCCCATTTACCATGTCGAACCCTAACCCAGTCTCCTCCCCTCCGTACCCTGTAATCCTCCCCTGTGACCCTCGTATTTATGCACTCCTGTTTGCCCTGCATTTCCTCAATTTGAATGTTGGTCCTCTGGTGTCCCGTGGTCTGTTGCTCTAAGGGATGTATTACCATAGAGTGTGTGGGTGTGTCATCCTGGGTTGAGTGGTCTGCGTGTACATCTTGTTAACTATTGGGCTTAGAGCCAGCCCTTGGGAGTGCGTTTTATTCCAGGTGCAGAATGTATTCCAGGGCCACAGTATTTGGGGGTCTCACCAGATTTCATCTGACCAGTAATTCTGGTCATTTTGAGTTTTTGGATTTGTTCCACATTTTCCCTCTAACTCTATCCAGGATCTCCAGATTTGATCCTTTTACATGGAAACATTTGTTGCAAAAAATATATATATTTTTTTTTTCTTTAAAAATGTTTTATAGCTTAATCAGGTTAAACTTTTCTTCTGACTCAGTACAATTCCATATGTATATATATGAATAAGATTTGACAGAACCTGGACTAAACTTGTCAGTGATGAACTTCTTTTATTTGCAGGTAGAAGCTTTGTAAAGACCACATCCCCTCCCTGTTCATGGTGACTAGCGCAGAACTAACAGCGTATTATTTGTCCTCCTTAGAGCCCTAGAATCTGTGAGCATAATGGGTGGAGACATACAAAGAGCAGGGATGGTCCAACAGAAAACTGGCATTCATGTGGTTAATGATAGTTAAAATCCCATGTTTGCTCCAGAAGATGATAAGTATTTTTATTCATATATCAAACAGAACAATTTTAATTTTACCTATGACAATGAAGCTCTCAGAAAATTCTCAAGATATATTTCATTTTCTCTAAGACAATATAATGATAAAGAGGTAAGCTCCATGTAGTGGGGCTTATACATGGGGCTTAATATTTTGATAAAACCAAGATCATGCAGTGCATTAAATGAAAATCTGAGAAATAAAAAATGAAAATGGCATTTTTATTAAGGTAGGATGTATCAAAACAAATGAAAACGCCAAAAAGTAAAATAAAAATTGCTGCCAAGATGGAAAGACGGACATGAATTTTGTGTGGTGTTTTATTATATGAATGTGTCTTGAAGATTCTTTGTCTTTGTCTAGGCAGTGCAGTTCAAGTTCTAAAAGAATGGAATATGACAGGAAAAAAGAAGGTAAGATTAATATTGATTATAAATTAGTAACATCTTTAATGAGAGCCTTCATAGTTGCTATCATTTGAACAAGGGTGCCAATTTTGTACTTATTTCAAATATGTTAATGTGTACACCCAGAAAGCTTCCAAATTCATGACTCTTTTAAAATACCAGCCATTCTCACTACTAATACCCTTGCTTTTTCTTCATTGTTTTTAACCACCAGCTGTGCTTAACAAGCCTCAGAGGTACTTGTTGTTATTGTTGTTTTCTTTTTGAAGTATTAAGGGGGCCTCGCCAGCGAATTCAAGGGATGCAAGACATTAACTCACCTGAACATATCCTGTAGCACAGAGGAAAAAATGAAGGAATGTTTAAAGACACTTGAAAAGCTCTAAATACATTCTCACATGTTTTTCAAGCTGAAAGAATGTGTCCAAGGCTGCCTGAGATACAGTTTTGCTGAGTTCTAAGTTAGATCTTTAATAAAAAGAAGGAAACCAAAAGAAAGTACCTTAACACCATAGTAAGTAAGGGACTTATATTTTCCCTTCTTGAGAACACTGGAAGACTGCTCCTTCAGAAAAGAAGAAAGGAGATTTTGCTCAGCAGTGTTCAAATGATTTTGATTTTTTCTCTGCTCACAAAGAGCCTTGACTTCCAAGCACCTGCGGAATGCACCTTCATACTAACCAAAAACCAAATCCACTGTTATCGATTCTGACTTGCAGTGACCCCCAAAGGGTTTCCAAGGCTGTCAATCTTTACAGAAGCAGATTGCCTCATCTTTGTCCTGTGGAGCAGCTGGTAGGTTTCAACTGCCAGCGTTTGGTTAGCAGCCCAGTGTCTTAACCAAAGTGTCACCAGAGCTCCTCTGAACTCTCTCATGTCAGCACACATGCTTCCTGATCCTGCGAGCAAGCTCACTAGCTCCCACAAGCATGGCTTGCCTTTTGTTCTTGGCCTGAAGTCTGTTACATGACTGTCATAAAAAGCCTGCTTCTCTGTCAACAGTAACTGTCCCCCCCAGCCCACTCTCACCCAGGAAGGCTACGTGTTGTGGGTGTCCAAGTGTATAATATCCCAGTCTGTTCTTTCCCAGGAGGGAGAACCAAAGGCCTGAGAAAGATTTTGAACAAACAAAAAAAAAGCCATGTTACTTTCATAAAATCCTGAGATTACTAAAATTGCCAGAATCTTTCTTTCCCCTTTTTTCTCCTCTAAATTTCATGTAGAATAGTAAGAATTATGAGATTTTTTTTTTTAACCTTTGAATGCCACTATCTTTGACAGTCTCTGCTTATCTTTAATCATAGCTTCCCAGGCTTCTCTG
Source organism: Orycteropus afer afer (assembly GCF_000298275.1). Lineage (NCBI taxonomy): Eukaryota > Metazoa > Chordata > Mammalia > Tubulidentata > Orycteropodidae > Orycteropus > Orycteropus afer. The sequence continues at coordinate 34,017,607 of NW_006921589.1, read as the reverse complement.
GGAGATGGAGATGATTTGCAAGTGACTGAAGGGCAGTATTTATACTCACACAGAAACATTTCAGATGTGTGGTTTGGGTATTCAATTTCTCTGATGTGAAAAAAAGAGCAGAAAGCAGCTGCAGACACAACTCATTACTCAGTGTCACTCTCAGAAGTTCAATAAGCAACTGGTCTCCTCAGCCCAGTAGACATGGGCCTTGAAAACCGTAAGTCAATGGAACCCATGGAGAGTGGGTGCTGATAGCCCTTTCCTTCACCATTAAATGCACATCTCTTACCCAGAGCACCACTTACTTAAGGTCTGATTGTGATCTGAAAGGAAAAGACAAAGAGTAGGAGGATAATTAAGAAAGAACAGATTTTTTTGTTGTTGTTTTCACAATGTGCTTAAAGGACAAAGCCAGGGCTGATGCTCAGCTAGTACGCACAGATTCAGCAGGAGAGACAAGGTCTGTCTTGATGGGTCAGGTGTCTGTTCTGATTGGTTGAGTCCTGTACCATACTGATTGTTAAACATATTGAATATTATCCAGGTATAAAACCAAAGTCAAGTAAATCATACAACCTAATTAGAAACAACATCTTCTTACTTTTCATTACATTATGATATATTCACCATCAGGGCATTTTAGGAGAGAGACACTAAAACCCTGCCATATTATGGTAAGTGGAGTCTAAAAATTTTTAGTTGTCTAGAATGCAGGGTTGTGTTATTTCCATATAAATGAAATGCAGCCTTTTAAAGTTTTGCAGCTAGCATTGAGAGATTGAGGGTTCGTGCTGCACCATTCCAATCCAAGTAGACCCAGATCAGTTTGGCATTACCCAGTTTTCTGCTCCACTTTAAATGTTGATGGGAATGGCTATGGTCTCTGTGGTTGCCTGGGACTCTGGTTAGTGGCAGAAATTCCAGGAATCTCCTGGTTAGTTAGTGCCCATTTTATAAACCCAGTGTGGACTTTGGGGACCTACCTTCTCATTCCTCATTTAGCAAGAAGGAAATGCCTGCTTTCTCTCTCTTACCTGCTTTCCTTCAGAGATGATAGGGACGTTAGTGCTTCCCCACATCCCACCAACTCCACTTTAAGAAACTAGAGCCAACCTCCAGTGAGCAGTTAGCACAAGGTTTTACTGTATTACCATTCACGTAAGTAGAGCCTCAGTTTGTTCAAATCGTGTCTCAGCTATTTCAGCCATTCCTTGCCAGTTTTAAGAGAGCCTTTTTGTTTACGATGTTTATGATGTACAAGTTGATATGTTATTGTAGAAAGAAGATATTTAAATTCATTCAGATGGTTAATAAAGATGTAGGTGTCTTCACTCATTCTATTAAAACAGCCAGAAAACAAAAAAGATCTCAATCTTATTTTGATCTTCAAGTTTCACCTTTTATTTCAGGGATCTGAGCTTATTTATAGTATCTTCTCCTTTGTTTCTCTCCTAGAATAATAAAAGAAAAAGAAGCAAGTCCAAGCAGCACCCAGGTAACAAAGAGACTAAAGACAAAGCTGAGAGGCCAGAAGCAGTGGCCCTGCAACCCCAGCCACCACCGATACAGAACGGCCATGTACTCAGCTATGAGAAGGACAGCTCATCCACTGACTCTGCCAACGAGAAACCCATCATTCTCCCGCGCGAGAAAAAGATCTCAATACTAGAGGATCCTTCAAAGACATTTCGTGGGGTCTCAGGTCAGTAATTCTTAAATAAAATTGCTTAGGAAGCCAAAGAAGAAAAGGATGCAGAGGGAGCCCACTGTGGCAGCTGTGGCTATTTCTGATAGTGCTGGAAGTGAAGGGTGGTTTCTCTACAGTGTATGTAGACTCAGTCTCACTGAGGCCAGTAGACATCCAGGATAGTGAGGGGAAGCACACTGGGCTTTCTACTCATACACTGAGACCAAAGAATAAATGCGCATTCCAGCCCTGCACTAAGTCAGGAGATTTTTTTCTCTTAAAAACATACTCCTACTCTGTATTAAAGGAGCTCTGGTGGTGCTGTAGTTAAAGCATTGGGCTGTTAACCAGAAGGTTGGTGGTTTGAACCCACCAATTGCTCCACAGGAGGAAGATGAGACAGTCTGCTTCCATATTTAGTCTTGGAAACCTTATGAGGCAGTTCTGCTCTGTCCTATAGAGTTGCTTTGAGTCTGAATTGACTCATTGGCAATGGGTTTGGAGTGGGTAATCTGTAGTAAGAATCCCTGGTGGCACAAGAGTTAAGTGCTCAGCTCCTAACCAAAAGATTTCCCAGTGACTCACTCCATGGGAGGCTGACCTGGTGATCTGCTCTCATTCAGATTACAGGGTAGAAAACCCTAGAGAAGGTCTACACTGTCATGTGGGGGTTACTGTGAGTTGAAAATTGACTTAATAGCACTTAACTATAACAGTCTATATTTGAATCATTGGGAAAATGGAAGTTCCTGTTAAAAGAATTTCTCTTTATACCCACCTTTGCTAGCATTTACCTGGGATATGGGAGGGATAATAGGTGACAAAAGGAAATGTTATTAAGTGGTTTCTTTTTCTAAAGAGGAGACCAATTTATTTTCACCCCTGTTATTTTGTATTATGTGACAGAATGTCATCTTCCAGGGTATTAAGGTTGGGAATGTTAATTATTTATACTTTAGCAGGACAGGAATTAATCTACCAAAGCCTACTTCCTAATTAACTGTATACACTTGGGTGCAACATAGCTAGTGTTTTCATTTCTCCTTTCTGTAAAATAAGGGAATGTACAGGATTCTACTAGATCAGTGGTTCTCAACACTCTTTAAACTAATGCCTACTTTCATAACAAATCCTAAAATAAAATTTGTAGGTAACATAACCTAGCTAGAAACAGAATTTCCATCAAAGAAAGTTATAAGAAGTTCAGGAACACTAAAATAGAAGACCAAATAAAGTGGCCATATGTTCACATCCATTTATAAGGAATCACTTTGCACTTAGAAGTAAGACAGTAGTCGTCTGGAATTATGGATATTCTTTCTTTATACTTGATATTTGAAGTAAGATCCAATATAATATGAGTGTACATATACCTGTACTGTGAATAGGAACACTACAAATACAGACTGACACATGGATGTTGATAGTCAACTCAAATACCATGACTGCTAGTGTGGTTAGTGATGTGATTTTCCAAATTGTGAAGAACTCTTGGGAAAGTTCTAAACACTGTAAGTACAGTTGTCCTTTAATTAACACAGTAAGTTAATAGTAAAACTGTGCAAAAAATACATTGTGTCTATATGTGAAGATCTAGCCTCATTTAATTATGTTTTTGAATAATACTCTGAATGTCTGGGAGGACGTGAGAAAGTTCAGGATGCAGGGCAATTCTTTGTTATGCAGGACAGTCCTGTGATTGTAACTTATCTGGCACTCTCCTCCCCCCACACACATACACAGTCATTTTGATAAATTTTTTAAATGCCGCCTCAGTTTTTCAAGCTGCTTCCTAAGGGTGGTAGATGCATCAGTGAGAACTACTGCACTAGATGATTCCCAAAGTCCTTCTTATAGTTGTAAAATCCCGCCTTTACTGAATCAATGATTTAAAAAAAAAAATTAAAAAAAACTCCCTTCACATTCAAAGCACTATGCTCCATGCCACAGTAGATACAGAGAAAGATAAGGAATAGTCCAGGCCCTGAGGGAGTCGGTCACATACTAGTATCCTTGAAGAGAGGACTGTGAGTACACTGTGAATTTGGAGTTTGGGGAAGGGAGAGGCCACATTTGCCTGAGTGATCCAGAAAGATTTTATAGAGCAGTGGGTAGTGAAGGGCCAATAGACTTGAGTGGAAAGGAATTGGAAGGTTAGAAAGAAATAGGAAGAATTTTACTGAACACTCTTGTGCTTTGCACACCTACAGTGTACAAGGCAGTACTATTCTCTGAAAAACTAAAGATGAATAGACAACGGTCCCTACCCAAGAAGAGTTCAGTATAGCAGGGGAGACAGAGGTGCAAACAGAAATTGCATGGTGACACATATGAAATCCAGGATGCAGTGAGCCTTACATAAGTAACACACTAGGAACTTCCTCAACTGTCCACTAAGCCCTACTTTTCTTTCATAAACACATTTCTAACAACTGCATTAATAATGAGGGCTGTAATTCAGATTAATCCTTACTACATGGTGGTTTCTTAAAGCCAAACAAACAATGACAGTAACAAAAATAACCCATTTCCATTTTGAAAGTGAATTCCCCAGGAATTTTTTAATTCAATTTTTATTATACCTCCAGTTTCAGGAATCTTTTGATTTATAGCCAGGGCAGGAGAAAAAAATTAAATAATCGAGTGGCAGATTCCCAATTTTAGTTGTTATTGCTTTCACATGAATTACTTTCACAATCTAATTACTCAAGTTGTTGTTTTGATATCAATCATAAACTAAAAGCCTAGCCCATGTATTTGTTCATTTGCTTATAATTTATACCTTCTTCCTAAAACAATTTCAGTAACTCCATCAAATATGTGACATTACAGCAAATGCAACACAGAAGTACTTCACTTCACAATAGATAGCTGCCTTGAAAATTAAGTACCCATCAGGGGAGTTCTCCATGCAAGGGGGCTTTTGTAAACACTAACATGAAACTCTTTCTGAAAAATCCTTTGTTGTCCAAAGAGCCATTACAGTATCCCTTCAGTTTTGTAAGCTTAGCATAAAGGCATTGAGCTTTGTCAGTATTATTTGTTAATGTTATTGATTCATTTCAAATCTCGTTCATGTAAATTTTTCTGTTAAAGAATAAATGGTGGTACTAGAAAGTTATTAGATATATTTTGCTGAAGGAAATGAATCCTCCTGGTTGACCATTAACTTCATTAGCAGCTCACTTATCATAATCATAAATTTTAAAATGAGTTTGTAACTAGTAACAACAAAATTAGGTTTTTCCTTCCCAAAGACAATAAAGGTTCATCAGGAAGGTCAGATTTCTGGCTGTCAAGTATCTTTAAAATGCTTGTTTGAGCTGTTGGAAATCCTGAGACCTCTAATAGCTATTTCACAAAGAAGTGTCAGGCCTTAGACCTTCTGCACCTCATTTTGAGTAGAACATGGAACTAGAACGGATGGGAGTGACCCTTCAGCCTCTCCCTGCATTTTATAGCTCAAGAAACCAAGGGGTAATAGTTATAACTCTTTAGTGACAGAGTTGAGAAGATAACCCACACCCCTGGATCAACTCTCTTTGGTTTAGAAAAGCCTGACTCAAATACAAACTTTTATGCATACATTGAGAATTACTGCTACAACCATGGGCTCTTTAACTTGTAAAAAATATATAATTGAAAATTAGGGGGAAAAAATGCAGTATAATGGTATTCTGTACTTGAGTGTGTTCACAGTGTGAACCTAAAAGAAATCTCTGGTCTACCGGTGTTGAAGCATTTATCAAGCTTTCCACTAATGAAACTGGCTCAAGAAAGTGCTCTGAATGCCCAGCCAGGCAGCAGGCTGTGAACATGTGTGGCACATGTTTTATCTTTTTATAATACCTTGACATTCAGGATCTTTCTTTTAAATGTCTTAAACAGAATCATTTTCTGGTAGGGGAAGAGTAGTTTTAAGATATATGCAGGTGGCTCAGGGGTGTTAGTGTGACTTCCTACATGAAAAATAACCACCAAAGACATCACCATCCAGGCTGTAAATATAGCACTGTCAAGTGGGACAAGGCTGCATGTCAGCATGTAGCTTAGAGTTTGGGAGTTTCGTTTAAACTTAGTACAAAATAATTTCTTTAAGCCTTGGAGTGGTTTTTCTTTTATTTCAGTATTTTTAATAACAGCCCAAATTAGATTTTTTATATAATATAATCAAGATCATTCTGGATACAAGCACAAAGTTAGACCAGGAGTAGATCAAGATTTATTTTTACCAAATACAATGCCAAGGATAATTTTTATTGCTAAGGCTCCATCTAAATGTCTAGTGCAAATTATGACCTTCCAAAAACCAAAAACAAAACTCACTGCCATGGAGTTGATTCCAACTCATAGCGACCCCCTCCTTGAGTTTCTGAGGTGGTATATCCATGGAAGTAGATTGCCTAGTCTTCCTTCTGAGGAGTGGCTGGTGGGTTTGAACCACTAGTGTTCTGGTTAGCAGTCAAGTGCCTTAGACACTACGCCACCAGAGCTTGGCCTAGTCAAGTTGACACATAACCCCAACTATCACAGGTTCCATGCACCTTATTTGCATGATCCTGCCCAATCATTGTGTGGGAGCCACAAAGACTATAATGCCTAAACCAAACTCACTGCTGTTGAGTCGGCTCAGACTCATAGCGACCCTCCTTGGGTTTCCGAGGCGGTATCTCTATGGAAGTAAATTGCCCAGTCTTCCTTCTGAGGAGTGGCTATTGGGTTTGAACCACCAACCTTCTGGTTAGCAGTAGGCGTCAATTTTCTTAAATCTGTTTTCTGCTCTATGTATCTCATGCACAGCTACCACCTATCTGTCAGCAGAGGCTTGTGTACACTATGAGGCTGAATAGGTTTCAGTGGAGCTTCTAGACTAAGACTAAGAAGAAAGGCCTGGCAAACTACTTCTGAAAATCAGCCTATTCAAACCCTGTGGATGGATTACAGTGATCTGCTTCATAGTGGATTATGGGGATGACACATGACTAGCAGCATTTCATTCCATTGTACACAAGTTCACCATGTGTTGCCGTGGTTTGCTGAAGTATATAGGTGTTTATCTCACTATAGGGAGCTCTGGTAGCATAGTGGCTAAGACACTTGCCTGCTAACCAGATGGCTGGTGGTTCAAACCCACCAGCCACTCCTCGGAAGAAAGGTTGGGCAATCCTACTTCCGTAGTGATACTGCCTCGGAAACCCAAGGAGGGGTCGCTATGAGTTGGGTTTGACTCGACGGCACATAACAACAACAACAACAATCTCACTATAAACAAGGACAGGAATTCTGATTCCTCTACTGTCTTTCTCCCATTGGACACAATTCTCATTGAATAGGAAAGGAGCAGGATTGTGGGCCACGAAGGTCTTCACTGAGATGAACTTTGGGGTGGGGTTTCCACTTGTCTTCAAGTCCTCTTGCTGGCCCCAGCAGACTTTCTTTATGATTCCTTCATCTTGTAAAGGATCCTGGGAAGCTAGATCTTCTCTTACCTGTTATTTTTCTCAAACAGAAGGTGCCGTGCTATGTTTGCTGACCTCTACTAACCTGGCTTCACAGTCTGCCCTTTACATAGAACAGAACCAGCCCTGTCGTTTCACCTTTGCGATGCAGATTTTATGTTTCAGCATGACACTGCCACAGAACTGCCTTCTCATTCTAAAATTGAAGTATACCAAAAGTGAGAGAAAGAGTCTTGTCATTTTAGAATGTTGGCTGCTTGTCCCTCATTTGTTCATTTGTGTTTCCGGTACAAAAACCCCACCAGACTCTCATGGTATTTTTATAGTATGAGGTTCCCTACAGGGTTTCCAAGGAGCTTTTTTATGCTGCTATTGCCATAGCTTCAAGATTATCTCCCCTGCTTCTCTAAGCCTTATATTGGACTGGAGGATTAGAAAAGATCAACAAGAAGAAAGCAGCTAGCTTAGAACTTTAGTTGTTGTTATGTACTGTTGGGTCGGACCCGACCCATAGCGACCTCTCCTTGGGTTTCTGAGGAGGTATCACTACAGAAGTAGATTGCCCAACCTTCCTTCCGAGGAGTGGCTGGTGGGTTTGAACTGCCAACCTTCTGGTTAGCAGTCAAGTGCCTTAGGCACTGTGCTACCAGAGCTCCCTACAAGGTTGTAGTGAGCAGCAAATGAGATATGTAAAGTGATTGGCACAGACAGCATCAGGCACATAGGAAACCCTCAAATCATGTATTTGTCCATTCAGTAAATATTTTTAAGCATGTAAATGTGCCAGGAATTCTTCTAGGGGACATGAACAATACAGCAAGGCTTTTTTCCCTATGGAGTTTATATTCAACTTTGGATACGTGGGGAGGGGATGTATAATAAGCAAGAATATAACTGAGTTATCAAGATAATTATAGATCATAATAAGTGTTGTGAAGGCAGCAAGTAGAGAAGTGGCCTGGGAAGGAGGACGGGGGGTGCAGGACCTTCAGGTGAGGTCATAAATGTGACACAGGTCTCTGAAGAGGAGACATTTAAACTGAGACCCAGATACTTTGATTCAGGTCTTTCCACAGCAGGTAATGATGGTCTGGACAAGGCAATGTTTTATTTGAACTTTGAATAAGGACCTCAGGTAATGCCCTTGGAGAGTTACAACCACCAAACTATTTTTCAATCAAAGATATACTACTTTATTAATATGTACAGTTTACATTAAGTACATTATATGAGCATCCATTTTAAAAGTTGATATTTTAAAACACAGAATGTACAATTTATCATTATTCATGTTCCTCCTTAATTATCGTTTTAACAGCTAACTACTTGGTCTTAGATCCGACTTACAGGCTTGTGTTGTTTGATCTTAATCTTAGCTTCAAGCAGTACTGTCCATTCAGTAAATATTTTTAAGCATGTAATTGGGGACATGAACAATACAGCAAGGCTTTTTTCCCTATGGAGAAAGTAATTCTGAATTGTTTGAAGTAGTAATAAAGAGGCCTAGATTACATTCTCATTGACTTGGAGCCTTGCTTCCTTTCCCTGTGTATGAGAAAGCAGGAGACAGAGGCAGGCTGTAGTGACACGAGGGTGCAGGAAACATTAAACCCCTCAGGTATTTTCCTGTCACCTGGATAACATGAAACCCAGAGCCCCTTCTCTTCTCGTTCTCATTTGAAAACCACTGCCACACTGCAATAAAAACTACTCATCTCTGACTGGTTGATGCCTTCATAAAACTTCCCTTATCCATGTGATTTCAGTTACGAACAGACTTAATTAAATGGAATGTACCGCTTAAAGGAACAAAAGACTTAAACAAATTTTTTTTTTTTAAGATTTTGAACAAAGATTTAAATGGCTCTATTAAAATGTGATAAGAATTATGCCTATTTTTCAGGGAAATAAGACAGTGAGACCAGTCAAGTTAGCATGCAAACCTCATGTCATTGACAGCCTAATTCATTTACTTTATTATCTATTATCTTTCAATATAAATAAACCTGTAAAGTTAATAAGACATATGAGACCTCATCAAACAATGTAAACAAAACTAGGAGATTTGTTTCTAGTTGGTAAGTCGCCAGCTTCATGCCCTCTGAGCTGATCAAGTTTCATAGAACTTGAATGAAATCATAAAGTCCTCTTGTATTTGATAAAGAAGTTATTGAAAAGGTAGAACTGACATGATGTCTGCTGAATGAACCTATTTGTTTTGATCTCTGTTCCAAAGTTATTGGCTCCTCTGAATATCTGTTAATTACCCTGTCATGTAGAGATAGAAGAATGATGAAATGAATGTGAATCAAGGTGAATAATAATTGTAATGTGAAAAGGATTTTTTTGAACCTTCATCACTAGATCATTATTCTATAACATCTTCAGCGAGTTCTTTTTACTCACATTTCCTTGCCTCTATTTCACTCATCAACCTATCTTTTAGAATTTGCAGCCCCATACTCCAAAGAAACAGCTCTCAGTAAGTTTATCAGTGGTCTCCGTGTCACTGAATCTTGTAGACATTTTTTTTAATCCTTATTTTAACTCTTCCTTTCAGCAGCATGCAGTTGTTGAGCACTGTCTTCTTAACCACTCTACCTTGACCCTTTGTTCTCTGTGACACTAACACTCTTCTGATTCTCCTCCTATGTTTATTGCTTCTGTTTCTTTTGAGGGGTTATACTTCTATACCTGGCTGTTAAATGTTGGAGTTCTTCAAGGCTTAATTGATCGCAAATCCTCTCTTATATAAAAACTGTACTCTTTCCTTAGATCATTTCAACCATACCTTTGCTTTAATTATGTAAGATGGTTCACAAACTCATCTTTCCAGTCCTGGCTACTCTGTGAATGCCAGACTCTTACTTGACCTTTTTACTTTGACTTTTCAAAGCACCTCAAACAACACTCAAAACAAACTCATGATCTCCCCTCCTAGCCTTGGCTCTCTTGTAGTATTCCTCATCTTAGTGCACCATCTATCCAGTTGTGCAAGCTGGAAATCTGGGCATAAATCATAATATTTCCCTCTTTCTCACCCCCCTGTATCCAATTCATCACCAAGTCCTGTTGGTTTTCATTTATAAATATTCCTACAGTCTATCCATTTCTCAATGCCTCTCCCTGTGCCTTCCTACCAAAACTACCATCCTCTCTTGCCTGCTACAGTGGTCAACTCATTAATCTTCCTGCATTTACTCATGTTCCCCTATAAATCATTCTCTATCTTATAATCTTTTCAAAACAAAAATCTTATCTCTTAGGATAAAGACCAAAACTCTTAACCTGTTCTACAGATCCAGCATTCTCGGCTCCTGTGCCCTTCTCCAGCCTCCTTGCATGGCATCCCCCTTTTTGCTGTCTCAACACCAGCCACACTGGTCTCCTTTCAGTCCCTCATACCACCAGGAATATCAGTTAGGTTCAAGTCAGGAGATAGAAACCACATGGGTTTTGAATAGGAGAAACATAATATAAAGAATTTCTAACTGAAATAGTAGAAGATAGTTCACTACTAAAAGGGGTAAATGAGGACTCAGGGATCTACAAGTAGCAAGAGAGCAGCAACTATCTTGTAGGCTAAGGAAGACAGCATTATCAAAAGCTAAGAACTGGGAGAGGTGCCTGCCCCAAGACGGAGATTCTGACCGCTTCAGAGATGTTATGGCTACCATAGGAACATGTACCTCTGTGGGGTTGAAGAAACTTGTCAACGGGCATGGACTGAGCTATAGAAGAGGCCCACCATTGCCAGTCATTTCTTCCATTTTCTTTAGCTACTCTCTGCTCAAGGGTAAGTTTCAGAGTCTCTTCTGACATCCATTTTGGTCTTTTCTTCCTTTCTCATCTTTTTAATGACCTCTTGCTTGCTTCATGATGTTATTGATGTCATCCCACAATTCTTCTGGTTTTTGGTCATTGGTGTTCAGTGCATCAAATCTATTCTTTAAATGGTCGTTAAATTCAGGAGGGATATATTCAAGGTCATATTTTGGCTCTCATGGACTTGTCTTAATTGTCTTCAACTTCAAGTTGAACTTACATATAAGCAGTTGATGGTCTGTTCCACAATCAGCTCCTGGCCTAAAGCAAATGTGTCGTTTGAGGTGCTTTTAAATGTCAGAGTAAAAAGGTCAAGTAAGAGTCTGGCATTCACAGAGTAGCCAGGACTGGAAAGATGAGTTTGTGAGCCATCTTACATAATTAAAACAAAGGTATAGTTGAAATGATCTAAGGAAAGAGTACAGCTTTTATATAAGAGAGGATTTGTGATCAACTAAGCGTAGCTAAAGCAAATGGAAGAAATGACAAGATGAAAGAGATGAACAGAAGATTTCCAAGAGCAGCTTGAGTGGACAAAGCCAATTACTATAATGAAATGTGCAAAGACCTGAAGTTAGAAAACCAAAAGGGAAGAACACGTTTGGCATTTCTCAAGCTGAAAGAACTGAGGAAAAAATTTAAGCCTCAAGATGAAATACTGAAAGATTCTATGGGCAATATATTAAATGATGCAGGAAACATCAAAAGAAGATGGAAGGAATACACAGAGTCACTGTACCAAAAAGACCTGTCCAATCTTCACCCATTTCAGGAGGTGGCATATGAGCAAGAACCATTTGTATTAAAAGAAGAAGTCAAAGCTGCACTAAAGGAATTGGCGAAGAACAAGGCTCTAGGAATTGAAGGAATACCCATTGAGATGTTTCAACAAACGGATGCCCTGCTTGGAGGAACTTACTCAGCTATGTCAAGAGATTTGGAAGATAGCTACCTGGCCAACTGACCGGAAGAAATCCATATTTGTACCCATTCCAACGAAAGGTGATCCCACAGAATGTGGAAATTATTCAACAATATCATTAATATCACATGCAAGTAAAATCATGCAGAGAATAATTCAAAAATGGTTGCAGCAGTATATTGACAGAGAACTTCCAGAAATGCAAGCTGGTTTCAGGAGAGGACATGGAACAAGGGATGTCATTGCTGACGTCAGATGGATCTTGGCTCAAAGCAAAGAATACAAGAAAGATGTTTACGTGTGTTTCATGGACTATGCAAAAGCATTTGATTGTGTGGATCATAAGAAATTACGGATCTCATGGAGAAGAATGGGAATTCCAGAACACTTGATTGTATTCATGAGGAACCTGTACATAGACCAAGAGGCTGCCATTCAAACAGAACAAGGGAACACTGCATGGTTTAAAATCAAGAAGGGAGTGCATCAGAGTTGTATCCTTTCACCATACTTGTTCAATCTGTATGCTGAGCAGATAATCTGAGAAGCTGGACTATATGAATTAGAACAGGGCATCAGGATTGGAGGAAGAATCATTAACAACCTGCAATACACTGATGACACAACTTTGCTTGCTGAAAGCGAAGATGACTTGAGGCACTTACTAATGAAGATTGAATAATGCAGTCTACAGTATGGATTACATCTCAATATAAAGAAAACAAAATTCCTCACAACTGGTCCAAGAAACAGCATCACGATAAATGGTGAAAAGATTGAAGTTGTCAGAGATTTCACATCGCTTGGTTCTATAATCGACACCAATGGAAGCAGCAGTCAGGACATCTGATGACATGTAGCACTGGACAAATCAGCTGCAGAGGACCTCTTTCAGGTGCTGAAGAACGAAGATGTCTCCTTGAGGACTAAAGTGTGCCTGACCCAAATTATGGTATTTTCAGTTGCCTCATATGTATGTGAGAGCTGGACAATGAATAAGGAAGACCGAAAAAGAGTTGATGCTTTTGAGTTACGGTATTGGTGAAGAATGCTGAAAGTACCATGGACTGCTAAAAGAACTAACATCTGTCCTGGAGAATGTGCAGCTGGAATGCTTCTTGGAAGTGAGAATGGCCAGACTTCATTTCATCTACTTTGGTCATGTTGTCAGAAGGGACCATTCCCTGAAGAAGGATGTCATGCTTGGTAAGGTGCAGGGTCGACGAAAGAGGGGAAGGCCCTCAACATGATGGATTGACACAGTGGCTGCAGCAATGGGCTCAAGTATAGCAAGGATCATGGAACTGGCACGGGACTGGGCAGTATTTTGTTCTGCTTTGCATAGGGTCACTTTGAGTCGGAGATGATTCAACAGCACCTAACAACAACACAACAACACCCTTGCCAAGGGTGTGGATAGACTAGAGTGGATCAAAACTACTGCCAGTGGGGAGGGCATGGCATGGGGGTGTAGCTGGAGCTCTTCTGCATGGCTTCTGGGTTCCTCTTATCCTGAGAAGTAATTAGAGGACCAGAACCCAGAAGAGCAATGTATTCCTGTCCTTAGTGCCTCGCAGGATTGCCCTTTACTGATGAAGCTAACGTTCTGCGAGCTGGCAGAAGAGAATTGTTTACAGGGTCCAGCTGCAGTGTCACAAGGTAGGGCTAAGAAGTTTGGATTTGGAGCTGAGATAATAACTTGATAACGGGCACACCAGGCTTCCTCTGCTTCAAATGCTGTCTTCTCTGCCTGGAATGCCCTTTCCTGTTCTCTTCTCCTGAGTTTTCTAACTGATCTTTCAGATCTCAGCTTAGGTATTGCTTTCTCAGGGAATTCTTTCTTAATATCTCTAAGATATAAATGTGCCAGTTAAAGATTTCAGAATACTTTGTGCTTTCTTTTTTTGTTTCTCTCTCCTTTATTTTTGTTTCATTTACCCTCCCTTCCCCTTCAACCCCTGGTAACAATCAAAGAATATTCCTTTTTGTGTGAAACTCTTTGCTTGACTTTTTATAATAGTGTGGTCACATACAATATTTGTCCTTTTGTTATTGACTAATTTCATTTACCATAATGCCTTCTAAGTTCATCCATGTTATAAAGTATTTCACAGATTCGTCATTGTTCTTTAACATTGTGTAGTTTTCTGTTGCTTGTATGTACCATAGTTTGTTGATCCATTCCTCTGTTGGTGGGCATTTAGTTGTTTCCGTCTTTTCACTATTGTGAATAGTGCTGTGATGCACATGAATATGCATTTATCTGTTTGTGTCATGGATCTTATTTCTTTAGCATATATACCTACTAGTGGGATTGCTGGATCATATGGTATTTCTATTTCTAGCTTTTTAAGGAAGCACCGTACCATTTTCCACAGTGGTTGCACCATTTTACAGTCCTACCAGTAATGTATGAGGGTTCTAGTCTCTCCACACCCTCACCAGCATTTGCTGTTTTTTGGAACTGTGCTATTAATACTTGGGTGAGATGATATCTCACTGTTGTTTTCATTTACTTCTCTCTAATGGCTAATAATAGCAAGTATTCATATGTTTGTTAATGTCTTCTTTGATGAAGTGTCTGTTCATGTCCTCTCCCCATTTTTTAATTGGATTATTTGTCTTTCTGTTGTTAAGGTGTTGAAGTTTTCTATAAATTTTAGAAATTATCCCCTTATCCAATATGTTGTTGCCAATTTTTTTTCTAGTCTGTGAGTTCTCTTTTCATTCTTTTGATGAAATCTTTTTCTGTCCATAAGTATCTAATTTTTAAGAAGTCCCAGACACTTTATACTTTCATAACACTAAATCACAGTTGCAATTTGACATTTGTTCATGTGATAGTTTGATTAATACAATTCCCTATTAGACTGTAAGTTCTATAAAGGTAGGGACTATGTCTGTCTTTGATCTCTATTGTATTTCTAGTGCCTAGGACCATAATTGAAAATTATAGATACTTAAATATTTCTTTATCTGGAAGGACAAGCCTTTCCCATAGTCCCTACTGAATTTTTAATAATAAAATACATGGGGGAGCTTAGGTTAATTAGATTTTTAAAAATCATGGTGTTGATTTTTAAAGATAATTATGGAGTTTTGGATTCCTGGTTTTTAAAGGACTTTATAACAATTGAGGAAATTTGAAAAACATAGGAGAGTTGAAGGAAGAAAATGAAACATTCCTTCCTCTCCAGGACATTCACTGTTAATTTTCATTTCAGAAATTTTTAAATGCACAGATATATAGGATTTTTTTTTGCTCAAAATCCTATTACAGGCAGTCCTCATTCTTGACTCTGTCTTTAAGTCAAGTTTTATGTAAGTCAAACTTTATGTAAAGGTGCAGTTTATATCTAATGTGAGTTAGTCAAATATTTGTCTTAGTATATAGTATATAGTGTACTTTTCTATGCATAAAAAACATTAAAGAAATACTTCCCAATACACTAAAATATTTTTAAGATAATAATACAATATAATAATAATGTGTTGATTGTTGCAAAGTAGCTCTGTTTGTTAATATGAAATGTTGTATGCACCTTGAATTTTTAATATGACAGGTTTTACGGGGGTTGGTTTGTAACTACAGGTTGTGCATAAGTCAGATATTCCCAACCCTGGGACTACCTGTATACATTGTGAACTTTGTGTTCTTTTTTTACTTAATATGCCATTGTGAACATTATGTCATATCATTGATTTTAATGGTTACATTTTATTTTTACAAATTGGCCATATTTCTTTTAACTATTCCTAAACTATTTTTCATGTGGGTATTTCCATTAGCTTGTTATTATAAACAATATTATAGTGATCATCCTTGTGTATAAATCTTAAGAATAACTATTATTATTTCTTTGGCATATATTCTTTTTTAAAAAATTGTGATTGTAATTTGGGTGAAAGTTTACAGAGCAAATTCATTTTCCATACAGCATTTCATACACATTTTGTTTCATGATGTTGACTGCAATTCCCCACAGTGTAACAGATTTCTTACCACTTCCTCCCCATAGTTACCTCTTCCCTGTATCCTTCCCCCATGAACTTCCACCCCCCAAGCTATCTCCCTGTGCAAACACTGCCCTTCTGGAGATGATAACATGACTCGTAAACAAAATGAGTTTGACACAGAAAATTATATGGAACAAAGAAATCAGCAACACCACACACACACACAAAAAAAAAACACATTAACAAAATGACATCAATAAATTCATGCTTGTCAATAATTACATTGAGTGTAAACAAATTAAATGCACCACTTGAGACAGTTCCAGACTGGATAAGAAAATATGACCTCTCAATATGCTGTCTACAAGAGACTCAACTTAGACACAAAGACAAAAATAGACTAAAAATCAGAGGTTGGAAAACGATATACCAAGCAAATGGCAACCAAAAGGGAGCAGGAGTGGCAATATTAATATCTGATAAAATAGATTTTAGCACAAAAACAATCATACGAGATAAGGAAGGACATTATATCATGATTAAAGGATCAGTTGAACAAGAGGACATAACCACAATAAATATCTACATACTCAATGAAAGAACCCTAAAATACATAAAGCAGACTTGAACAGAATTGAAAAGACAAATAGTAGATGACTCCACTGTAATAAGAGGAGACTTTAATATACCGCTTTCAATAAAAGATAGAACAATTGGAAAGAAATTCAGCAAAGATGCAGAAGAACTAAACAATACAATCAACCAACCTGACCTTATAGACATCTACCGAGCACTTCACCCAACAACAGCAAAATATACATTCTTTTCCAGCACACATAGAACATTCTCCAGTATAGACCATATGTTAGAAAACAAAGCAATCCTCAATAAATTTAAAAACATTGAAATACTGCAAAGCATCTTCTCAGATCACAAAGCTATAAAATTAGAAATCAACACTAGGAAGACCAGTGGAAAAAGAGCAAACACATGGAAACTGAATAACACCTTCCTCAAAAACAACTGGATAATAGAAGAAATAAAAAATGAAAAAAAAAAATGAATGAGAATGAAAACATACCAAAATCTCTGGGATGCAGCAAAAGCAGTGATCAGAGGGCAGTTTATAGCAATAAAGGCACACATCAAAAAAGAAGAAAGATCATGGATAGGAAGACTGAA
>NW_006921589.1:33993323-33998850 GCF_000298275.1 Orycteropus afer afer | reverse complement strand
AAGATTTGAGCAGAAATAAATGAGACAGAAAATAGAAAGACAATAGAAAAAAAAAATCAACAAGGCTAGAAGTTGATTCTTTGAAAAGATTAATAAAATCGACAAACCACTGGCAAACATAACAAAAGAAAAGAAGATTCAAATAACATGAATAAGAAATAAAAGGGGTGGCATCACAACAGAACCAACAGAAATAAAAAAGAATAATGTTAGGATATTATGAAGAACTATACTCCAACAAACTGGAAAACGTGAAAGAAGTGGACAGATTTCTAGAAACACACTTAAAAAAAAAAACTCACTGCTGTCGAGTCAGATCTGATTCACAGCGACCCCCTCCTTGGGTTTCCGAGGTGGTATCACTACAGAAGGAGATTGCCCGACCTGCCTTCTGAGGAGTGGCTGGTAGGTTTGAACCACCAGCCTTCTGGTTAGCAGTCAAATGGCTCAAGCACTGCTTCCCTAAATTAACACAGACTGAGATAGAAAACTTGAACAGACCCATAACAAAAGAAGAAATTGAACAAGTCATAAAAAAAATTACCAACATAAAAAAGTCCTGGCCCAGATGGTTTCACTGAAGAATTTTACCAATCATTCAAAGAAGAGCTGACACCAATCCTACTCAAACTATTCCAGAACATAGAAAAGGATGGAATCCTCCCAAATTCATTTTATGAAGCAAGTACATCCCTGATATCAAAACCAGGCAAAGAAACCACTAGAAAGGAAAACTACAGACTGATATCCCTCAAACACTACCATTCTGTTCTCCCATGATCAATTGCTCCATGGAATGTATCTGCCTGATGTAAATGTTCACCCTGTATGCCTATCTATTATTTGGCTGGAAGCCACAGGAGTGAGTTAAGTCCCAGACCTATAGACTAACTGAGGGCCACAGTCTCAGGGGTCTCACCAGGCTCTCTCAGACCATCCAAACTGGTCTTTTTTGATGATTTTGAATTTTGTTCCACATTGTTCTCCCATTCTACCTGAGATCTCCTGCATCGATCTCCCTTCAACTGGTTTACGTGGTAGCTGGGCACCATCTAGTTCTTCTGATCTCATGATCATGATCATAAAGGCTGAGGATCATATGGTCTTCTAGTCCCTTGGACTAATTGTTTCCATGTGTCTTTGGTTATCTTCATTCTTCTTTGCTCTGGACAAGGAGATACCCATCATTGCATCTAGATGGCCGCTTACAAGCTTTTAAGACCTCATTCACTACTCACCAAAGTAGGATGTGGAACATTGTTTTTGTGTAGTATGTCTTTCCTTGGCATATATTCTTAAAAGTGGAATTACTGGATTTGAAGCTAATGAATATTTTTTTTAAAAGTTCTTAATATGTTGATGTCCAGAAAGATGTACTTATCTCATTATTTGTATTTGCAAAATTGATTCTTAGGGAAATGGAACTCCCCCACCCCCTTTTATTCTTTCTTTGTTGTGATTTGGGTAGAGACAGAGAACAATTCCATTTGCTTTTCTTCTTTTGAAGGAGTTTTGGTGGCATAGTGGTTAAAACATTTGGCTGCTAACCAAAAGGTCAGCAGTTCAAACCCACCAGCCACTTCACAGGAGAAAGGTGAGGCAGTTTGCTTACATAAAGGTTTACAGTCTTGGAAACCCTATGGGGCAGTTCTACTCTGTCCTGTAGGTCCACAATGAGTTAGAATCGACTCAGTGGTGGTGGGTTGGGTTCGGTTTTTCTTCTTTTGTGAGTATTTAAAAATTCTAGCGCAGTTTCCAAAGAACTATGAACTATATAGTATTATCAATTATCATAAAACACTGTCATAGTCACTTCAGTACTTTTAAGAAAATGGTACAGGTTTCCCCTTCTATCAGAAAGTAGAGCGCTCTATAAAATCTTTCATAAGATGAAATGGCATAAAGCGAAGAAGCAATGAAAATACTACACCACCAGGGCTCCTAAAATTAATTTACATGGGAAAAAATTTTAAGCATTCGTACACCCAAAAAATAACCTACCAAATCATACCATATAACACATAAAACCTAATGTACAGTGTTCACAGACATAGTTCAAAGCTATAGCAGCTTGTTGCTGAGATGCTGAGTGTAGTTCCAGGGGAAGGAGCTTGGCAATGCCAGCCTCACAGCTCAGGGTGCACAAGCTGCTTCTTTAACAGCTTGTTGCAGAACAAACACTGAACACTAGTTTTGCTTTTCGCCATTTTTCATGAAAGCAAAAATCCTCTTCAGATTTCTTTTGGTTAGTGAAAACAAGTATTAATGTAGGTCTTTTGTAAAAGCTAAGTGGCATAAAGCAAACTTTTGAGAAGTAGGGAATACCAATAATAGGAGTTTAGTCATAATTTTATAACAACAAAGTTTGATGGGTATGTAGTACGATGAAATATTTTTTGTTTCTTATTGTGGTATAGTAAATTACATAGTGTGGCTTTTCTAGCCATAAGTCTTTGTAAACTCCATGGTGGAATTTGCCATGAGCAACTGAGTAGCTCCTGATTGCTAAAGTTATCCAGCTGGGGTATTTCTGTTGAACCAGCATGAAACAGTCTTCTGGGAAGTTCACTCTCTCTCAGGTGTGTAGAATTCTGATGTTGGAATTGGTTAGTGGTCACTCTGCCAGGCTCAAAAGGAGCCCTTCTAGAAGTGGAAGAAGTCTCTCTGACTGCTGACTGAGAAAGACATGCTGCTGTGAGAGACATGCACTGCTGAGAGAGCGAGACTGAGAAACACACATTACTGAGAGAGAGACACAAAAGACACGCACTGCTCAGAGAGTGATGTGCTACTGAGACTACTGGCTGCTGAATGAGATGGCTGGCTGCAAGAGACTGAGTGCATTTCTGAACTGGAATTGTAGTCTGGTGCTTCCCTAATCAACCTCATAATCTGTGAGTTCTATGTGGCCACTGCAGCAAGTTATTGAATCCAGCAGAGAGGTGGTGGGTGCTGTGGGAGGAACAGTTGGTGAAAGGGCTGGAGGGAGGCAGCATGTCTGGCCTGCAGGAATAGGCCTTGGGCTACTGTTGGTGATTCTGTCTTCCTCTTGTGGGGTTAGAGGAGTCAGAAGATGCAGCCTCCTTGCCTCTTTGGCACTTAACAACTTTTTTCCAGATAGAACTTCTTTACAAGATTTAAGTTAACTGCAATCAGATGATATATTTTACCAAAATTACATGTGTTAGAAGACTATGAAACATCTTAACTGAATGGACTAAGACAATTCTTTTAGAACTACTTTAGCACATTCCTTAAAGTTAAGTTTGAATTCTATACTTCTTTCTGTCTACTTATAAATATATAATGGTTTCACAAAGGACTACAAACTAAAGAAAAAAAGTTTTCAGAAACTTTCAAATTTGAACACATACATAGACAAAAATATATATTATAAAAATATTTGAATCCAAGTCCATATATTTATCCCAGGAGGAGTATTTAATTTCTTCGGTGCTGTTAACAAAACAGTCTCTGTATCTTGCTGTGTAAAATAAATCAAGTCAAAGATAAGTCAGTTTCTAACTTGATACCAAGATTTAGTAACTAGAAAAATGATAATTCTCAGTGTTAGCAAGAATCATTCAGTGTGGGAACAATTCTAAATACTACAGCTGACTGTAAATGGGTACAGGTGGACTGAAAAATAATTTGACAATGCATTTCCAGAGCCTTTTAAGGAAAAAAAAGGCAGGAATTTATATTTTATTCATTACAAACCCCATGGAATTTAGGAATTTTAAATGTAGAAACCCACAATAATGAAGAGAATGGGAAAGGGGATGTCAATTTCTAGAACAGGGAAATTAGATGGAAGAAGATCAACTGATGAAATAGTATGGGAAGCTACAACATAAAATACAGAGAGAGAGAGCTTGAGCAGGAAGAAGGATGACTGGCAGAACCTGGGAAACTCTAGATTCTGAATCAGTATATAAGATAGAGGACAAGCTTAGGAAGGAAAGTATAAAGCAGGAGAATTAAATGAAGTAATTTTAAGGAACAGTTACTATCCCCTTACCATCTCTTCCATCCTCAGCTTATTATAGAAGATGCCTAACATTTATCTTCAAAGCAAAAAGGGAGAAGGCAGAACTTGCTAGTACGTTAATGACTTAGTAGAACAAAACTCAAAACTCTTTGGAGGGAGATAACAAAATCCAGAATTTCTCAATGTTCTGTCCACAAATGTCCATGTACCCAATTGAAAAAGTTACTAGATATGTGAAAAAGGAATAAAATGTGACCTGTCATCAAGAGCAAATCTAGTCATTTGAAGCAGACCCATACAGAATCCAACTGTTGAAATTAATAAATAATGATACAAGTTATAAACATGAAAAAAAAATTTACAGAAAAAGATGGATATAATGGCTGAAGATAAAGAAATTTCATGGGAAATATAGAAATTACACAAAAAATCAAATAAAGACCCTAGAACTAAAAAGTACAATATCTGAAATAATAAATTTTTTGAAGTCTTCAGATGTACTTTACAGCAGTGTGGACAGCAGAGAAGAATGGATCAGTGAACCTGAAGACATGTCAAAAGAAACTATCCAAACTAAAGCACAGAAAGAAATATATCAAAACGAACACACCCAGGGAGAGCCTCAGTGACTTATGGGATAGTATCAAGCAGTCTCACCCATGTGTAACTGGAGTCTCACAAAGAGAGAAAAGGGAGATGGGAGAATTTATGATGAAATAATGGCCAGAATTTTTTCAAACTTCATGAAAAATAGCCCATATACAAGAAGGAGCTTAGCAAAATCCAAGCAGGATGAAACATAGAAACTCACACCACAGGATATCATAATCAACCTACTGAGTCAAAAATGAAGAGGAAATCTTAAAAGCAGCCAGAGGAAAAAAGACACATTGCAAACAGGGCAACAATAATATGAGTAAAAGATAGCTTCTCATTAGAAACAGTGGAGACCGGAAGTAAATGGAAATGTATCTATAAAATTATGGGGCAAGGGAACTGCCTAAATAGAATTCTATACACACAGAAAATATCCTTCAAAACTGAAGACAAAGTATATACTTTCAGATAAACAAAAGCTGAAAGAATTTCTCTACAGCTGATTTGTACCACAAGACAAGCTCAATGATGTTCTTCAGGTTGAATGAAAATTATATCAAATTGAAATTTGGATCTTCTGGGAAAAACATGAAAATACTAAGTAGTATAAGAATTAAAGGTTTTTTGCTTTAATTTCTCTAAAATACTGTTTAAAGCAAAAAATATTAACAGTATATTGTGGTGCTTACAAAAAATGTAGAAGTAAAATATATGGTATTTTATATATATCAACAACAAGTCAAACATAGGACGAAATTAGGTAACTGGAATATGGTTCTTATGTTATATATGAAGTAGTATACTATTGATTCAAAGGACAGTGTGATAAATTAATACTACGTACTATAATCCTCGGAAGGAAGGTTGGGCAATCCTACTTCCGTAGTGATACTGCCTCGGAAACCCAAGGAGGGGTCGCTATGAGTCGGGGCCGACTCG
>NW_006921589.1:33958855-33993223 GCF_000298275.1 Orycteropus afer afer | reverse complement strand
AGCAACTTTATGTACAACAGAACAAAACACTGCCTTGTCCTGTGCCAGCCTCACAATCCATACTATACCTGAGCCCATCATTTCAGCCACCTTGTCAATCCATCTTGTTGAGTGCCTTCCCCTCTTTCGTTGACCCTTCACTTGACCCAGAACGACATCCTTCTCCAGAGAATGGTCCCTTTTGACAACATAACCAAAGTAGGTGAGATGAAGGCTGGCCATTCTCACTTCCAAGGACCCTTCCGGCTGCACTTCTCCAGGACAGATTTGTTAGTTCTTTTAGCAGTCCACCATACTTTCAGCATTCTTCACCAACACCACAACTCAAAAGCATCAATTCTTTGGTCTTCCTTATTCATTGTCCAGCTCTCACATACATATGAGGCGATTAAAAAATACCGTGGCTTGAGTTAGGAGCACCTTGGTCTTCAAGGAGATATCTTTGCTCTTTAGCACTTGAAAGAGGTCTTTTGCAATAGATTTGCCCAATACAAAACGTTTTTTGATATCTTGACTGCTGCTTCCATTGGTGTTGATTGTAGAACCAAGTAATATGAAGTCTTTGAGAACTTCAGTCTGTTCTCCATCTATTATGATGCTGCTTATTGGTCCAATTGTGATAATTTTTGTTTTCTTTATATTGAGATGTACTCCATACTGCAGACTGTAGTCTTTAATCTTCATCAGTAAGTGCTCCAAGTCATCCTCACTTTCAGCAAGCAAAGTTGTGTCATCTGCATATCTCAGGTTGTTAATGATTCTTCCTCCAATCCTGATGCCACATTCTTTTTCATATAGTCCAGCATCTCAGATTATTTGCTCAGCATACAGGTTGAAATAAGTATGGTGAAAGGATACAACCTTGACACACTCTCTTCCTGATTTTAAACCATGCAGTATCCCTTTGTTCTGTTCAAATGACAGCCTCCTGGTCTATGTACAGGTTCCTCATAAGTACAATTAAGTGTTCTGAAATTCTCATTCTTCTCAATGTTATCCACACAATTGTATGTGATCCACACAATTGAATACCTTTGCATAGTCAGTAAAACACAAGTAAACATCTGTTTTGGTTACCTCTGTGCTTCTGTAACAGAAAATGTACCACAAATGGGATGGCTGAACAAACAAGAGTTTATTCTCTTACAGTTTGGAGGCTTTAAGTCCAAGTTCAAAGTGCCAGGTTCTAAGGGCTGGATGAAAGCCCCTCAACCTTGTGCTTCAGCTCTGCTTCCTGCTCCCGTCCCACTGGAGCTACAGGTGTTTCGTCACTCAGACAGCTGCTGGCTGCTGAGACTGACAAGCCCAAGGTTGACAAGTAAAAAGGCACAGTCCAAACCATGTGGCAGGCCGTTAATTCAAATCCATTGAAAGTCCCAAGGTCAGCAGATTATGGCAAGCTGCTGAACGACGACATGGCTCCTTGCAGGGTTCAAGTGTGCCATCAGCTAGAGACCATTCCTAAAACTAGTTCTTATATATGGGAAGCAGACCACATACCCAAAGCACCTACTCAGCTGCTCCAATAGATTCCACTATGCAGTTAATTACCAATCTCACCATGGAGAATAACTACATTCAGCTGCCTAGCCACTCAACCAGGCCCAGCTGAGTTGACACACAAAGTTAACCATCACATCTTTCTGGTATTCTTTGCTTTGAGCCAAGATTCATCTGATATCAGCTATGATATCCCTTGCTCCACATCCCCTTCTGAATCCAGCTTGCATTTCTGGAAGCTCTCTGTCAATATACTCCTGCAACTGTTTTTGAATTATCTTCAGTAAGATTTTACTTGCATATGATTTCAATGATGTTGTTTGATAATTTCCACATTCTGTGGGATCACCTTTCTTTGGGATGGGTACAGATATGGATCTCTTCCAGTCAGTTGGCCAGGGAGCTGTCTTCCAAATCTCTTGGCATAGCCAAGTGCCTTCAGCACAGCATAATTTGTTGAAACATCTCGATGGGTATTCCATCAGTTCCTGGAGCCTTGTTTTTCGCCACTTCCTTCAGTGCAACTTTGACTTCTTCCTTCAACACCATTGGTTCTTGATCATATGCCACTTCCTGAAAGGGATGATCATCTACCAGTTCTTTTTGGTATAGTAACTCTGTGTATTCTATCTTTTTTTGATGTTTCCTGTATTGTTCAACATATTGCCTGTGGAATCTTTCAGTATTGCAATTTGAGGCTTAAATTTTTTCCTCAGTTCTTTCAGCTTGAGAAATGCTGAGCATGTTCTCCCTTTTGGTTTTCTAACTCCAAGTCTTTGCACATTTCATTATAATAATTGACTTAGTCTTCTCAAGCTGCTTTTTGAAATCTTCTATTCAGCTCTTTTATCCTGTCAATTCCTCCATTTGCTTTAGCTACTCTCTGTTCAAGGGCAAGTTTCAGAGTCTCTTCTGACATCCATTTTGGTCCACAAACATAGAAATATCACTAAAAAGATAATACTAACAGTTACTTGATTCATCTAAAAGAAATAAGGAGATGAAGACTACAGAAACAAAGACTACATGTGACTCAAAATGGTAAACATAACTCAATGATAGTAATAATTAAATGTAACTGGACTAAAAATCATCAATTAAAAGGCAGAGATTGGTAGATTGTATGTATGTGAGTCTATTTTTGGACCCTATTCTGTTCCATTGATCTACTACAATCAATATTTTTAATATTATCAGAGATATTTTACATTTTTTTATACTGAATCTTCACATTTTGATCTATATTTTACATTTACTGTACATCTCAATTTGGACAAGCAACAGTTCAAGTATTCAATTAAAAAAAAGAAAAACACTGCCGTCAAGTTGGATCATACTCATAGTGACCCCTCCTTGGGTTTCCAAGGCAATATCACTACAGAAGTAGATTGCCCAGCCTTTCTTCCGAGGAGTGGCTGGTGAGTTTGAACCACCAGCCTTCTGCTTAGCAGACAAATGGCTTAGGCACTATACCACCAGAGCTCCCGATAGCTGCATGTATCTAGTAGCTATCTTACTGGACAGTGCAGGCTTATATGAATCAACTGCCAGTCAGCCAGAGTGTATTGAAGTTTACAAGTTTACAAGATAGAGAACTGAAGGTATTAGTGGTACATGATGTTAGAGGAAAGTCACTGTGTCCCAGAAAGAACTCCCATTATTCTGTTTGTGGAAGTATCCGGATTTGTGATAAGTGAACACAAATCTGTTAGGACTGTGTAACTCACTGTCAATTTGTGTTTGAAAGAACCGCAGAGTTTTACTGTCGTTGGAGACTGATCTGTACATCCAGTGTGCAAATATGCCCAAGTAATCTTTGAGATTTTCAAACCTTCCCATGTTGAGTGATTCCGCCAATAATGAGACTTTTTCAGTACCCTAAGAAAATACTGCTACTTAGCTTTCTCAAAAAATATTCATTGTATGAATGATGAAATGAACCAATAGCCCACACACCAGTTTTCTGATATACAAACCAAATATTTTCAGCTGTAGGTTAATGAGTCCATGCTCATTTGCATGCTTGTCTTCCATTTGAAATGTTTGTATTTCAGAAGGATAATTATTTCTCTCTATTCTAAAGTCTTTATTAACATTAGACTATAATACAGATCTTATTTTCAAGAATAAAACAATTTACTGTGCACAATGAACTGTATTCAAATTCTCAATTTATGATGTAGCTCAAGACAAAACCTCAACTGTGATTTAGAGACAGAATGAGTTGGAACAATCCTGGGCTTAATCATTGTTTTGACACAAACATTTATAGACTCTTCATAAAATTAGTTTTTCATCTTTTACAGTAGGGTTTCTTGAGGTGGGTGGTACCACCCATCTCTACATGAACAGAATCACCTAGGAAGCAGACTCCCAGGCCCACTGCACAATCACAGTATCTGGAGATGGTGTCTGAGAGTTTCCATTTGTAATAAGTACCAAGGGAACTTAGGCACACTGAAGTCTGACAGCCACTGCCCTACTTTGAAGTTCCATTTTAGTCTAAATAAAGATACAATTGCTTGTGTCCTTCCATTTAGATCACTTTCATTACTGGAGGAAATGTTGTTTCCAGTACTTATTTACTTTGTTCACTGCCTTTGCTGAACATTTCATGATTACTGTAATTTCCCTTTAAGCAAATTTTAAAAGCTACTCATCATTCAGGTGCAGCACAAATACAGGTTGTGCTTTCTTGATATATAGATAATAAATGATAAATTCAACTAGAGTCAAATTTACATTTATGATAAATGGGCTAATGTTTAAAATTGAATTGACTAGTACTCAGATGATATTCTTTTATACTTTCTCCATGTGTAGCCTTTGTAGTATTTATGACAGTGTCAGGCACTGTGTTCCTCCCCACCCCCTTTTTTTCTTTTAAACATTTTAAGTGTTTTTTAATTCAGCCAAAATTCTACAGACACCTGTTAAACCAGAAAGAAGTGTATATCTTGGGAATAAAAAAAGAAAAGAAAATGTTTGAATTAAAAGAAACCTGATATCCTGGTAGACATAATTCATTGGAGTTTGAAGTTAGCTCAAAAGTATATAGATGATATAGAACAAAACCTCAACAAAAAACAAAACCTCATTAAGTGATATTTTTGACAAATTCCTGGAAGGTTAATACCATGAATGCTACTAAGAAAACAAAATATTTTCCAGGGATATCATTATAAAATAAGAGAAATTTCTGAAACCTAACTTAAACTCAGAAATCTTACATAGGTTTAGTGATAGAATCCCATTCTTGGGTATCTTTAAGACTAGAATTAAAAATGATATGCTGATGTGGTTTTGGTCCTGCCCTGACCTGCAACTGATTTGGATGGAAGACATGTCTTTGAGTCCTATACATTTGCTCAGGTCCACAATTGGAATGAAATAGCTGTTAGTAAAAGTTAAGTTACTAACTGTAGAAGAATAGTCTCAGCATATCAGTCAGGACTCTGAAAAGTTTCAACTGACAGAAACCCAAGTCACATTAGCTAACAGAGTAAGTCATTAATTTACGGTTCAATCAGTTTCAAGAATGAATCTGATTCAGTATCTGCCCTTGAATACGTCATAGCTGCTGCAAGGCAGGGATGAGAGACAGACATATAAGCTATGTTGTGTTAAAATATAATGCATTAAGTGTTGATGTGATGCTGAACAGCTTCCAGACTCAGACAGACTAAAAAAAAAAAGGCCTGGCAACCTATTTCTGAAAATCAGCCAGTGAAGTACATGTGGATCACACAATCTAATCATGTTGCCTTATGGGGTACCATTAGTTGTGGGCCAACATGACGACAGCTAATAGGAAGCACCATAGAAGTACAGAGAAGTGGGGTGGGGTGACTAGCTGGCAAGGAGACTGGGCTTCACAGAGATGACACTTTGTTCTGTTTGAAGCAGACAAATGAAGTGGTTCCCACAAGGTCATCCAGGACTTAAGGAAGATCAGAACTTGGGTCTCCCAGATCCAAACCTACACTCTTTCCACTAAGCCCAGTTTTCTTTAAGAATCTGGCCTTTGAAAGCATGCTTGACTCCCTTTTTTCATGCCCAAAAGCTCTCTCTGGTAGTAAGTAAGATGTAAGACTGATACATTTCCTTTTCAGGCCACTAAGGTACCATTTAATTCACTCCAGCAATAACTAAATAGGAACTTACCTTTAAAAGACACCTAAAGTTGCATGCTGCTGATTTATTGCCATATCTATTAAAGCTCCAGAGGGAATCTGACTCCTGGATTTAAAATACATTTGAGATACTGTGACGGTGTTTCCTGATTTAAGCTCTTCATAAATTTGATTAAATGATTATATGACCTGTTGTCACTTCATTCTTGCCCTATCTCCAATCACTCTGCTGCCTTCATTAATTCAGAATAAAATACCACAAGACATTAATGTAGCAATTTTTATAGATTCCATAATAAGTCTTACTTAAAGGTGCCTAAGCCTTTACTGAAATAGAAAAAAAAAAATCTGCTCATTTCATATAAGCATCTTAATAACCTTCCTGGGTAGTTATTGGTGAGAAAAGTAAGACTCAGAGATGTTTAGTGGCTTGTCCAGGAAAATTCTGTAAAAATTACCAGAGCCAAAACACAAGCCTATGTCTTCATACTCCAAATACAAGGCTCTTTCTAATACATTCTCTAATCTTCTGGAGATTCTATTAAAACAGTTTCTTTACTGTTTGCAATGAAAAGCATTATTGACAATATGTAAACAAACAAACAAAAATCTTGGCATTCCCATCACTGTCTTCCAGTGTTTTTAATTTATCACTTCACAGTCATTATTTGGTGTTTTCTTACAGAAGGCAACAGACCACTGCAACAGAAACTATCCTTAGATGGGAACCCCAAACCTATACATGGAACAACAGAGAGGTCAGATGGCCTACAGTGGTCAGCTGAGCAGCCTTGTAACCCAAGCAAGCCTAAGGCAAAAACATCACCTGTTAAGTCCAATGTCCCTGCAGCTCATCTTGAAATAAAGCCAGATGAGTTGGCAAAGAAAAGAGGTAAAGTGATTTATTTCGCACAAATGGTTGAAGATATTTTGTACACACAGAAAAGTAACCAAATGACAGAATTTTCCAAAAGATGCTTTGTGAAGAGAAATGCAAATGAATTTGCATTTACATGACACATGTAGATAGATTGAAAGGCAGATATGACTTCTTACATGTTAATCAAAAGTTTTGAATGTTTAAGTGGAACTACAGTCCTTTAAACCAGAGTCTGTCAAGTGACTCCAGCTCACGGAGTCCTTGGGTGATGCGCGCAGTGCACAGACTTGGCTGTCACCGCAAGGTTGGAGATGTGAGTTCACCTGGAGGTGCCTTGGAAGAAAGACCTGGTGATCTCCTTCTGAAAAAGCAGCCACTGAAACTCATGGAGCACAGTTCTCCTCTGACACATGGAGGGTGACAGTGAGTCAGAGTCAACTTGAGAGAAACTGGTTTTACTGGTGGTTACATTCCTTTTCCCCATGCCTCTGGGGCTGTTCTTTTCTTTGTAGGCATGGATCAACTTGCACCACTAATACTTTCTACTTTAATGTCTTACAAAACAAATGTTCCTACAGGAGCTGGTTTAGACATTTGAACACCGAAAGAAGCTAATGTTTAAGTTTGTTAAGTACAAATCCTTAACTTGCATTGAGTGAAGATGAGTCTAGAGGCTAGTATGTCTCCTTCAGAGATGATCTTACCTGTGTAAATTCAGCTCTGTGTTCGAACTTTCAGAATCATAACACTGAAGGAAGGTTTTATTCTTATTATTGTTTGACTTTTAGGATCCTTTATACATAACTGGTATTAAAAATAAAAAAGGCTAAATCACTTTCTTTCTAATCCCCAGGTTAAATAATGTTCTTCTCATTCAGTGTTAATTGTATCTGATTTCCTTGGCTTTGGTTTGATATAATTTCTCACTTTTCTTGAGGGAGAACTTTTTTCTTTCTTCCAAGAAATATGGCCTTTTTGGGATAAGTATAGTTTGCCTATTTGCTCTACACTATCTGTAAGCCCAGGTGACAGTTTCAGGAAATCAGTCAAGCTTTGCACCCATAGAGCTGCCTTCATTATTGCTGTTGTAATTACAGGCCTGGTTTGTGGCTGATGGGGCCAGAGCTGGCATCCCTGGCACTGATGCTCTGTCTTCCTTCTAGCTCATTTGTACCTCTCCCACTCTCTATGTCATTTTCCTCTTCCAAAAGCCCTGCTGGTTTTTAACCACGCAGAGTGTTGTTTATAGAGTGAGGAGCCAGCAGCACAAACAGGCTTTGGCATATCAGAGTCTAAGAAACTGCAATTTGTGATGTTGTTGTTGTTGTTGTTGTAATGTGCCATCAAGTCAGCCCCGACTCATAGCGACCCCTCCTTGGGTTTCCGAGGCAGTATCACTACGGAAGTAGGATTGCCCAACCTTCCTTCCGAGGAGTGGCTGGTGGGTTTGAACCGCCAGCCGTCTGGTTAGCAGGCAAGTGTCTTAGCCACTATGCTACCAGAGCTCCTAAAGAGATGGCCCATCTACCTGGCGGGGAGCGGACGGTGGCTTTGAACCCCCAGCGTTGGGTGTGGCAGCTGACTGCCCGATAGAACATAATAATCAGAGCTTCTTGGTGGAGAGCAAAGGAGACAAGTGGGCCCCGAACGGCCAAGCCAGAGGGGGCCACTGGGGAAGCACAACGTTCTCAGGGGCTGGACAAACCTCTCGCTCTAGTTTAAAAAACTTTGTGGTATAAACATCCTCTTGACAGAACTTTTTTTTTTTTTCCATTGAAAGGCAAACAACAAAATCTCTTTTTTAATGAGTCAATTGCTTTAATTGGTTGTTTCGCTCACAGTTGAAAGGTAAAGTGCTAGATTTGACAGTTTTTTTTTTTCTTGACATTAATTTTAGGCCCAAATATTGAGAAATCAGTGAAGGATTTGCAACGCTGCACTGTTTCTCTAACTAGATACCGTGTCATGATCAAAGAAGAAGTGGATAATTCAGTGAAGAAGATCAAAGCTGCCTTTGCTGAACTACACAACTGGTAAGTAATTCAACGTAGGAACTACAAATTTATGATTCTTATCAGAAGGCTGGAGGTTCAAACCCACCCACCGGCCACTCCTCGGAAGGAAGATGGGGCAATTTACTTCTGTAGTGTACTGCCTCAGAAACCCAAGGAGGGGTCGCTATGAGTCGGGTCCGACTCGACGGCACATAACAACAACAACAATTGGTAGAAGATGGAAAACGTTGTTTATTCAGTACATAAACATCACTGAACAACTCTCCAGCACATTTTTTAAAACCCTGAAGGCAGAAGCATATATCTTGGGAATAAAAAAAGAAAAGAAAGTGTTTGAATTAAAAGAAACCTGATATCCTGGTAGACATAATTCATTGGAGTTTGAAGTTAGCTCAAAAGTATATGGATGATATAGAACAAAACCTCAACAAAAAACAAAACCTCATTAAGTGATATTTTTGACAAATTCCTGGAAGGTTAATACCATGAATGCTACTAAGAAAACAAAATATTTTCCAGGGATATCATTATAAAATAAGAGAAATTTCCGAAACCTAACTTAAACTCAGAAATCTTACATAGGTTTAGTGATAGAATCCCATTCTTGGGTATCTTTAAGACTAGAATTAAAAATGATATGCTGATGTGGTTTTGGTCCTGCCCTGACCTGCAACTGATTTGGATGGAAGACATGTCACATGTCTTTGAGTCCTATACATTTGCTCAGGTCCACAATTGGAATGAAATAGCTATTAGTAAAGGTTAAGTTACTAACTGTAGAAGAATAGTCTCAGCATATCAGTCAGGACTCTGAAAAGTTTCAACTGACAGAAACCCAAGTCACATTAGCTAACAGAGAAAAGGGAATTTATTGACTGATGTAATCTTCCAAGAGAAGATTCCTTGAGGCAAACTCCTCAGAAGGAAGGTTGGGCAATCTATTTCCGTAGTTATGCTGCCTCAGAAACTCAAGGAGGGGTCTTTATGAGTCAGGTCTGACTCCATAGCACATAACAACAACAGCAACAAGCCCAGATTATGACATCAGGATTAAGTTTCTCTCTCACTCCCTAAATCCCCTTCCTTTCTTGGTGTCTTCCACAATCTACTGGTTCATTTTATTCCAAGCTTCATTTTTAGGCCCCATCTCTTAATATGGCAGCAGAAATGACCCCTGGCAACTCCAGGTTTACATATCCTTTGTCCCTTCATCAGAGAGGGCTTTGTTTACAATAGTTTCAACAAAAGTTCCAGGGCTAATTCCCATTGGCTGGGTTGTATCATGTATCTGTCCCTACACCAGTCACTGTGGCTAGAGGTCTATAGTTATGTGCCTACCAGTGTTAAGAGTGAGGTAAGCATCACCTGAACCCCATGGACTGAGAGTTGAAGATGATGGTTCACTAGAGAAAAATTAGGGTACTAACACCAAAAGAAAGGAGGAAGATGTAGGACAAAGAAAACACATCTGTGTCATGGCCAGGCTCATGTAACATGTTCCCTATATCTCATTGACTTCCCATGATTCTGGAATTTGACCACATCTTCTGTCTAGTTTTCCTATTCAGAGTCCTTGCTTTGACACTAACATGCTTTTTAGCAGAAACTGATAATGAAGTTGTATAAATCAAAGAATTAAGCCTAACACTAACCTAATCTAAAATTCATTAATTTTATGCCATCTGCTACATATAAGATCTCATGCATATAGAACACACCAAGGACTTGAAAGAAAATCATCTCCTTTAGTTACCATTCAGACTCTCAAAGGCCCTCAGAGGTGAAGAATCATGTAATTCCGCCACCACCACCACCACCATCACATCCCCACACACACCGTCATGGTATCTGGGCCTTACTGGAACTCTTCTCTGATGAATCATATTATAATCTAAGTAATTGTTCAAAGCAAACTCCAAGAATATGTTGGAAAGTATTTAGAGAAGCATCTTATTTTTCTAGTGCTGTCATAAAATTAACACAAGTGGGTGGCTTTGAAGAACAGAAATTTATTTTCTCACATGTCAGGAGGCTAGAAGTCTGAATTCAGGACTTCAGCTCTAGAGGAAGGTCCTTCTTTGTCTCTTTCAGACAAATAACAGCTGCTGGCAATCCTGGGCTTGTAGCTGCATCTGTCTCCTGTGTCCCATGATGTCTGATTTCCCCCTGTGTGTATCTTTCCCAGTCTATGTCTCTTTATAAGAAGCCATGCAGAATGGATTAGGTATAGGACCCACCCTACACTGGTAACAACCTTATCAACATAAGAAAACCTGTTCCCAAACAGGGTCATAATCACATGTACACGGGTTAGGACCTCAGTGTATCTTTTTGGGAAATTTAATCTAAAACAGAAAGGTAAAGATGTTACACAAATGAAAAGTGTTAGTATTGTTGGTGTTCTTTTAAAAAACTGTATAGTTACATGACTTTTCCAATCTGTCCTTAATCAAGTTACCTAATACTTATAAACACAAGCCAACTTCCAGCCCTGTTCTCTAGAACTAGGACAGCAAACATTTTCTGTAAAGGGCCAGCTAGTCAATATCTCAGGCTTTTGGGGCCATATGGTCTCTGTGCAACTACTCAGCTCTGCTGTTGTGGCTCAAAAGTGGCAGTAGACACACAAAAGGCAGGGCTAGACATGGCTCTTGGGAGTTGTAGTTTTTCAACCACCGTCTAGAGACAATAGTTAGCTGCTCAGAGAGTACCACTCTACCTTGTCCTTTTGTGTGGCATTTTAAAATAAACTCTTAATCTGAGGTCTCTGTATGATACCTGCTATCTGAGTGGCTCACACACTAATGGACAAAGTGAGCCATGACCTCAAATTACCTCCCTCTTTTCCAGCTGCTCTGAGTACTTTAATTTCTATTTCTTAGTAAAATGAACATCACATGGGTCATGAGACTTGTTGCAATTTATAATGGATTCTTTGAGTATTTCTTCAGTCCTGAAGACCTAAAACCATGGGGCCAGGAAACTCAGCACACAAGGAAGTTGTTTATCTTTTGCTCTGCCTAT
Organism: Orycteropus afer afer; assembly: GCF_000298275.1. NCBI lineage: Eukaryota > Metazoa > Chordata > Mammalia > Tubulidentata > Orycteropodidae > Orycteropus > Orycteropus afer. The sequence continues at coordinate 33,981,671 of NW_006921589.1, read as the reverse complement.
CATTCACATTGTGTTCTAACCTGATGGGGAGGATCACTTCTGAATGAGTTCCACCAATACTGCTGTTTAAAAGTCACCTACTTGGAAAAATGGAACTCTTCCTCCAAAATGAAGAACAAAAGATTGAGGGCAACTATTTTCTGTGCACTAGGGCTACAAAATGAGCAAATGCCAGCACTTATTTTCTTGCCGATCCTGTAATAAACTAATGACATGAATATTAAAAATAAAACCTAAGTTCTGTTTGTCTACCATTGGTGTGTATTTCTGCCAAACAGAAAAACTTTGCAAGTGTTCCAAATAAGCCTGCAGCCCAGCCAACATGTTGATGTACTTGAATAAAGCCTCTTTCTTATTTTCTAGAAAAGAGAAAAGGATAAATTTTTGGAATTGTGCTGTTCTTGAAAATATCAGGAAGCTTCCAAGTTTAAAAAAGTGAAACTTACCTATTAGTTGTGAAATAGACCTTAGAGAAACCATTGAATTTGGCTCCATCCATTTAATACAATTATGACCTCAGGATTACCTTTGAAGACATCTCTAGATTTGAAGGACATGGGACAGGTCCTCTGGAGAGTTCTGAAGAGAGAGCTAGCTCTGAGACAGATGTTAAATCATCCGATGCATAAGCAGCAGGGGCACATATGTTTTAGTTCTAGCTCGTCTTCGCTCCTTATTTGGGCCATTCCATTCTTTCAACCCCATAGTACTTAGCAGGCATTGTAGGTAGCTGAGAAAGATAGAAATCTCAGGTAAGAAATTCTAAACATTCATTTTGCTACTGAAGTACTAGCATAGTGTGAGCCCTGCCTGGGCTCACATTCCCCAAGGAATACTGATGGATTCATGGGAGAATTTCGTTGTTTGCACATGCTCTATCCCAAGTGAGCACACATCACAGGAAAATGAACTAAATGCTTATCCTTCCTGACTGAGCTAGGAAGAATACCGTATTCAGTACGGTTATTGAAGGATACCCCATTAAGTAGCTAAAATGTAAAGTCAAACTTGGCATTTAACCAGAGCACAGTTACATTGGGCTAAATAACCATAATGTAGAGCATTCTCATTTTTCCAAAAAGAATATGGAATTTGGGAGGGGAACAAAGAATGGAATACTCTCTCAGTACATCTTAACAGAAAATAAATTTTGCAATATGAGCATCTGTGTGAAAAGTCACATCAGGAACTAACATGAAACAGCTGGTTTCTTCTCTGTACGATTGGCCCCCTACCACAACTGGAAAATAGTCATCCTTTGGAATCATAGCTGCTAGATTTAATTGCTTTGTGTTCAAACTAGCCTAGCTTCTCATCTCTAATCTGGGTGTGTGTCCAAGTTGATTGTGAAGACTTAAAATGAGCAATAAAATAGTATATTCAGAGAACATGGAGAAAGGAGGATACTTGATCATCCTGCCATATGCTGGGGGAGAAATTATTCTAAAATAGAGCTGTAAAAATTCTGTTAGGTGCTGTTGTCAGTTTAGCACCTAATTAAAAGTAGTCTTAGAGAAAATGGAAGACCGTCATGATCCAGCAGAAGAGAGAGTGCACTAGGGGCAGAGCGTGAGTGCCCAAGGTTGCAGAGAACAGGGGCTAATGGGGGCAACAGTTTTAGGCTTCTTTCTTTCAAATACAAAAGGGAAATCAGTTAAAGCATGCATCCTGTATAAAGGGTCCAGACATGTTCCTATACCTCATGTTTATTTTTTCCTAAAGTGGTGCCATTTCTGGCTCAAACAGAATTTGGAAAGGTCAGTGGTTTTAGCTCTCTCATCCCAACCCCTGCCCCACTTCTTCCTCTGCCTGCTTTCCCTCCATCTTGAAGCTTCCTCCCTCATAGCAAAGACAGAGTGAACTTCCTGCTGCCCCTACAGGCCAGGGGCTCTCCATCTTGACACTGCCATCAGGATGGGAAGTTGTGAAGGTGTTCCCATATCCCTTCCCTCTTTTCCTTCTTGACCATTGAAACTCATTTGTCTTGTGTCACTGATAACCTCATCCTTTTGATGATGATGTGTCCTCCCTCCCAAAGTGGCATATCTGCATATTAACATGTTAACATATCTGCATATTAACATGTTAACATACCTGCATATTAACATGTTAACAAATGCTCTTTTGAGACTTTTTCCCCAGCTGAAAGAATGAGCCTAAAAGTGAGAATTTCAGGCAGAATAAAATGCTCTTTTGAAATAGGTATATATTCTTCCGGCATACCTCAAATCACATACCAAAGGGAGTCTCTAATCTGACACTGAAGCCCTGCTGGTAGCAAAGCCAAACCATACACAGATCATTAGCGTTGTCGGCAGGATGGCCCCAGACACAGCAGATATCATCACTGTGACATTTTAAACTTTGTGTCCTTTTTTCTGGGATGTGAGCTTGGGAAGCCCTTCCATATGACAAATTGCCAGTGGGGCCGTCACATTTCAGAACAACCTTTGTGATAATTTTCCCTTGTGCCCAGTTTCTAGCTCCTTGGATGCCCAAATAATATAAAATTGTTGGAGCATACATCCTTGGAACCACTTCAGTCTGAGTCCAAATAAGATCATTTTTCTTTACTTCTTCGGGCTCATCAAACATAGCAGGATTCTCTCCTTGTTGGTTGGTTTGTGTTTGACCCCACGTTTTCAAAAATTTTAACTACTTTTGTGAGTTGCCAGGCTCTCCACACAGTGCTCAAAGCTAGCTTTTTTTGTGCCCTTTTGCATTTTTTCCTTCTCTTTGGTGAATAACTTAACATTGACTGAAAGATGATGCCTGTAAATTAATATTTACTGCTGTCCATACCAAAGTATTTGTGTATACACTATCATTAAAAACTCTCAGAGCTTTGTGATCACTGCTTGCCTAAGTCCTTCTCCCTCCCCCAGAGATACTGATTTAACTGGTTTAGAGTGGTCCTGAGAACAAGGATTTCTTTCAAGAATTTCTGGTGTTCTCATGGGTGTCTATGGTTGGAGACCATAGGTTGTCAGTCTTACTAAGGGGGTGATATGTGTGAGGCTGAGCAATAGTTTTCAATGGGATGCTTTTGTTCCCAGGGGACATTTGGTGTATCTGGAAATATTTTTGGTCGTCATAACTGAGAAGGGGGTACTATTGACATCTGTTGGATAAAGGCCAGGGATGCTGATAAACATCCTACATTGCCTCAATTACTCAGAATTATCCAGCTCAAAATGTCAATAGCACCAAAGGCAAGAAAGCCTGGGTGAGAGGAATGAGAGGAAGAATGTGTCTGCTGTAACTCCTTAAAGGAAAGACAGGGACACCCCTCTTTACAATACCCCAAAGTCTCTGCCCCTCACCAAATTCCCCTGAAAATCCACCACTGCAGACAAGAGGGTGAGTTTTCATTTCCAATCATTTACATACATGGTGTAAAACCTTCTCTTTTCATATCAGAACAGTAAGAAAATAATTTTTTCATACTGCCTGAAACATAAACCTAGCTACACATTTTAAAGGTCAAATTATGTTTTTGCCTTCTTGAGACCAGGAAAACAATTATATTGAAGTGTCAAAAATTCAGGGTTTTGCTTTTTTACCTATTTTTCATTACAGAATTCAACTCAATCCTTAGAATAAGATGGAAAAATAGCTAATGATAGGCTGTCACTTTCATTAGCCATTCTGTGGCCTTGGTCTTTTTCTCATTTTACAGTAAAACCAAGTGTCACAGTGGGGACAGGATTGAGATGAAGATCTGAGGCAGGTAAAGATAAACACAGTGGGGCATTGTTCCGTAAAGAATCTGTTTTGGTAGTTACTATTTTTCTTTGGTTTCAGCCGAACAGCAATATTATTTGATGTTCTTTGGCATACACAGCATATGTCTAAATATTCTAATGCCAGTGGCTCAGGTTTGCCAACCCTTGTACTATTTAAGTGAGTGAAAACAGAAGGTCTTTTGTTTCTTATGTGCAGTAGTGGTTGAACAAATACTTGTTGGCCATTTTACCACCTTCCCTTAATTAGAAGAATTACATACTTTGATAGGAGTATGGGGAACATATTTATTAGGTATAACAAATCCTAGAATCAGATCTGTGTCACAGAATTAATGCCTTGAGATCAGTCATATGGAGGATATTGATAAAATCATGGGTAATGAGTAGAAGCTCCAGTTTAAAACCAGTGTGGCTGAAACAATACACATTCCTAGTATACACGCTAGAGTCAGAATTATCTAGAACAGTGTAGTTACGATGCTTTGCTCTGGGTCATCAACAACAGATGTTAAGAATGGCATTACCAGTAGGAGAGCTGATGTGTTAGGAACCTTTTCAGCTACTCAGCATTGTCATATAATAATTTTACAAAGACTTCACTTTCCTATTAAAATATTGGGACTCTGTTAAACCATTACTATGTTTTACCAGTTCCTTTAGACTAAATAGCTAATAAATAAGACATCTGGGATTTTGTTTTTCATGATGTTTTAAAGAAAGTTAACAAAAGATCTCTATATCCTTGTGCCCTGGAAATGAATACAATCTTGCATTGATCAAAAACCTTTATAAACAAGATTTCCCTGACTAATCCCTTTCCTTATTTTTAAATGGTTTTTCTGAGTGTCCCCTGCTTGTGATTTGTACAAAGCATTGAGACAAAAGAAATTAAATAAACTTGCTCTTGTGCCCCCCCTCTGATTTCTGATAGAATGCCAGTGTATTAAAGCACACAGGATGGTGAGGAACATACACCTGCAGAGGATGTCAGGAGGCAGTAATAGAAGAGGCTGATAAATACATTAATGCCTCAAGAGAGCCATGTGTGTGGTTTTGTTGCTGGCCTAGCTGACAGACTGCCCAAAATGACTCCTTTTCCTCACTCAGCACTAGTCCAATAAATAGAAATAAGCTCCAGGATCCATTCTGAAATTGTGAAAAGGGCAAATACCATATAACATGGAGAAACTCAAGGTTCCAGCGACTTTGTGACTAAGGCGAGTCCCTGTGGTACAGTGTATTTGAAATCCTGCCTCCGCACATTGCCGCATTTGTGAATATGTGTCATTCTAAATAGGTGTAGCTCGCCCTTTGGAGGGGAAAGCTTCTCTTTTCCTATTTCCTTTCCTCCCTGAAGTTTTTCTCTGCATTAGATGGTTCTCTAGGGCCACACCAAGGTCTGAATGAGTCAGTTGACATGAAGGAAGAGCAGCTTGATAAATACCAAAAGTACAGAACTGGCCTTTTCAGTTCTGTTACAGTCCCCTGGAAACCAGCCTAAATAGCACCTTGTATTAATAGCATTGCTGAGCTACATGTGTGGATTACCTCCATACATTATATTCTCCATACACTTGGCATTGGGAGGTAGCCCTCCTTTCACTGCAGCCTTCTTTGGGGAATAATAGGCCCGCAATAAGAGCTGGAGGACAAGAAGGTGATTCTGACGTGAGCTAGAAATCTGAAAAGGTTTCCGAGTCTTCAGTAAATTAAGGCTACCAGTCTGGTAACATATGTCTGAAAAGGAACGGTTCATTTTCATCATAAAGTAGAAATATAAAAAGGAATTAAGCAAATTATTTTATCTACACATTCCCGTAGAGAGGGTATGCAACATTTTTGTGTGTATATATATTTTTTAATCTACAAGACAATCTGTTTTCACTGGGCAAATGAGATGACTTTATTCTGATATACTTGTGTAAACTTAAAGTACATTATAATATTAAAAGGTTAGATATCATATATTAGTTTCCTAATGGATCTTGAAGCTTGTTTATTTATTAGACTGGTAGAGAGAGAGTCCTTTTGGACAATTTAGCAGCTAAGACAGCAACAAATCATACAGAAAGGCTATACCTGAAGTTAGTCTAATAGAATTTCCTTGTAAGTGTGTTACATCATTCTTCAAGTGACTCTAAACTCTTGGTTCTTTCTAGGCCATATTCTAATAAAAATCACATTATCCAAGTTTTATTCACCACTTAATTAGAAAACATGAGGTACAGAGTTAGAGTAGGGTGTAAATCCCATCTCCACACTTCTAGCTCTGAAACTAGCTGAGTTTCTTCTATTCAGAGAAAAAACAGGGATACTGCTATCACTTTCTAGGGTTTTGGGAAGATTTATGTACATGAAACTGTATTTACAAGATCATTGTAAAAAATATGTAGCCTTGCCTATGATAGTTGTTCAGAAAAGTTGGTTTCTCTTTCTGTTCCACATAAACATGTAGTAATTCAGGACAAAAATCTAGGAAATATTTTTTAGGAGAGAACAAATTTGGAAAAATTTCTTTTCCTCTAACCAAGACACTGGGAAGAAGTGTCCTTCTCCAATTTTTTGTTTAGTTTCGGCATGCAGTAGATCTCAGCTGTGAGATATGGATATTGCATCACCTTTTAACAGTTTACTGCCTGATGAAGAGAGAAGTAAGGCAAAAGGACTCCCGATTCTCCATGGCCACCAAACCAACCACCACCAAGTAGATTCTGACTGATAGTGATCCTATAGGATAGACTAGAACGGCCCCATGGAGTTTCCAAAGGTATAATCTTTACAGAAACAGACTGCCACATCTTCTCCCATGGAGCAGCTGGTAGGTTTGAACCACCAGCCTTTCGGTTAGCAATCTAGAGCTTAACCACTACATCCACCACCAGGGCTCCTTTGCATGGCCACAGTTGCCTCCAAAACATCCTTCTTTCTCCTTTCACGTCTTCCCATGCCTTTCCCTTTCTCTCTACCTTTCTCTTCTCTTTGTTCTTTCATCTCATCAACCAATAGATGAGTGTGTGCCAAGTTAGAACTTCTCAAACTTGGGAGTGTATGAGGAGTGTCTGGGTACATTCCCAGGCATTCTTCTGTGGGTGCGGGGTGGAGCCCAGGAAACTGCATTTAATTATCACAGTGGTTACTGACGTCTGAGGGCCACAATAGAAAAGGCACTGCTGAAAACGTCAAAAAGCGTGTTTAGTCAAGTCCAACTCATGGCAACCCCACGTGTGTCAGAGGAGAACTGTGCTCTGTGGAGTTTTGATGTCTCAGTTTTTCAGAAGGAGCTCACCAGGCCTTTCTTCCCAGGCTCCGCTGGGTGAACTCAAGCCTCCAACCTTTCAGTTAGCAGCCAAACGCATTAATCATTCACTGCCCAGAAATTCCACTCCATGTTTCTAGGAAAGACAATCTCTTTCCCAGAAAAGTCCAAGGTCTAGGGGGTGCAGATAGAAACAAGTAGTATAATGCAGAGAGACATACAGTATTCCAGGGCTTGTGTTTAAGGGAGGGCACAATCAGTTCCGTCTGGCTAGTTACTAAGGGGTCCACCACAGAGATGACTTTGGAGCTGGATCTTGCAGGTTGACTGTGAATTCCCTAGAATGAGACAGGAAAAAGAGGGTCCCGTGCAGAAGAAGCAACACGAGGAACGAGAGCACAAAAGATCATGATATGCTCTCAGAGGGGAACATGCCCTGGGTCTCAGTCCATCATTAAGAGAATTTTGGCACATCCGTCGGAACTCAGAAAAATTATTTATAAATGCTATATACGTGCCATTGTTAATATATATGCTAAAGATTAGAAACGTTTACTTTTTCATGAAAAGTGAATATATAGAGTTTAATAATCTATTTGTACCCCCAACTTTGGAAGCCACTGGATTAGGGGAGGGGGTTACTAAGGAGAGTGGCAGAGCACAGGACTGGAGGTGCCTGTGGCCCAAACCAAGAAGTGCACCTTCCTTCCCTGCCTGCTCATTAGAGAGCCAGGGAATTCCAGAGCCGGCCATGGAGCAAGGAACAGTCAAGGCTCGGCCAGGCGACCTTGGGTGGATCTGACTTCCACCACATCTGTCTCTTCTAGTTTCTAAGTTTTTCATGTTCGACAATCATGATGGCTTTTGCATAGGCTTTCCCTCCAGTCTCTCCCCACCCCCACCCCACCCCAAAAAAATGAAAGGAAATACAGCAGCGTTCAGAGTGATTGGCTGTATTTTAAATATGAGACAAAGATGGATTTTGTTTTATTTTGAAAAATACTTTGTTTCTATCCTGTTCTCTATATTTTCCTGTTTGTTTTTAATGAGCATGTAGAATGAGGTAAAAATGTGAAGAAGGATGTTCACTCAGTTCCATAAATGGCTCCCTCGTGCTATGAGACGATTAACATGCTCAGATAGAATAGTTTACATTCTCTCCCGCAGGTATAGCTTTTTAAAAAAAAATGGGTGGTAAATCATATCATTTTTATAACTACTGAAAGACAAATACTGTATTACTTTCCCTAAACATGATCTCCATGGAAAGAAACAAAACTAGGCAGTACTTAGCAAAGATAAGAACTTACATTATTAAGCAAACTCATATGAAATTCTGAATGGAGGTATACAAAGAATATAGATTTTTCCATTGAACACGTGGCGTTTTGGGATTTGTGTAATTTATTGGATCATTGCAGCACAGATGCATTTTTAAAATTCCAAGAAGTGAAAGAAATCCCTCTTATTTTTAATGGATGCTGTCCTTTGTGAAGGAGCTCTGGGTGGTATAAAACTCAAACTCACTGCTGTCGAGTCGAACCTGACTGATAGCGACCCTTCCTTGGGTTTCTGAGACGGTATCCCTACGGATGTAGATTGCCCAGCCTTCCTTCCAAGGAGTGACTGGTGGGTTTGAACCTCCAGCCTTCTGATTAGCAGTCAAATGCCTTAGGCACTATACTACCAGAGCTCCTTCTGGTGGTATAGTGATAAAGGATTTGGCTGCTAACCAAAAGGTTTGTGGTTCAAATCCACCATTCACTCTGTGAAAGAAAGATGGGACCGTCTCCTTCCATAAAGATTTACAGCCTTGGAAACCCAGTGGGGTTCGCTGTGAGTCAGAATTGACTCAAAGGCAGTGAGTTTGGTTTTTCTGATTTAGTCCTTTGTGAGGAACTACAGGATTTTCTGAGTGTCAGGAGTTGGTGCTTATGCTAAATGGGTACATGTCCCAGTTCAAAAATGCAGACAGTGTGATGAAGTACTCATTAATTGTGGTTGCACATCATTCTAGGGTTCCAATTTCAAATGTGCAGACTAAGAGATATTAACAGATTCTTTTATCTCTGATCAAATAGGAGTAAAATAGGCTCTACCTGATGGGCAAATTGAGCATCGTTCTGATGTTCAATGATAGCTAGAGGGGTTTAACTCTGTATGTTGGGTGGGATTCAGGCTTAGAGGCACCCCCTCTTTATTTCCCTGACAGTCAACATTAGTAGGCAACTTTTTTGAAGGGTTGGAACCCAACCCCAGTCTACATGCTATAGATATTTATTTTGGGTTTTAAATGTTTACAAAATATCAATGTATGATATTCAAGAAGTCTTCCAAGTTTAATTTGTCACCACTGCTGCATTCAAAAAAAAAAATCATTATTTTTTTGTAATTATAAAAAGAATGGCTTGGAAAAAAAAAAACGAAATGTAGCTTCTAAAACCTAAATGCAAAAATGTACAAAGTGAAATGTAGAACAGAAAACACCCACAAAAACTAATACCCAATGATTTGATAATGAGCCTAGGATTAACTTGGAAGTGGAAAGTAGGGTAGAAGAGAGATTTCTGAGGTAGACAGCAGGAAACTTAGTCATGTGGGAAGTGAAGGAAAGGGAGTCATGGAAACTGGGCAAAAGGTGACCCCAGCTTACAGGGTCCAGGATGGGGAAGCATGTGAGATCATTGTGGGTTACAGGTCCTCCTGACCCTGGGAATACAGACACAGGTCCAGAAGTCTCCTGCATTTGCAGCTGTTGACAGCTTCAAGAGTTGAGAAATTGGTGAGCTAAAACCCCAGACCAGTTTTGCTCTGGGCCCAGGAATTCCAAGCAGTACTTTGGGAGTTAGACTGGAAGTAGTACTTCGGTAACAGTACATTATGCCTTACTAAAAACCCAAACCCACTGCCATCAAGTTGATTTCCAACTCATAGCAACCCTATAGGACAGAGTAGAACTGCCCCAGAGGGTTTCCAAGGTTATAAATCTTCACGGAAGCAGACTGCCTCATCTTTCTCCCACAAATCAGTTGGTGGGTTCGAATTGATGACCTTTTTGGTTAGCAGCCCAGTGCTTTAACCACGGTGGTACCATAGGTCCTTCATTATGCCTTGTGAATAAAGTTTCATACACCTCCACCCAGGAGAAGGGACACAGATGCCTCAACACTTGGGTGATAGAGGCAGTGTCGCCTGTCAGTGCTAGCTAGTGAAGGGCACATGCACAGCTGAAGGTCCCTCATAGCAGCCACATAACACTAGCAGACTATCGGGAGCTCGGGTCACCTTCCCAGATGTAAGGAACAGAGCCCACAGGTGGGGAAGATCGGTTTCCAGTACTCTTTGGGGAGCTCTGGTGGTGTACTGCCTAAGGCATTTGACTGGTAACCAGAAGGCTGGCGGTTCAAACCCACCAGCCACTCCTCAGAAGGAAGACTGGGCAATCTACTTCCGTAGAGAAACCACCTCGGAAACCCAAGCAGGGGTCACTATGAGTCGAATTAACTTGACGCCAGTGAGTTTGGTTTTTTTTTTTTGGTTGGGGGTACTCTCTTTTCTTTAGTAAGGGAAGTAGAAATTCTTTATACCGGGAAGCCTGGCTTATGGCTCATTTTCATGCGTGATAAAGGCCAGGGAGGCTGAAACATAACATTAGGATTCATGAGAATTCATTCTCCCCACCAGTTTCTATATTCTTTCTCTGTAGTGTGCTGGGGGACATGAGGTTTTTCTTCACCTACTCATCCTGCTTGTCCCTCGGCAGCTTCATTACCTCCTGATGTCTCCACCTGCTTTGTTTTGCTTAAGGAAGTAAAGGACTTTATCCACTAGAAGGGCCTGAAGCAAAACTGTCTAACCAAGTGATCCCAAGCAACTTCTCTTAGCACAGCCTCCCTGAGGAGAGCTCATCCATCAGAGGTGGATCATGGCCTAGTTTTAACTCTTCAGTCTGTGTTAATTTGTCTGTTGTTGCAGATTTATTTCTTTAAATTACCTTTGAAATTCTGCTTCAATTCCTCAGTATCCACCAGCAGGTATGGTGGCTGCTCCCTATAATAATGTTTTTATATTTATGAAGAACACTGGACACAACCTGGCTCATCCACACTTCCAAACGAAGCAATTTTGTCATCAGCATCTTGGTCTTCAAATTTCTTAAAGAGTCTTTCTCAGAATAGAAATTCATCAGTCTGTTTCTACTAAAGTGCCTTTCAGATTCTTTTTATTATTGTTTTTATTAGTCCTCTATAGAAAGGGATGAAGACAGTGGAAACATTTTTATAAAATGACACTTTACCTATGTGATTAACTGTATAATAAACCATAAAGGCTTTGCCATGGTAATCTCCTCCTTATACCTTATTGCTTTGATAATAAAAGCTTTTTTATGGCAACAAAATAAAATTTTACTGTCCAGGCAGTTTAGATAAAATGAGAAGATGTGGGTTTTGGAACGGTAAAGGGCATTCTGACACATGTGAGGTCAGCATGGCTTTATGTCTCTGCTTGTGTAGACTGTGTTTGACGAGTCCTAAGCCTGGTGCCCTTCAGAGTGCTCAACCCACCCCATTGAGAAAACGTTTAGTGGCCAGGGAAAGCCAATTAAAGGGCTCTGTATTTCTGTCCCTGGGTAGTACAGTTATTGCACTTGACTGCTAACTAAAGGATTGGGGGTTTGAGTCCACCCAGAGGCATCTTCAAACAAAAGCCACTGAAAACCATGGGGAGTACAGTTCTACCCAACACACGTGGGGTCGTGATGAGTTGAAATTGACTCAACAGCAACTGGTTTGGGGTATTTCTGCCAAATACAGAGAGTCACTGGTAAACAACAAAAATATTAAAAAACCTAAAAATTCCAGGTGATTAATGAGGAAAAGGGAGCTCTGGTAGCATAGTGCCTAAGGCACCTGACTGCTAACCAGAAGGCTGGAGGTTCAAACCCACCAGCCACTCCTCGGAAGGAAGATGGGGCGGGCAATCTACTTCAGTAGTGATACTGCCTCAGAAATCCAAGGAGGGGTCGCTATGAGTCCGGTCCAACTCGACAGCACATAACAACAAATGGGGAAAAGCACAAATATCAATAATCTATTACCACTTCAGTTTGTAAACAAAATCATCAACTACCTATTTTGATTCTGAGCCAGACCCTGTGTGTTTTGGTGAATATATTGACTCTTTTTTTCATAAGCTATTTCTCAAATAATTACATTCCATCAATGACCAAAATTCTGTAAATTTTTACAGAAACATGATTTATTTGCAAGCACTATAATATACCAGCTAAGAAGTTTCATTTTTATATGCCTTAGAAAAATGAATGTCATGTTCCCTTACATTCACCACTATCAAGCAATTTTTTCATTAAGCAACTCAGAGTCTAAGATCATCAAATTGAACAAAAGTTTTTTAAAACTCAGAGCTTTCTTGAAGTGATGATTGAATGGCGATCTGAAGGAAGACTCGGAGTTAATCAGATGAAAAAGACAATGTTCAGGAGGAGTGTTATTTCCCAGGCAGAGGGAAGGTCATGTGCCAAGGTCCCTGTGGTCAGGAGAGAGCAGAGTTCACACTTGCTGAGATATTGTGGAGCTTGTTTTTGTTATTGTGGTATGCCATTGAGTTGATTGCAACCATAGAAAGCCCATGTGACAGAGTAGAACTACCCCTTGGATTCCTCGGCTGTAACCTTTACAACAGCACATCACCAGGTCTTTTCTCCCACGGAGCCACTGGGGGATTCAAAGTGCCAGCTTTTCAGTTAGCAGCCAAGTGCTTAACCATTGTTCCACCAGGGCTCCTTGTTATGAGTCTGAAATAAGATCATACCAGTGAGGCACTGAACTAACCCTAACATGCTTAGCATGCAGTAAGCATTCAGGAAGCATTTGTTACTATGAGCTGTTGTTTTGAGGCAACTTAGGGCTGATGTTTATCAAGGAGCTCTGGTGGCACAGTGGCTAAGGCATTCAATTGCTAACCAAAAGGTCTATGATTGAAACCCACCAGCCAGTGCACGGGAGAAAGATGAGGCAGTCTGCTTCCATAAAGGTTTACAGCCTTGGAAACCCTATGAAGCAGTTTTCCTCTGTCCTATAAGGTCGATCTCTGTGAGTCAGAATTGATTCGATGGCAGTAGATTTTTTCTTGGTTGGGGCTGATTTCTGTCTACAACGATGAACCTCGAAAGCAAGTGTGTGTTCTTCGCTCCTTCCACAGTTGATCTTGGCCCATAACACAGTCTGTGATTCCTCTGTGACTCATCAGCTTTCTTAAGGAAGCTCAGATCTGAAGGACTTAATCCACTAGAAGATCCTGAAGTAAAATTGTTTGGTCCACTGTTGCCAGGAAATTTCTCTCACCAGACTCTCAAAGGACCACCCTCCTCCCTCCATAGCTGATAATGCCATACCAGGGTTTTGGCCAGCTGCCCTCTGTTCTTTTCCACCCAGAGGAGTTGCTTTTCAGCAAGCAGCACTTCAGTGAGTAAGTCTTAGTACCTTTAAGAAGATGCAGTAGGACTTGCAGTTGGCATAGATGACATTTCTCATGAAGCTAGATGTGATATACCAGGACTTACGGACACTTAGAAAATTTTAGACATCATCTTTCCTCTTTGACCCTTTTGTTTAGCCTGGCCCTCAACCTGATGTGCTGTTGGCTCCTCGTTGTCTGACGGCCTGCCAAAGGACAGTCCAGCCTTTACTACAGGTTATGAATGTCTGACTTACAGACAGCTCTTACTTGCCCTTTGATGTTACGTAAATTTGCCCTCACTTTAAAACGATTGAACCAACCCCTACTCGCAACAAATTCTTCGTCACAATCACCTTCTCTTGCTGCACATGGAGCTTTAAAATCATTGAAAAGTCTGGAAGACTCCAAAGTAAGTCTAAATACACGATGTGTTCTGATCTACCTACAAAATCTTAAAGACAGGAACTGATCTCATTTGTAACCTGGGGATTGCCTGTATTTTATCCTCTACATCCACTTTCCACAGTTACTCTACCCTCCAGCAAACCTATTTCCTGGAAAGCAAAATCCAAGGACTCTCTCTCAAGTCCAGGTGACTGAGATTCTTCAGGGAGAGTCAGGGCTCTCTGCTCAGGCTGGCACCTTGATCTTGGTTTGCATCGAGTTCAGCATCAGTTCAGAGCAGACTCCTGACTCAGCAAAGATTCATTAGCTTGCCTTCATACGCTTGAGTATTAAAAACACAGCCATACACAGGAGTGCATGAATTACTATGACACTTGAGGATGATCTCCTTTTGTTGAAATTCCCGGAGGAATGGAAGCATGGTGTGATGCTAACTTCACAAGCTTTTTCCACATCCTCAAGCGGGCATTAAGCAGATTAACAATTTATTGTGTGTAACCTTCATCCCTCCTGTTGCTAGCCCAGAAGGTCTGAGCTAACAATCATATGAATATCCAGCTTTGTTTAATACATGTTAGACCTAGGGATGTGTATTATACCCCAGCCGTCCATCGTGTAAACTCTCTAGGCACATTATTGTGTTAACAAATTTAATCAACACAAATTTTATCATGATCAGGTAGCTAGTAAAGAAATTAGCAAAGGCCTCTTCCCACACCAGCATACACACACACAAGCTGCAAGATTCCCAGCCCCAGGGTCTGTGGCCTTTGGGAGTAGGCAGGGGAGGGGGACTGAGATACCCAGAGACTCTTCTCTAGGCCCTTTGCTGTTCTGCCACTCCCCCTGTGGTGGCTTCTACCCACTGGGAATCTGAAGACACACCAGTCTTTATCACCTGCGTGTATTTCCTTTAGCTGCAGTCATGTGTGCTCTCTAAACCTGGGGACTCTATGTGGAAGCCTTTTAGTTTACTGACAGGTGAGGAGTCCTGATTTCTTCTTGTTGTCACCATTTTCTTCCTCTTCTTTCTAGTTTTTCCTGTTTCTCCAGGATGTACTGCAGGTCCTCATATTCTTCTTCTCAGCTCTCCCAGAATGATTATCAGCTTCCCAGAATGGCAGGAATCTTTGTCTGTTTTATCCATTGATGTATTACCAAACCCCCAAACCATTGCTTACCACATGGTAGGCAAACAGTAGATACTTGTTAATGAATGTTTTTTTTGTCTTCCCATTTCTAGTTCTGTTTGTGACAGCTTTCCATTCAGCCATCACAAACCTTGAGTAATGCTGCTTCAGTCTGTTGGTGACGAGGATGGAGCACAGGTTACCTTCAGGGCTCACATGACCTGTAGCTCCATCATTATGTAACTCAGAAGTCAAAAGTTAGCTGCGCTCTCCCAACCCCTTAAGCTCCAAATAAGTTGTCTTGTCCAAGCACCAAGTCCAAAGCCCTCTCTAGTTTTACCAGTTTAGGGGGTGATCGAGTTGTTACCATTCTGATGTTTACTCTGCCACCAGGCTGCTGTCTCCTCCTCACAACTGTTCAGCCTTGCCTTGACCCAGATGTGAAATCCACCACCTTTCACAGTTTCCCTGAGTTTGTAGCCATACATACTGAGACCCTTCACACCAAGCATACTAGACTTGTGAAGATCTGCATATCCCAGGAGAGACTCCCATCATGCATCTCATAGCACACACTTACAGTAGCATATTAGACATTCTAGCTCCTGGAAGTTCTTTGGCCCACCCACTACTGGGGATTTCTCCCAGGCTCTCTACCCTCTAAAACTCCCAACCATACTAACCCAACTCTTCCTTCCCTTCCCTTCTCTCCTTCTCTTATTCTCTTTTCCTCTCTTCCCTCCTTTCCCCTCCCCCCTTCCTTTCCTCCCTTCCCCTTTCCCGTATCTTCCCTTCTCCCTCTTTATAAAACAAACTTCTTTAAAAAAAAAAACCTCAATACCATCGAGTCGGATCTGACTCATAGCAACCCCTCCTTGGGTTTCTGAGGTAGTATCACTATGGAAGGAGGTTGCCCAATCTTCCTTCCCAGGAGGGGCTGGTGGGTTTGAACCTCCAGCCTTCTGGTTAGAAATTCCAAGCACTTCCCCGGGCAGAGTAGTTAACTATACATTTGTAACTGAAACAAACGTAACTATACATTTGTCTCCCAAATAGCTTATCCATTAGCCTTTGTTTTCCTAAACTAAGATGGAACTGCCTTCTCTGTGAAAGTCATAACAAATAAATTATTTGTCTCTTTTACATCTACATTTGTGAACTTGGCAGAGCAGCCAAGTATACCTTGTAATCATAAGAGCACAAAATTATTGACTCAACCAGCATTTATACAATTAACAAGTATATGCTGGTTTATGCATTAATCATTCCTGGAAAGATACACAAGAGACTGGTAACAGTGGAGACCTTCAGGGAGGGGACCTGAGTAAGTTGGAACAGAGGTGGGATAAAGACTTCTTTCTCACCATTACCTTTTTGTATCACATATTTCCTATATTTAAAACACATTGACATTATAGTTATATAATGTCAATAAATAAGATACCAAAAAACAAACAAAACTCACTTCCATGGAGTCAATTCTGACTCACAACGACCCCCATTGGGTTCCCAAAGCTGTAAATCTTTACAGAATTAGACTGCCTTATCTTTCTTCTGTGGAGTAACTGGTGGGTTCAAACCACCGTGTTTTTGGTTAGCAGCCAAATGCCTTAAGCACTTACCAGTAGAGCTCCTTATTTATAAGGTACAGGTATCCTGATAATACTGGTTACACTGAAGTAAATGTTCATACCTAGTGACCTTAACACATACTGCGTCATGGGAATAGCTGATGTCGTCTGTGGTTGATGGGTTAGGCTTAGTGCCCAGTTCTGGAGAATTTGCCATTCATCATATGTATCATTTCTTTCCACTAGGATTTCCTGGTTGGACAGAGCTGAGCTCCTCAGCACACAGCATGCCAAAATCTTTATTCTCCACGTGTTTAGATTACATCATCTGGTTGAGGAACCCCAAAACTACTATAGATAGATTCCAGAAACCACTTGTTAACCTTGGCAAATAATGCAAAATTCTCAAGAAAAAATAAATTTTCAACATACTTTAAATATTAAAAATACATATGATTGTTTTGAAAAGTATGTCTGAGGAAACAATCTAAGTATAAAAATGATGATAACTGCTGTAGACTGAAACACATCAAATATCAGTTCACTTACAAACAAGCAAACCACATTTTCTCGGGCACCTTTTGAAGGATGCTAAGGAACATTTGTTATTTTGAAGACTCATAAATAAAAGGAGAGAACCAAGCATTTATCCTGCCTTACCCAAACAAAGTCTACTTCAGGATAACCAGGTAGTCTGTAAGGGTATGTTTCTCTTTATGGAACAATTCTAGGAAATAAATGAAGGAGTGATAGAATTTTAATATTCCCATTTTGCAGTCCCTCTTGATTTACTGAATTTGGGCAATGTTTATCAGTGTTTGCTAACATCATTAAAAAAGAGATATCTTTTCTATTTCCTACAAATGTGTTGTTAGATACAGAAATATGATTAGATTCAGGTTTGATTTTTTTTTTTCAGGAGGTTTACTTTATAAGTATATTGTGTTGTGTCATTATGTGTCTCCTGATGAAAATACACAACATAAATTATACTCCTAAGGATAAAAAAACATGAATCTAATCAGACTTCTATATTTGACAACACATTTATAAGAAATACAGAGAAATGAGTTAAATAATATGACGGAAATGCAATCAGCAAAATTCATACTGGGAATGACTCTACAGGACAGACAACCTGACTTCATCAACAAATAAATTGCAAAGGTTAAAAGAGAGAGATAGGAGGAAACCTGTAAATTAAAAGATATTTAAGAGACATGTCAACTAATTGCAATGAATGAGATTTATTTAGCTCCTGATTCAAGCAAGCTGTTTTAAAAAAAACAAAATTACAGGTAAATTTGAATACTTAGTGGATATCTGATAATATTAAGAAATTAATGTTTTAGATATTATAGTAATACTGTGGTTATGTTTTAAAAAGTCATATTGAAATATTTATGAATGAAATGAAAATAAAAAGTATCTGATATATATCATAGAGAGTCTACGGAAGGATATAGTAAGACATTTGTAATCATGAATTGCTTCTGGGAAGGGAAACTGGGGAACCTAGGGGTCAAAATGGAAGAAAGACAGACTTCTGAAGAGATAATTAATTATTTGTTTTATTTATATTTTACCTTTAAAAAAAAACTAACCAAAAAAATTAATGAAATTTAAAAAAGAAAAAAAAAGTTAATTTGAACCTTGAAAGACTTATTTGGGGGAAAGAAAGACATAACCAAACCAGTTGCCGTCAAGTCAGTCCAACCCATGCCGACCCCTTGTGTGTCAGACTAGAACCAGGCTCCATAGGATTCTCAGTGGCGGATTTCTCTGAAGTAGATCACCAGGCACCTCTCAGTGAATTTGAACCTCCAGCCTTTTGGTTAGCAGCTGAGTGTTAACCGTTTGCATATGCAACATGGGGATGGATTGGCCCAGACCATGTTTCTCAGAGTCTGGACCCAGAATCATCTGTATCGGAACTGGACCATGGCAAGCCCTCCCAGGCAGAATCTCTGAGGGGGGAGCACGAGGACATCTGAGAACCTCCGGCCTTGTGAATGACCTAAGGGCCAGCGTTTCAAATCTTCTTCTTTTTTTTTTTTTTGGAATTTTGGGATTTTTAGGGCAAAAATACTCTCAAATTTAAATTCTAAAACAGCACAATTCTAAAAGTCTGACAGACTTTTTTTTTAGATTTGCTGACAATGATTTAATCAGCAGATGTCACTGTGTAATACTTGGGTGCATTCCTTCCATGTTTCCTCGGTTGTGGAAAGGCGAAGAAGTATGCTGCTGGCATTGTAGTGTAGAAATATTTATGGTAATTTTGTATGCTGTTTAATGAAAATAATTTTTCTTTTACTTCCACTGCTTATTAAAAATTTATTTTGATTAAGCATTCTTTGCTTTTGTTTTCGTTTTTCCTCCCCAGCATCATTGACAAAGAAGTTTCATTAATGGCAGAAATGGATAAAGTTAAAGAAGAAGCCAGTAAGTAGACAAGTAGTTGTTTCATTGGAAAAAAAAAAAAAATTTCTGTAGCATTGAGTCTGACCCGGAGCAATCCTGTAAGACAGAGTAGAACTGGCCCATACAGTTTCCAGGGCTGTGATCTTTATGGAAACAGATGGCCACATCTTTCTCCCATGGAACAGCTGGTGCGTTCAAACCACTGGCCTTTTGGCTAACAGCTGAGCGCTTTACCACTGTGCCACCAGGGTTCCTTAGTTGTTTGATTAAGAGCCTCCTACTCAGATGCAATCCATAGATCAGACTGACTATGATTTTGGATTCTGACCAGGGTCTTAAAATTCACACTACAGTACACCCACCACATCAGGTCTCATGGCCTGCAGAATAAGCAACAGTAAGTAATAGGTGTCATTCAGATTTTTAAAGTTCAAGGAGACATAAAGGACTACTTACATAGTTCATTGGGTTTTAAATGATATTAAATTTAGTATTAAATTTTAAAACAAATTTTCCAAGCCTTCTTACCTTACAAATCTTTCTATACTATTTTTACAATTATTCTCATTCACTCTTTTGTAGGTTCAATGAACTCAAGTTTAGCAAATTAAATTCCTCTAAAAAATTAATCCCATTTTTAAACTTACTTAAATTCCCCTTAACTTTTTGAATGTCCTTTATAAATTTAATAGACCTAGCTATTTTCAAGCACTTCAGATGACTGGAAAGATTAAATCAAGTTTTCTTTTTTTTCTAACCACCTCCTTATTATATAAGAAATTCTGGTGGTGCAGTGCATAAAGCATTTCATTGCTAACCAGAAGGTTGGTAGTTCAAACCCACCCACAGAAGGAAAATGGGGTGATTTCTACTTCTGTAAATATGTACCTCCTCAGAAACCCAATGGGGGTCACTATGAGTCACAATCGACTCAATGGCAGTGAGTTTTGAGTTTTTTCCTTATTATATATTACCTTCCCCTTTATCGAAGGAGCTCTGGTGGTGCAGCGCCTAAAGCATTTGACTGATGACCAGAAGGTTGGCATTTCAAACCCACCAGCCACTGCATAGAAGGAAATCTGGGCAATCTACTTCCGTAAAGATTTACCACCTCGGAAATACAACAGGGGTCGCTATGAGTTGGCATGTCCTAGATGACAGTGGGTTTGGTTTTTGGTTTGGTACCCTCTAGTTGGTGGTTTACCCTCCCTTAAACCAAGTTTTCTTAAAACACATCATTCTGTTGACAAACTTAGTCAAATTCTGACACTTACCAAATTAAAATCATAAAAGAAAGTCACTGCCATCAAGTTGATTCCAAAGCATAGCGATCCTCTTCTTGGGTTCCTGAGCTGGTATCACCATGGAAGTAGCTTGCCCAATCTTCCTTCTGAGGAATGGCTGATGAGTTTGAACCCCTAGCCTTCTGGTTAGCAGAGCATCCAAAAGAAGGTCAGTTACACATTTTAAATTGAAATCACAGGTCAGACTTCTTAATGTACAAAATCCTCTGTTTAACTAATGAGCATAGATTATCTTGACCATTGCAAACCTTTTCCTAAATTTAACACAAAATAAAAATACTCTTGGTTTGCTTTATTATCTTTATGTGTATTTTAAAACCTTTCAACTACTATGATTTACTCACTCACTAGTTTTATCATGCAAACAGACTGAGGTCAAAGGTTGGAAATTTCAGCTGAGACAAGATTATGTAGTCAGATTTAACACCAAGGCAGACAGGGGTTTTACCTGAGCCACAAGTGGATATGCTAAATGCTTTCTTATTATTGAATTCATGAATTCAGTCTGCTCTGTCAGTGGGAACCCTAAGGCCATATTTTCCAGTTGGGATTTAGTTTTAGACTGGGCATGGTAAATTCTTACCCAAGTTTTATCTTGTGAGTTGGATCAGCGGCAGTCTGCGCCCCCAGCAGCTCAGCGCCTTTACCTCTGACAGCAGTGACTCTCTTTTTACCAGAATCAAGAATCAGACAAGATCTTCATTCTTTTTATATCTTTCTTAATCTGGCTCTGGCTCAAAATGCATAGTCATTTTCTAGAAAATACCTGTTACTGTGCAATTTTATAAATAATTCAAAACAATATTTTAGAATAAAAAATAGGCAAGTGTTATTAAATGCAACTAAATGTGGCCCAGAGTTAAATTGTGGAAAGTTTAGGCAGTCACATAATCCCTTTGATATGAAATTATTTTGTTCTTATGAAATTGATGACCTCCTTCTGTAAGAGTAGATTATCAACATGACTTGGGTTTTCTTGTTTCTCAGATAGAACCTTTTTCTTTTCATTTTCATGTCCTCATCACAAAAATGTTAACAGTCAATACAGACACAAACAGTTCTCTAGCACTAAAATAAAGTTACTAGCATGTCACTTTCTCAGAGCCTAACAAAAGACCTCATGTTTCATATACTCATTATTCTTTCTTAGACAATCGTATTAGGTGCCAAGACCAGTGGATTTGGAGCATTTCTGGAGCGCATTGCTGTTCTTGAACATTGGTGGCATGCTTGTTTATGTGCTAAGCACTGTTAGAGACTGGACCATACGGTGAATGAACAGATGTGAGGCCTCCTCTCAAGGAGCTTTCATGAAATGAAATGGCTAGATTGCTGGGCACCGTTCAACTACCTTGAGTAATTGGTGCTGCAAGTCCTGGTTGTGAATTGTCCTTGACCCAATTCACAGTATAAGTCAGGGCTCAGACCTTGGACACAAACTGAACTTGAAGTCCAAATCTAAGCCCCATCTGTTTACTGGCTATGTGACCCTGAGCCATTTAATTAACTTCTCAAATGTCTGAGGTTCCTTATCAGAAAGGGGAAATTATATCTATCTCAAAGGGTTACTATAAAGATTAACTGAGAAAATATACTATATATTTGCAAAAAGTGAACAGTTCTTATCCATATATAGACTAGCCCAACCTACTCTCTATTACAGTGAGAAAATGGAGGTCACAGAGGTTAAGTGGCATCTCTCACGTGACATGCCCATGTCAACTACATGTCTGTTCCACAGATAGAAGGAACCATTGAATTTCTCTTTCCCACTAAGTACAGAACAATACACAATCTTGAACTTACATATGTATGTAAAGGTAATTTTTTCAAATGTAAAAGGCTCTGGTAGCATGGTAGCTAAGGCATTTGACTGCTAACCAGAAGGCTGGCGGTTCAAACCCACCAGTCACTCCTTGGAAGGAAGATGGGGCAATCTACTTCTGTAGTGATACTGCCTGAGAAACCCAAGGAGGGGTCTCTATGAGGTGGGTCCGACTCGACAGCACATAACAAAAAACAAACAAAAATGAAACATACTAGTTGAAAAACTTCAGATACCACAGAAGTTCATAAAATCAAAAAATATTTTGTTCCTTTTCCTACACTGCTTGCTCACCCATCTATAAGAGGGAAGAAGGCTGTTTCTTGTTCTGTTCTCTGCTGGATTCCTGCAGTGAGCATAGTGCTTGTACATAGGGGGCGCTCAAGGCACATTTGTGGAATGAACAAGTGCATTGTCGTCATCAGTTTGATGGGATCTTTTTAATTCAAACTCATAAACCAAAAACCATACACACTGCTGTTGAGTTGATTGCGATTCATAGTGACCCCTCCTTGGGTTTCCAAGGCAGTATCTCTATGGAAGTAGATTGCCCAATCTTCCTTCTGAGGAGTTTGAACCACCAGCCTTCTGGTTAGCAGTCAAATGCCTTAGCCACTATGCTACCAGAGCTCTCAATTCAACTCATAGCTACCACTCCTTGGGTTTCCAAGGCAG
>NW_006921589.1:33933807-33958755 GCF_000298275.1 Orycteropus afer afer | reverse complement strand
GTTCAAACCCACCAGTCACTCCTTGGAAGGAAGATGGGGCAATCTACTTCTGTAGTGATACTGCCTCAGAAACCCAAGGAGGGGTCGCTATGAGTCAGGTCCCACATAACAACAACACAATTGCTTTTATGTCATGGCACCTAACATGATGCTGGGAAAACTATAAACCAAAAACCCAGACTCATTGCCATTGAGTTGATTCTGACTCATCGCAACCCCCTTTGGGTTTCCAAGGTGGTAAATCTTTATGGAAGTAGATTGCCCAATCTTCCTTCCATGGAGGGACTGATGGGTTTGAACTGCCAACCTTCTGGTTAGCAGTCAAACACCTTAGGCACTATGCCACCAGAGCTCCTTAGGGAAGACTACAGGTACTTCATAAATATTTATTAGATGAATTATTATAATTATTTTGGTATCTGTACTGTGGAATCCAATTCAATTTGAAATCAGAGTGAATACTCTGATTTCAAAAAGGAGAAGTGTATTTTGGATGACGATATCTCACTTTATTAACACTGTTTGTAATTAACACTTTTTGAGTGCACTGTATGAAATACTTAACAGATGTTCTTTCGTTTTGTCCCACAATACCCCTACAAGGTGTGCATGATTATTATTGCCCATGTTTTACAAACGAAGAAACTTGGCATGTTGTAGTGCTGTAGTCTCAAAATTTGCATGCGGGCCTGTGAAATTGAAGGCGTGGATAGGTGTGTTTATGGAGTATCATGTTAACTTAGCGATATGATATGGGAAGAAAATAGTACTTTCTACATAAACAGGAACACATAGTATGATGTGAAATGCAAAATTTAACAAGAAATTTTAAAGAATAAAAAATAATTCAAGAAGAACCACTTCTCTTCTAGCTCCTACTACCCCTGCCCCCATCACCCAGGCAGGATTTTGAGTGCACTCTGCTGTGCGGTATTGTTTGAGAAGCCCTCAGATGTTTGTGATTCAAGTAATATGGGCAAGCTTCCAACATGCTCCAAAAATTTAAAAGAATGTATAAATCCTATTGAGAAAATGCATTTCAGCATACCAGTTACTGTTTATAGAAGTACATAAATAATAGTAAGTCCTGAATGCAGTAAAAATCTTAACTTATATGGAATAATTTCCCTCTACAGATTTCCTTCAAGAATGATACTTTCAAAACATACTTACTATTCTATTTTAAGTTATCTGATCAACAAATCTTTGGATCTGATGTGCTTTTGTTTTTTATTTTGTTTGGTTTTGCTTTTAGTCTGTGTGATAGATGTTTTTGAGGTGAAAATGTTGGCCCCCAAAGAATATTGCTTTAGTTCTGAAGTTTTAAGGCTTTTTCATAAAGAAAGGCTTTGAAATGTTAATGAGAGTATATGTAAAATGCATCCCAGGACTTGCTGATACAAAGTATTCATTTCCATGTACATTTGCATGAGTGTAAACTCAGAATTTATTGGTGATCTTGCACCTGCATTCTTATTTTAGGGCCCACTTATATCTATTTCTATGAAATGTTTTGTTTAGTGTGAATGCCCAAGTTCTGCTCAATGAAAAAGAACAATTACTCCTAATTGCCACCAGTGCTACAAATGACCCCTCAAGGAAGGTCAGACCTCCTTGACTGTGCAGTCACTTGAGGTCTGATTAAGACTCTTCACTCCTTTACTAGTCCAATCTGAGCCTTTAGGACTTTGCTTTTTTAATCTTACCTTGCAAATGGAAAGTGTCTCATTTCGTCTTCCTAATCAAGAATCTTTTTCCCACGTTCCAGACTTTAGTCCCATCCATAGTTCAATTTTAATGGAAAATAAATAAAATCAATTAATTGATCGACAGCACGGGTCCAAGGCATTTTTAATTTCCTGTAAAAAAAGAACCTTCCATATTTCTTTGATAATTTTTATTTTTAATACATTTCATTATCCATTTTAGTTTAAATAATGAATTTATTCATTCACTGAACCCTTCATTCAGCAAACATATTGGGTACTCACTGTCTACCAGGCATTGAGGGCTATGGGTTCAAAGAACTACACCATACAGTCTGGGCTTTGGTTAGACAGTGATTGGAGATGCCTGCAGGGACCAGTAGGTAACATAAACATGCTGAGCAGGGCGGGTGGGGCCTGTGGCACATGGGGTCTCACGTTCCATCTAAAGAAGATGGCAGCCCCTCAACTCCAGCTGCTGCTGCCATGTGGGAATACTGGCCAAAGGTGGCCAGAAATTGCAACATTTAAGAGAACCCAGACACCCAGTTTTCAAGTGAAATCTCTTAATTTTTAAATGTGGGCGATTGATTTGTAAAAGTAATGTATGGCCCAAACAAAATACATGTACTCTCTGGTCAAAAGTGATAGTGAGCCACCTTTTTGTGGCCTCTGACCTGGGACACCATGCAATAACACATGACTATGTTCAGATGAAAATTCCTACACTCCCATCATGGAGCCAAGCTTTTCACTAGCTTCTTTGGACTCTGAAAGACTGCCAGGCTCAATCAGTCTCTGCCCAGCTATGTGCTATTGTAAATGGCAGGATGGGAGAGCACCAGGTAAATAATCAAAGCATAATTAGAATGGTTTTGCAGATGGTTAGGCTTTATGATTTATAGATTAGTTGTTTTACTCACATCACAACATTGATGTCAGTGTAAATACCTAATGGTTTTCAGTCTGTCTGGAGAATAGTTTATGGTCTTCAGGGAATCTTAACTCTTAATTCATTCTATACTTCTTTTCGTGTTTTTGAGGTGACTATTTTTTGATATTTTATAAACTAAAAACTCTTAAAATCAGGAATCATATTATTTGGTTCTATGTTTGTCCTATGAATCTGCCCTCCTTGGGTTTCTAAGGCAGTATGACTACAGAAGTAAATCACACAATCTTCCTTCCGAGGAGTGGCTGGTGGATTTAACCAACCAACCTTCTGGTTAGCAGTCCAGTGCCTTAGGCACTACGCCACCAGAGATCCCCTTTTTGTTGTTGTTGTTGTTGTTTTTTTTTTTTTTTTTTTTTTTGACAGTTATAAACTAAAAACCCGTAAAATCAGGAATCATATTATTTGGTTCTGTGTTTGTCCTGTGAATCTGATCTAATGAAGCAGTGGATCTTTACTCAGCCAAAACTGGAATGTGAGCTTGATAGGCATGTATGTAAGTTAGATGGACCTCTGTTTTCTTAAAAGTTAAAAGTTTTTGTCCAAAGAAAATGAAGGCAATTCATAAATGACTTGAATTAAAGAATTACACACCTATCTGTTGGAAGATCAAGCTTCATATTTAAATCTCATCCTGTATGCTTGTATTCATTGCTCTGAGTTCCAGAATCTTTTGGGAAACACACACACATGTACACATTAACCTGTGAGCTACTAAATGTATTTGAACCTTTTGTTTATCCAGTTGATGTGTGAAAATGTGGCATCAGAGAAATCCCTGGTGTCTTCTCTACATGTGCAGATGCTAATGAATGCACACCAGTCCAGTTCAAGCTGGCTTTGCCTCACTCTTGAAATTTTTCCACTGGGGACACTTATAACAAAGTCATAAGACACTGTCTCTGGTCTGGAACATCTCTCTGTTTGCAAAATAGAAACATGTCTGCAGAGTGTCAGAAGCAGAGGTTTTTATGTTTTGTTGAGCTCAAAAAGCTAATAAAGTAAAATTTTTATGTCACATTCCCGTAACACGACTAGTTGCCCTCCATGAGTGGGTGTTAAAGTTCAGAAGGTTTATTGCTATTAGAATGTAATGTATAGTAAATACAAAAGAATGTTTTCCGCTTAGTGGACTCCTTGTCTTTGCAAGTTCAGATGGAATTTTAATAAGCATCTTTCTGTGTGTGCAGTTATTTCTGCTAAGTAACTCACGGAACTAAAAGTTTAGATTCAACAGGTGAGATCTGAGGCCGATGAAGAAAAAGAAGAATGTGAGTGGACAGTGCATCCAAGAGATCATGTTTGGTTTTGGGATTGGTGGATAAGGACATGTGGCTATGGGTTGTTGGATAACAGACATGAAGAGCAAACCCAACTCAGAAAACATAGTCATGCTCTAACAAAGCAATCAATCTGTGAAGGAAGAACTGGTTCCAAGAAGTTAAGTCATTTAATATGTTTCAATCTCTGGCCTAATGTATTCTTCCTTCTTACTTGGCAGTGGAAATTTTGACTGCTCGTCAGAAGAAAGCAGAAGAACTAAAGAGGCTTACTGATCTAGCCAGTCAGATGGCAGAGATGCAGCTGGCCGAACTTAGGGCAGAAATTAAGGTTAGTTTTAAAATTTCATAGCCTGGCCCTGGCCAGAGATCTGATGATTCCCATTATGTTTGTTTTTCATCCATAGAGTGCCTCTAACATCCTGCACCCAGGTCTCCTTCACAAGGTTGAAACAGAGAATACAGAAGGGTGAAGAACACATTATAACTGTATTTAAGTATAATGTGGTTTGAAGGGACATAGTATTATAGAGAAGAGGTACAAGCTATTTTCTTAGTCAGTGGAGACTGACCCAAATAAAATATACTCACCATGAATTATAGCTGGGATGGAGGATATTATTTCCACTGTATGTGATTTGTGTGTTTTATAAACACACACATGTGAACACACTCTAAGTATGAACTTAGTGTAATAGGATTATAAAGCATCCACAACATGTGTAAATTTCTTTCCTATATCCTTTTATAGGCTTTTTGCCCTTTTATTAAAAATACTACCCACAAATATATATTTATTAGATTTCTTATTTCCAAGCTATAGAAAATGACTAACCACAAAAATAAGTTGAATTTGAAAGAATATGGGTGTTTGTGAAGAATCAGGTGTACAGTTCCGCAGAAACCTGGGTGGTTTGGGTACTGCAGGTAGCAGTAATTACCAGACACTGTCTTCAGTGCACCATCATGGCCGCCACATGAATCAGCCTTGGTACCACCTCACGTGACTCAAATCCCTAAGAGAGAGACTCTTTGATGGCCTCTACTTGCATCACATCAATTATTTGGCAGAGACAGGGTATGATAATCTTGAAAGCCGAAGGAGCAAGAATGGTTTTTCAAAACTCCATTGAGGTGTAGGTACCCAAAGGGGAAAAGAGGACCAAGAGGGTAAAAACAAGTATCTAAAACAAAATAGGCAGTTAAAGTTTATAAATAGCCCTTTATCCTCCTGTTTCGCTCCCATATACTATGCACACACCCTCCAGCCTCTTACCAACTTCTAGGAAACTAGTTTCAAGACACAGTTGCTGCTAGCTAGTAGGATTGTCTGCTCATCTGGGCATAAGACTGGTTGGGTATGATAGAGAGTTGCAAGGACTTTTCAGCCCCCTCTATCCTGGTTAGGAGCTCTGGTGGCGTAGTGCCTAAGGCACTTGACTGCTAACCAGAAGGCTGTGGTTCAAACCCACCAGCCAGTCCTCAGGAGGAAGATGGGGCAATCTATTTCTGTAGTGATACTGCCTCGGAAACCCAAGGAGGGGTCGCTATGAGTCTAAATCAATTTGATGGCAGTGAGTTTGTTTGGGTATCCTGGTTAGGCAAGGGGAAGCCCCATAGGGAAGATGACCTCCCCTGAGGGTAGTGAGAAGTTCTAGCGGTCTTCTCCTACCCACTTTCTCTCTATTCACCTTTGCTGTCCTCACCTAGACAGTTGCAGTCACCTCCTAACTAGCTTTCTGCCACCACCATCTCCATCCAGCCTTATCATCCATCCTAAGACCAGTGATGTCACCCTAAAGCAGATCTGGTCTCCCTCAGTGTGGTTCATCCTGCCCCATCAGAGTAAAATCCACAACTGGGCTCCAGTCTTCCCCTAAAAACTCCCAGCTTATTAAAACATCAAGTGAAGAATATGAAATTGCCTGTATCCTGGTCTCCTGAAAGCTATTCATCTTTCCAGTTTAATTTCTACCTGTCAAAATCTCACTCATCATTAAATGGTTAATAGGCTTTGGAGTGAACTAGTCCAGCTCCAAGATTTTCCACTTCTGTGACTTTGGATAAATCATTTATTCTCTTAGATTCATGGAACCTCAATCCACCCATCTATAAAGTAGAGATAATAATAGTACTGACTTCATAGTAATGCAGTCAGATGAAAATGAGATGATCTGTTAAGAATTTGGCCAGTGTCTGGTAAGTGTACAATAATTTTTTTAAAATGTTCCAGCTCTTACATAACTTTTTTACCATTTGCTTCAGGAGGAAGAAATTTCTTTCCCTTATATTCTTAGAGCACCTACCACATTCTATCCTGCATTGTTCTAGTGTACCTGTTTCTTTGCCACGTGGTAAACTCCCTGGTAAACTATAACAGCATCATAGTTATTTTTTGTATTTCTCACTATGTCATCTACACAAAGATCTTAATTTTAAATGAATTGGAAAAAATCTCTCCCGCTTCCCTTTAATAGC
Organism: Orycteropus afer afer; assembly: GCF_000298275.1. Taxonomy (NCBI): domain Eukaryota; kingdom Metazoa; phylum Chordata; class Mammalia; order Tubulidentata; family Orycteropodidae; genus Orycteropus; species Orycteropus afer. Next base: position 33,952,339 of record NW_006921589.1, on the reverse strand, counting down.
ACTAGAAACTTCACCATTCAAAACAGTACTTTCTAGATCTTAAAAACCTTGGGGGCTTCCTGTTTCTTATAAAATGCAGATGGGTGCCCAGAAAGGATGACATATTTTCCCTTTAATTAATACATGAGCGCATGATTGGCCAGAGTAAGAAGACCCTGCAGGAAGGCAACCCAGACAGCTGCAATAGGACGCGAAGTGCTGAGAGGAGAGAGTAATGAGCTGTCAACTCTGACTCCCGGCCACCCCGTATGGCAGAGAACACGGCTCCACATGGTTCTCAGGGGCTGATTTTGGGGAAGTAGATCACCAGGACTTTCTCTGGGTGGACTCACCCAGCCTTTTGGTTAAGAGTCACGCTCGTTAACCAGTTGCAACACCCAAGGCCTCCAGAAGGAGGATGTGAGGAGTAAAAGGTTAAACGGCTGAGTCCAAACACACATCTTGCCTGTATCACAGTTTTGTCCAAGCCCAGGCAGGGAAAGACAGGACCCACACATGTTCTCAGAACAAGAATTGTTCTGTGATCATGCCCCAGGCAGGTCTGACTGACGGATTGGAGCCTCCAGTGACAGAGCTGGAATGCCTTCCCACCTACCTGGTCAGTGCCGTCATGGGCACGCCGCAGAGCTGGCTGAGTGAATGTTCAGTGCACTTGGCCACCTCTGGAACTGTGGGGCTCCTATTTTCCTTTTTTTTCCTCCAGCACTTTGTCAGCGAACGGAAATATGATGAAGAGCTCGGGAAAGCTGCCCGATTCTCCTGTGACATTGAACAGCTAAAGGCCCAAATCATGCTCTGTGGAGAAAGTGAGTTTTGCATACTTGCTAAATAATTCTGTTTGAGTGAGCTCAGTGCTGTTCAGAGTTGATACAAGAAATGTCGGGTGTGCAGCCCCTAGAGGGCTGAACTGGGGTCTAAAGAGATTTAATGATCTGAGGTCAGGACACAAGTCACTAGAAATGTCAAGAGTTGAACTGAGAGTCTTCAAATGCCAGTGTCCATCAGTAAATCCCCAGGATTTATTAAGCGGAACAGAACAGGTCAACTACTTTATACCTTTTGCAAACTTTTTTTTAAGCACCGCCAGATAAGCGGCTCCTCTGATTTAAAACCGCTCCAGCTCTCAGAGACCTGCTACATCAGAGTGAGACTTCCTCCTAAGCCTGGGAACAACCAGCTACTGTTGGCAAAGGCCCAGCTCTGTGTGCACTGCACAGTGGTGCCCAGAGCTGGCATCTGTCCTGTGCTGAGAGGAGACTCCAGATCATGAACGGCTTCGCTTCAGCTTTTAGCTTTTATGTTGTTCCCTATTAAGCCTTAATTAGAACAGCTAATATGCAGCAAGACTGGTGGCGACCTTTTCCCAACTCCAGCCCACCCACCCCAGGAGGTGGGAATGAGCACTAACATGGCTTTAAGGACAACCAGACCAAGGACAGATGAGGGACATGGAAAACCTACAGCCTCAGAATCAGCAGCTGAACATTGAAATTTGGCTGCACTTTTTTTTTTTTCAGAGTGGAAAATGCTTTTTTTTTCCTGTAAGTAGAAAAATATAAGCTTTATCCAAAAATTTCAGAACAGTTATTATGTAGAACATGGTATACTTTTGAGTATCCTTCACATTTTCATGAACATATAAATGGGGGCCTTTTATATAAGTTACTATGTAAATTTTATATATATCTATAGATATATATAAAATGACACCACATGTTATAATTTACTATACAACATACATGTGTAGCAACTTGGTTTGTACTGAGCACTTCATGGTACATGGTAGACATTTTTGCATGTCAATATATTTAACCAATGATATATTTAAATATCATTTATACAGCCAGCCCCCTGATTGTAGACATTTCGATTGCTGCCAGTTTTTCACCATTAAAAATAACACTGCTGTGAGCACCACTGTGCACACAGCTTTGGCAGTTTGGCTGGTTCTGTGACTGCACTTCTTTTAAATTATAACCCCCCCTATGTCCTCTCCCTTAGGAAGGAGTCTACCTATTTGCCATTCTCCATCTCCAGTTTTTGCCTCATCTCTAAAAACCAGACAGCCTGGCTCACAGTTAGAAATTCAACTATCCATCCTAGTTTCCATTTCAGCCCGATGATGAGGAAGACATTAATGCTGAGTGACTCTGTGTCACTGATCTGGTGGGGACAATCTGGTGGGGACAGGGGTTGGTTTGCAGCTTGACCTGCTTTCCTCCAGAGCAGTTCAAGTGCCACCTAGTGGGAGGAACCGGCCCTTTAAAGTACAGGTCTCCCTTAGGAAAAGCAGCCTCATGTGTTAAGATACAAGCCTGGAAGGGCCCTTTTCTGCTCAGCTTTGTTGAAAGCACATTAAGAGCCCACAGCTGGGACCCAGAAAACCAGGACTATAGTTCCCAAGCTGGAAATAGTAGTCTCTGAGGTACGGGAAGTAGTGACATCATAAAACTGAATCTGGCTGCTGTTGTTTTTTGTTGTTATGTGCCATCAAGTTGGACCCGACTTATAGCAACCCCTCCTTCAGTTTCCGAGGCAGTGTCACTACAGAAGTAGATTGCCCCACCTTCCTTCCAAGGAGTGGCTGCTAGATTTGAACCACCAGCCTTCTGGTTAGCAGTCAAGTGCCTTAGGCACTGTGCCACCAGAGCTCCACCAAACAAACAAACAAAAAAGAAACCCAGTGCCATCAAGTCAATTCTGACTCACAGTGACCCCTATTGCTTCTCTGAGGCAGTAAACCTTTACAGAAGTAGATTGCTCCATCTTCCTTCTGCAGAGGAGCTGGTGGGTTTGATCCACCAACTTTCTGGTGAGTAGTCAAGTGCCTTAGGCACTGCACCACCCACCCATGTCCTCTAGTGATACACGGACAGTCCCTGATTGGCTGTCATACCTTACCTATAAAAAAGAAGGGACTGGAGACACGTCCTTGTCTTTCCATTGTTGATGTTCTGTGATTCTGTGATCCACACTAGTCACTCTTAAGCCTCTAGAAAAATGTTGGGATTAGGTCTGATCCAACCAAAGGTAGCTGAGAAAATTGCTTTTAAAAATTGGTGACAATTTTAAGATTCAGAGAAAGGTCTTGCTGCCAACCTGGCTGTCGAATTCTGGGGAACTGTGAGAAAAAAGCTATGACTGTGTCCCGGAGTGGATTTCTTCCAGCCCCCCATTCAGCATAATCACATAGAAATCCTCTACTTTCAAAGCCAGCAGGACTAGAAACAGTAATCATTGAGCAGACCTACCTGTGCCCTGGCAGGCACTTGTGTGACTACCTGCATTGCCTTTAGCTTTTGACTGGGTACAGATCTGCAGTAAGAGTGTAGGAAACTGGGTTGATAAGAGACCCGAAATGCAGCTGTAGTGGAATCTAAAAGATGCTTCCGGGGCCTGGCAGGCCTGGTCCAATCTTGGGATTATGCATTGCTCAGGGTGGCAAAATTCCTCTCTGATATTCACTGCCACCCCATCCCCGTGCTTTTGGGACAGTGTGGCTCTCACAGGCCCGTGTCTCAGCATGTTACCCTTTATCTCTGCAATCCCGACTGGGGTAGGGACCTGCCAGGGACGGTGAGAACAAGTTTGGTCATGGGGAGCCTGAGAGTAGAGTAATTGGTGGAAAGGGCCAAAGAGGAGCCGTCCAGATGTCATTATGTTTCCTGGATGGGTGCTCGAGCTAAAGAGTCGTATTAGAGTTGCTCAGATAAGTTTGTTTCCTACATAGAGCTCTCAGCTTCGAGGGCTGTGCTTCAGTCACAGTTCAGTGGTTCTCAGAAAAGAAAAATTTGGTGGCCTCTAAGCCCCAAGGTGCCCTTTCAAATGACATCTTTCAAAAAGCCTTTTTTTGATGTTGTGATGGCATGCCTGCCCAGTTCTCCATCTCCTGTGTCTTTCTAATGGGTTACTGAGGCAGCCGTGTTCACAGCACAGCCATAACACGAGGCATTTTCTTGTTGCAGTTACGCATCCAAAGAACAATTATTCCTCAAGAACCCCCTGCAGCTCCCTGCTGCCTCTGCTGAATACCCATGCAGCAGCCTCTGGGAAACAGAGTAACTTTACCCGAAAATCATCCAATCACAACAAGCCCACCGAGGGTAAAGCAACAAACCTGAAAGTGACAAGCAGTCTTCCCAGCACTCTGGACGCCCCTCACCAGGCCATGCCGGCCAACAAGCAGGTAAGCCGCTCAGAGAGACTAGCTAGGGCTGCCTTCAGGGGTCTTGTAGACATTGGCCCATGATGCCAAAGGAGGGCGTCACACTCGTTTCAGGAGAAGGAACACTGTACTAGCAACTGATAGACCCTGAGCCCTGGGGTCATGGCCTACCCCACCCCCACAGCACCAGCTGACCGCCAGCAATGTCCCAGTCCCCATCTAGTCCATATTTCAGGTTTCCCACATGGAGGAAGTAGCCTGCGTACGCTCTTGACAGCATTAACAAAGATCCCACCTAAAATGTGCTAGCTCTTCTTATGCCCGTGATGGCCACCATCCCGTATCAGTAAGTGGCCCACACTTGGAAGGGGCTCACAGGGATGTGGGCTCAAGATTCAGAACCTAGCCACTGAGATAGCAGAAGAAATCTGGCGTGCTTTTTTTTTAAGATAATTTCATTCCCATTTATATTTAGTTTGTCAGAGGTCATAGTTGGTTCAGATTTTTTTCTTCTCTTGGGCTTTCAGAATAGTGAATACATTAATAATAATGACCTCATTAATTCTCATCTGCTGTGACCACCATAAATACAAGTTTCCAAAGGGCCATCTTCCTTCCTTCTCTCTTTCTGCTTGGATGATTCTGCACTGTCTCCATAAGAGGGGAGTCTCCCTTATCTTTAGAAACTAAACAAGAAATGTGACTCGGCGATATTAGAAGTTGAGCATGCTAGAAAGATATCTTCCATGACCTTTAAATAAGACTTTTCTTTCCGTGTTCCAAAATGCTGGTTTGCCAAGCCCTGTTGGGTCTTGTGGTCTTGATTATGTAGGCTTCCCATTAATGACACTGGCAGGCATTTCTCTGGCCCGGAATGCCTTCATAAGCTTTTAAAGAGCACTCTGACAAGGTAGATTTTATATATTCATAGGTTAGAGATCATAATCAAACCTGTTTTACTTGTAGTCTAAATACATCTTCTCATCTTTTGTTCTTTGCTCAGTATTAAACATCATATTAAAATTCAGTCTAAAATTTAGTCTAAGACTTTCCATTTCAAAATTTCTTTAAAAATAAAGGAGCCCAGTTTAAATGCTATGTACATAGACACCTGTTGAGCTCACCATATTATTGTTTTCAGCAAACCATTTTAGGTAATGACTCATTTAAGTTGAAACATACTTAAACATCTAAACCAGAGTCCTTTTGCATCTAAACTAAATCCTTGTCCTGGGCCCTGTTCTTTAGTGGAAGCAAAGAGAGACAACCACCCACAATCTGCATTCTCCCCTACAGACCGTGCTGCAAATTCTCAAGGTGCTGGGATTCTCTTCCCAGGCGGCCCAAGCCTCCTCTCACACAATTCATGGACTGCTTCCTTGGATGTGTCATCCTGAAGGCAGACTGTGCTACCAGTTTTCATACCCCTGGGTCCAAGGGTGGTTGTCTCAGAGGGTGGGGGATGAAGTATAGATGTGAAGGCTGGAGTGAGTATCCACATTCATAAGGACAAGGCCCCCTCACAATGTGGGACAGAGCCAGAGGTGGGAAGAGAATGGTGGTTCAGGGGGGCTAGGAACCCCTCTCCCTGAAACCCCCCACATTGTGGCACAGAACTTGGGGAGTCCAAGACTTCTGTAATTGCACCTGGCCTTCCACATCCTAAGGAGGGTTTATTTGTCAAGGCAGAAGTAAAGGATATTTTTTTAATAGTTTGTAGACTTGTTTTATAACTTCTTAGTATTCAGATAGACTGTCTCTGCCCCTGCATTTGTATTCTTGACCTTAGCTCTGGTTTATTAGGAGTGAGTCTGCCCTAAACCCATACCATCTAGTCAAAAAAGGAAACTTCCCAGGGAAATTTTACATTTTTCTTCATATATATAATTAGGATTCATATATCATTGTCTAAGGAGCTCTGGTGGCATAATGCCTAAGGCATCTGCCTGCTAGCTGGAAGACAGTACAAACCTACCAGCTACTCCATGGAAAGAAGATGAGCCAACTTACTTCCATAAACATTTACCACCTTGAAAACCAACCGGAGACACTATGACTCAGAATTGACTTGATGGCAATGGGTGGAATAGCAGTGTCTAACCTGGAAGTTCCTGAAGTTTCCATGGTTGAGAATCATCATTGCACTGCCCTAGCATTACATTTCATTGGTTATATTTTAAAGGTGCATTATGGGTTTTATTTAACCTTGTTCTTGAATTGTCGGTCTTACGCCTCTGGAAAGAAGCTCTGGTGGTGCAGTTATTAAGCGCTTGGCTGCTAACTGGGAAGCTGATGATTGAAACCCACTCAGCAGCTGGGAGTTTGACCTCACAATCTGCTTCTGTAAAGATTACCCAAAAAACCAAAACCAAAGCCATTGGCCTTGAGTTGATTCTAATTCATAGCAACCTGGTAACAGCAGAACTGCCCCACAGGGTCTCCAAGGCTTAAATCTTTACAGAAACAGACTGCCACTCTTTCTTCCACGCAGCAGCTGGTGAGTTCAAACCGCTCACCTTTTGGTTAGCAACGGAGGACTTCAACCAGTGCCACCAGGGCTCCTTTGTAACTATTACCACCTACGAAACCCTCCTATATGGCAGATCTCCTTTGTCCTATAAGGGCCCCTATGAGTTGTCACCAACTGGAAGGCACATAGCATCAGCATGCCACTGAATCCTCTCTTTCAACATCATTCTCTTGAAGTTCTGTTTACGGGACAGTCCACTACTCTTTTAAGATTGAGGTTTTAGCAACTTGACATGATTTGCATGTTGCCGTATTCTTCTGGTGTGTAAAAAAGTTTACCTGTGGCTTAGAGATTTGGTTTCCCTAGTGATGTCACCTGTGTTTTGCTAGATGTTTGAACTCCTCCAAAGTCATCTAATACTTCCCTATTGTCTTTTTTGATAGAACGGGTCTTCTAGCCAAAGACGAAGATTTAACCCACAGTATCATAACAACAGGCTAAACGGGCCAGCCAAGTCACAGGGCAGTGGGAGTGAAGCTGACCCAGTGGTGAAAGGCAACAACCGCCATGAACACAGAAGACAGCCACACAATGGCTTCCGTCCCAAAAATAAAGGCGGCACCAAAAACCAAGAGGCCCCCTTAGGGACGAAGACCCCAGAGGCCCCAGCCCATTCAGAAAAGCCCCGGCGGAGGCAGCACACTGCAGACACCTCGGAAGCCAGGCCTTTCCGGGGTAACGTCGCCAGGGTTTCACAGTGCAACCTGTGCCCAACGAGAATAGAAGTATCAGCAGATGCCGCGGTTCTCTCGGTCCCAGCCGTGACATTGGTGGCCTGAGCTAAGAGAAAAGAAAGCAGTTTTCACTCAGTTTTGGTTCCCTGCCCGAGGTGCTGACCCAATTCGCTGCCAAAAGAGAGTCACTCAGAATATACAGACCCTGTATGGTTGTGTCATCCTCTCTTAACCATTGTTACTAATTCTAATAATCAGCGCTAGCTTGCTTCATACCTTTCATGGCTTTGCTTGATCTGTTGATGCTTTTCCTCATCAAGACATTGCAGCATTTTAGCCAGGCAGTATTTACTCATTTGTTAGGAAAATCAAGATGTGGCTGAAGACCAGAGGCTCAGTAGCAACCTATGTTGTAGCGTGATGTCAGTCCATTGATTGTCTTTAGAGAGTTAACGTTGCAAAAAATAAAAATTAAAAAAAAATTCTTAATGATTAGACAAACATGATCTGCTGAAGACACATGCGCTTTTGTAGAATTTAACATCTGGTGTTTTTCTGAAAATATATATATATACATATATTGCTTTATTTGAAACAAATTAAAATATGCTGCATTTGATACCTGGCTTGTTTCTTTTATTGATGCCCATCTTATTATTGAATGTACTGTGTAATGTTTTCAAGAAAACTTTAGAGACTAGAGGCTAAAGGACAGAGCTCTGTACAATACTGTTTCTTTTGGGACAGGTACCCTTTCAGAAAAAACAAACATCTCACCATTGTCCCCACCAAATACATTACACAGATACATGAATCCACACTCCAATCATCTTAGATACCATATGTTAGTTTGGAAACCTTGGTTGCAAGCAAGTAACATAAGCCTCAGTTCAGCTTGGCTTAAACAATAATGAAATTTCATTGGTTCAGTGACTGAGGAGTCTAGTGTTAAAGTATGCCTTGGGCCCAATCTGATCAGGGCTCCAGCTCCTTACTCTTCATTATCTCGGCTCTCCCTTTCTTCTTGGTCTGGTATTGTATTCAGAGTGGCTTTCATCTTGATGACAAAATGACTGCCTCACTCCTCAGACCTGAGTCCACATCCCACAGTGTCCAGACGAAGGCAGTCTCCAGGTAGCTTCCAAGAGGAGGAGGTGTCCTTCCCAGAAGTCTCAGCAAAGGTCTTGCATATCCTTGGCCTAGTTTTCTCTAGAGCTTCAACCAGTTCATCCCAGTTCAATCCTCAGCTGAGAATCTGCCTTTCCACCCCAGACCTACTGAATCAGAATCTACATTTTAACAGAATCGTAGACTAGGAAGAAAGGCTTGGTGATTTACTTCGGAAAATCAGCCAAGGAGAAGTATGAATCACGGCAGTCCGATCTGCAACCAGGTACAGGGATGGCGCAGGACACAGCCTGGTGTGTCACTGTGTGCACAAGGTGGCCATGGGTCGGGTGGATGCCACAGCAGCGAACAGCATTGAAACAGAGCCCAGTCCGGAGCTGGGAGGATGGCCGGCTCCTCGGAAGCATGTGGGCAATATGGAGGAGGGCCACTGTTAACTCAGAAGAGAAGAATGGGTACTGGTTGCCCAAAGACCTAACCCCACAGTCCTTGGATCTCTGATTGCAGGCAGTTCAGTCTGGGCAGTTTCCGTTGACCTTCCAGGTGTCCTGCAGACTTGTTAGTCTCTTTCAAGGGCAAATTATTTTCAGCTCAATGTTAACATTTTTCTCTGGTATCCCTGGTTCCCAGGTCCTCTTCCTTAGAGCAACTCTGAGCAGCTGAGCCTGCAGCCTCACAGGCATCGTTTCTTCTTTTGCCAAGTGCAGGATGATGTTTGCTCTCTCTGTAGAGAACTTTCTCAGAGATTTAGTAGGAATTCAAAACATTAATTCCTATTCCAGGAAGGAAGGAAAAGTTGTTCATTCAAATAAGAAAGACAAATGTCCAGGACTGCAATCCGTGTTTACCCGTCTGCGGTCCTGAGTTTATATATTGCAAAACAGAAGGGTTTTGCACAATTTTTGTGTAGCAAGATTTGACTCACCACTGAAAAATGTCAGTTTAAATGTGACAGCCTTAAAGGTGGGCCCAGTAATTCTGGAAAAAGGAAAGTTAACAGGTTTCCTAGATCAGAAGTGTACCTGCTTTGTCAGAATGGGACCCAAAAGCTTTTAACCTTGACTCACTCACATGGCTCTCAGGATTGGGAGAGTTCAAACACTCCTGAGCACGTAACAAACTCCCAGGTCACTGAGAAAAGAATGCTAAAAGTGTTTAGAAACAATTACTTTTTTTCCCCTATGTTTTACCTTTCTTACAGACCCTTGACGTGAGCATTTGATAATGTGCATTTTTTAAACAGTAATTTAAATATGTTGGGACATGGTGGTTCAGTGGTAAAATTCTGGCCTTAAATGCAGGAGATGCAGCTTCTATTTCCAGCCAATGCGCCTCAAGCGCAACCACCAGTTGTTTGTCAGTGGGGGCTTGCATGTTGCTGGGATGCTGACCAGGCTTCACTGGAACTTCCACACTAAGACCAGGAAGAAAGGCCTGGCAATCTGCTTCTGAAAATCAGCCAGTGAAAACCCCCCATGGATCACAACGGTCTGAACCTGCTGTGCATGAGGTTGCCGAGAGTCAGGCTAACTCAACATCAGCTAACAGCAACAATTTCAATACTTTGAATGTCATTTAAATACTGTATTATATGCCTTCTACTGTCCTAGTAGAACTATTGGAGATCCTGGGCTATTCAACTTTTTCTTTTGAATGCTTTAAACTCCTTTTTAGAATATCTAAGGGCTCCGAGCAGCCTTAATGCACATAGCCAGTTGAAAATGGATTCTTCTCTTGTAAACATTTCTCTACCAGAGATTAAAACATGTAATACTCATGAAGATTGAATAAATTCAAAACTCACATTTTACCACATCAATCCTCCATCCAGGACTCCATCTGTGAAATTTAAATGTCCTGGTGAGTTCCCAATTAAACTCCAAATTTACACGTTATTTGAGAATCTCTACATACTCTAACTCTGTCCTGTTGAACCTATCCAGCAAGGCTCAGAAAGTTAAACACCTGCTAGTACAAAATTCAGCCTCAGTGAAGGCCGTTATGATAGTTGGAGGGGAGAAAATAGAAACCCAGTATATCCACTGTAGAGCGCTCAGTTCACAAGCAGCTTAACTCTTGCTAGCATCAGAAAAAGAGATTCTAATTAAACATTCCCAAGGAAGCAAGATCAGATGATGTTAATGGGAAAAGTTGCCAGACCAAAAGCTACCAGTAGGGGTTTTGTTTTTTGGTTTTTGTTTTGGTTTTGCCAAAATAAGAGACTTGGGAATTTTTACTCTCTGAAAGCCTAGGTTTAAACCTCAATCTTAACCATTAGAAGTAAGAATCAAGGGTCTGGATAGTTCTTTTCCTAAGCCCATGGGGGACAGGAGCAGGAGTGGCAACTAGATAGGGAGATGCCAGAATTCAACAGTACCTTTGAGAAAAAGATGCTTCCTGTCTTCCTGGTTTATATGCCATATCCAAAACTGAGAAGCCATTGTGGCACAGTGGTTAAACACTTGCTGGCTCACCAAAAGGTTGCTGGTTTGAACCCACCAGCTGCTTTGTAGGAGAAAGATGTGGCAGTTTGCTTCCATAAAGATTTACAACCTTGGAAGCCATATGGGTCAGTTCTACCCTGTCCTTTTGGGTAGCTGCTGCTGCTTCTTGTTATGTGCTGTCAAGTCGGCCCCAACTCATAGTGACCCTTCCTTGGGTTGCCGAGGCAGTATCATTACGGAAGTAGATTGCCCAACCTTCCTTCCCAGGACAAGTCGGAATTGACTTTATGTCAAAGGGTTTGAGTTTCCCTTATCCAACGCTGCTTGTTCCTAGTGCCCTCTTGTGGGTAGAGGCAGTAAAATTAACATTTTTCAACAGACACCTTGTCAGAGCATCCATGCAATGTATAATGGCACCCTTAATCATCACACTTGCTTCAGAGGCCATACCTAGAATCCAGGCATAGGTGAGCTAAGACTCCAGACTGCCTAGCCCAATGTACCAAAAAAAAAAAAAGCACAAGAAAGAGCCAGTCACTTGCTTCCTAATGTCTTAAAAAACTATAAAATAACAAAAATCCAAAAAGAAAACCAAGTAACTCAACTGGCTAACACACTGCTCCAGCATTTTCTGGAAAGGACTGAGCCATCTTAACTGGGCTCTTATTTTGTGAGAAAAAAAGATCTGAAGACTTGATACATCCCAGTGATTCTGTTACCCATAATCTGAAGCACAGTTTTAACACTATTCATTATAAGCCATTGCGATTTTTTTTCCATCCTTTTGCTTATTCCAACAAGTTTTTATAAGCCCTAAGGATATTTTCTGACTATTCTTAGTTTTGAAGAACCAGCTCCCCCATCCTTAGAGGAGCCAAGAGCTTAATCTCAGCCAAAAGCAATGCTTAATCTCATTACAGAGGCCCCACAGGAAAAGGCACTCTGGCCTGGATCTAGGCATTCTATCCGAGAAGCTCATAAAGTTTTAAGAACACAAGGTTCTTCTTAAGAATCCTCTGCCTTTCTGGGGTTTCACCACATTGTTGCCTAAGTGAAATTTTTAGGGGTGATAAATTTTCAGGTGCCCCTTTGCACTCTGCTTCTTGATACAGCTCAAAAGTGTTTCTTCTCTGTTCCACCACGAAGTACAAGGTTCGTAGAAGTAACTCTGCACACAGCTTTTGTGGAACAATAAGTACATTCTAAAACAAATGTGCTTATGTAGATTTCTGGCAAAAAAAAAGTATTGCTAAAACATGATTGGGACAGTGAGCAAGTGAAGAAATTCTACAGAAAGTAACACCAGATCATGTGTCTGGTCAAAAGCAGAACACTGTCCTATTTTTACTTCAGATATTTAACTTTGAATTAGATTAGACTGTTCCTCATCTTTGGTGAGAACACACACTTTCTTTCAGTTACCCTAGTTGCATAACAAGTCAACCAAGAAAACATCATCACCCAAAATAAACAAACCAAAAAACCAAACCCACTGCCATCAAGTCGATTCCAACTCATAGTGACCTCCTTTGGGTTTTCAAGGCATTACATCTTTATGGAAGTACATTGCCCAGTCTTCCTTCTGCAGAGTGGCTGGTGGGTTTGAACCGCCAGCCTTCTGGTTAGCAGTCAAATGCCTTAGGCACTACGCCACCAGAGCTCCTTAAATAAACTAACAGAAAATGAAAAACAGTTGCCGTCAAGTCATTCCTAACTCGTGGTGCCCACATGTGTGTCAGAGTGGAACTGTGCCCCTTAGGGTTCTCAATGGCCGGTCCTCTGGAAGCAGACTGCCAGGCCTTCCTTTCAAGGCATCTCTGAGTAGATGCAGTCTTCCAATCTTTGGCTTAGCAGCCAAGCACATTAATCATTAGTGCCACCTAGGGGTGACACAGTTTGTTGTTGTTGTTATGTGCCGTCCAGTCGGCCCTGACTCATAGTGACCCCTCTTTGGGTTTCTGAGGCAGTATCACTACAGAAATAGGATTGCCCAACCTTCCTTCTGAGGAGTGGCTGGTGGGTTTGAACCGCCAGCCTTCCGGTTAGCAGTCAAGTGCCTTAGCCATTATGCTACCAGAGCTCCCGACACAGTAGGCACTCAATAAATACTGACTGGAAGAAAGAGAAAGAATAAATAAATAATCAACTCAAGTACCCACCCCCAAAAAATTCTGAAGTCTAAGTGGCTTGTGCAAAATAATCCAGTTAGCCAATTCTAGATAAAACAGAAAGCTTAGGAAGTAAAGTACAGACCTTACAGCCAGACCCCTATATCCAAGTCCTTGCTCCACCATTGTGTAAACTTGGGCAATTTCCTAAACATCTCTGTTTTGGGGTGGATGGCTTTAACAAACAGGGATTTATTCTCTTACAGTTTAGGAGACTAGAAGTCCACATTCAATGTGCCAGGTCTAGGGGCTGGGTGAAAGCCCCCTTGACCTTAGGCTTCAGCTCTGCCTCCTGTTCCAGCCCCCCTGGAGCTGAAGGCTTTTTCGGATTCACACAGCTGCTGGCTGCTGAGGCTGCTGAACCCAACATCAACAAGTAAAATGGCACAGTCTCAAGATTAGCAGACAACACAGCAGGCCACTAGTTCAGGTCCAGAAACAGTCCCAAGATTGGCAGGCATCGTGCCAGGCCACTGAGATGAAGATGCAGCCAAATGCAGGATCCAGATGTGCCAAAAGCTAGAGACCTCCCTCAAAGCGTCTCCTTGTATACTGGAAGCGGGCCACACCATGAAGGCAACGCCTTAGCTGCTCATAGCAGAGGCTACCAGAAGATTCTACTGGAGGTGATTACAGGTTCATTGTGGGGAATAACTACATCCAGCTGCCCAGCCAAGTGGACCACAACCGTAAGTACCACAATCTCATTCTCTCAATTTCTCCATGGGTAAATTGGGCTACTAAAGCACCTACCTCACAGGATTGTTGTACTAGCTAAGTAAATTAATATTTCCAAAGTACTTAGGATAATGTCTAGCACTTTGTGTCAACTAGGTTCCAGTGAGGAGACAGTAAGCAGAGTAATTTCACTGGGAAAGCTTTCTATAAAGTAATAATAACAAAGGGATTAGCTACTAAGAGGTAAGAACACTAAAGAATATAAAAATGGCAGCTGTGGGGTCATCCATACTAGAGCTGAGGCAGAGGACCTAAGGAAGGAGAAAATCAGGAAAAGCCCCACTCACCAAGGCTGAGATAGGACCTTGTGGAGAGGGTGTGGCGGTGGCCCACTGGACAGTGGGAAAGTTCACGGAGATGCCCAGGCCAGGCCTGACAAGCTGGAAACCACCCACTAGAGCACTGGAGAAACGCGCCAGGAAACCTCCCTTGAGGTGTGGCAGACTCACGGGCAGGGTGTCACTGAACTCACTGGAAATGCAGCTAGGGTACCCACTAGTGAAGCTCACCAGTAAGCCACCGATAGGGGTCTGCTGAACGATCTGGGAAGCCAGCGGGGGCGCCCACAGAAGAGAGACGCTACCTGAGGCAGTGCAGGTGAAACCCACCATAGCTGAGCACCACTGCGCGTTCCACACCCTAGTTGAATGCTGCAGGACCAAGGACAAAGGAATGCACACTGAACCAGGGGGAAAAGCACGCTTCTTCCCACAGTGCCCCTCCAGTGACAAAGCTTAACATCATGCCAGCCGGCAAAGGAGAAATGTTTACAGAGCCCACTCCACTATCACAAACAGGGCAGTAAAGAGCTGATTCGGAACCAAGAGGCAATGAATTGATAACTGGCATACACATAGAAAGAGAAGTTCCGGTGGCATAGTCGATAAGGCATTTGGCTGCTAACCAGGAGGTCAGTGGGTCAAACCCTCCAGCTGCTCCATGGAAAGAAGACGGGGCAATCTACTTCCATAAAGATTTACAGCCTCAGAAACACAAGGGGGTTGCTGTGAGTCAGAATCGACTGGATGGCAGTGGGTTGGTTTTTTCACACACATAGAAAGAAATGTAAGAGTATTCGATCAACACATAAACTAAGTAGCTGCGTAACATGCAGAAGGACCCTTTAAGTCCTGTCTAGCTCATTTCGAAGGAGGTCTGGTGGCGTAGTGCCTAAGGCATTTGACTGCTAACCAGAAGGTTGGCGGTTCACACCCACCAGCCACTCCCTGGAAGGAAGACTGGGCAATCTACTTCCATAAAGATTTACCACCTCGGAAACCCAAAGAGTGTCGCCATGGGTCGGAATCAACTCGATGGCAGTGAGTGAGTTCATCTCTGGGGGTGGGGATGACAAAAGGAGGCCGACCAGAGCACGGACACTGGAGTAAGCAGACATGACAATGAACCTACCCACCTTTGTCTCTTGCTAACTGCTAGGAGGTTATCTGGGCTCCATTTCCCATCTAAAATGACGATAATAATCATACACCTATGTCATAAGGTGGTTTTATTAAATGAGTTAGTGTAATGAAATGCTTAGAAGAGTGCTGTATAATACATTTTAGTTTTTATTGGGTAGTCGCTTGGTCAGAACAGCAGAGAAAATATTTCTAATATTATATCAAACCCAGAAATGTAAGTGCAAGCTAGCAGATTTTTTTTTTTAAACAGGCAGACCTGGGACATCTCTTCATTTCTCATCATCCTGCCCCTCAACTCCCACAGCTTACCCCAGCTGTGGTTGACAGCCCCAGAGTTCTCCTACTTAGCCACAACCCCCAATTAAGAAAGGCACATGGTTGTCAGGGTAAGTCACCCACCTAGAACCGTGGTTCTCCACTGACGGTGATCAAGTTTGCCCCACAGAAGACGTTTGTCACAACCAGATGGGAGCTGCTACTGGTCAGGGATGCTACTAACCATCCTACAGGGCTCAGGTTAGTTCCCACTGTCCACGATCATGCCATCCAAAACGCTGAGGACCTCTGAGCTAGACAGTACATGATAGATGATGAAAACGAAGTGAGAACAAACAAGAGCCTGTGGCCTGGCTTCCTCCAGGTACCAGGGGTTCTAGACTAGTTCAGCCTCGGTTACCAAACCTCCACCATCCGACCTACAGCTGGGGGTTTAAATGTACAATTGCTGGTGTCCCTGGGCTGTTCCTGTTATCTATACAGAAGTTTAGTTCCCAAGTCTTCCAAAGCAAGAAATTAGAGGCTGAATTCTTGAAAGAGCTTTATTAAAGCAAAATGTCCAAATTTTAAGAAGTCTTGGCAGAAGAAGGGACAAAAGTAGCAAATATACTACCTCCTCCCCACCCTACCCCACCATGAAATGCTGTTGGGAACAAATTTCTATTCTAAGCCCCAAGCCCCCAAATGCACACCTGCTGCTGAGCAGACTTTTACTAAAGTAATGAGGGCTTAGAGTGAAAGCAGCAAATGAAAAGTACAAGAAGCAACATTATAAAATGAAAGGCTGTTGTTAAACAAAACCAAAACCAAACTCCTGGCCACCAAGTCAATTCGACTCACAGCAACCCCTCCTTGGGCTTCTGAGGCAGTAGCTCTATGGAAGTAGATTGCCCAGTCTTCCCTCCGAGGAGTAGCTGGTGGGTTTGAACCACCGGCCTCTGGTTAGCAGTCAAATGCCCTAGGCACCATGCCACCAGAGCTCCCGTTGTTAAACAAGCAGGGCAGAATGCTGGCTGACAGTTACTGTAAATTTCCATTTGTCTTAGCTACAGTCAGAAACCATCTAACTAATATGAGATGTGTATGGGCTGTCTGAGGAACACATGTTGAACAAAGAAAAATTAGTTTTTCTGTAACAATGCAAACCATATGTATCTCATGAGGCTGACAGGACTGTAAGTGAAAATGGCCCCTTTGAGGCTGCACCACCACCAAATTCCATGAATATGAAACTCTAGAAACAGTTGGAAACCAATTTTTTTTTTTCTATTAGTTATTCATGATGTTTCTTTTTTTGGCTGTACTACATGCTTGAAATCCTGCATGGTAACTACAGCTTTCAACAAAGAATCACTCATCGGCTAGTCACTGGCTGAAGAATCGGCAACTTGTTGACAGTCCTCCACCGAGAGCTTCAGCAGATGGGAAAATGACAGGATTGTCCATAATTAAAAAGTTCCTGGTTAACGTATGAGGGCACATTCGTAAATCATCTGAAAGTACTTTTTATTTGCTGCAGTGGAAGCTCTCTGCCTTCATTTTATCAAGTATAGTATCTCACCATATTACCAAATGTAGATGGAAGCTAGTCAAAAGGACAGTAAGGCACGCTCCTTTATAAGGCAACCTCGTATTCACATAAAGGTTAGGATTGTTCCCTCTGCAGAACAGTTTACTAGCATAGGCCTTTGTGCCCATTCAAAATGCTATTTAAATCAAATTTTTTCTATGAACAATTTGTCAAGCAAAGCCAAATATGCTTGTCTATTAATTCCTTCTGTTCTAAAAAAATCAAGACATAGCTGGATAATAATTACACATGATTTAACCATAGACTGGAAAGTGAGTCAACAATATTTTCAATGTTAGCACTTACTGGGAGGCAACTGGATTCAGTCTGTGAAGGGAGAAGAAATTGTATTAGCAAAGGAGACACACTAAGGCAGGCGGGAGAGGCCAGACTGCTGCCTCCCTCCTTCAGGTCAGTACCCGCCACCGACCGCTGGGAATTTACAGGCCTAGCTCTGGTAGCATAGTGGCTAAGACACTTGCCTGCTAACCAGATGGCTGGCGGTTCAAACCCACCAGCCACTCCTCGGAAGGAAGGTTGGGCAATCCTACTTCCGTAGTGATACTGCCTCGGAAACCCAAGGAGGGGTCGCTATGAGTCGGGGCCGACTCGACGGCACATAACAACAACAACAACAACAACATGGATTAAACAACTTGAGGAAAGAGAAATACCAGTAACATGACTACAATGGCCATTACGAATAGCAGTAGTGGCCTTTAGCAATAATGACTGCAATGGGGGCCTTTCACAAGCACCTCCTTTGTTCTCCTATCAGAGATCAGCTTCCTCACCCTGAAGATGGCTGCCAGACAAGTGTTCTAAAATAACTGGGGCCAGGGTGCCAGCTGTTCAGAAATTTACTGATGGCCTACTGCGTACCAGGAGCTGCAGGTAGAGTCCAAGTTCCAGCCTAGTGCGAGACAGACCAATACTAGGGAAAAACCAATACTTTAACACCTTCCTGCTCAAAAACTCTTTAACATTATTAAGCAAAGTCATACACGTCTGTATCTACCCCCTTCTTTTAGCTTTTCCTTTAGTCACTGATCCTTTGTCCTTATTGAGCTAAAGTGTGTGGTGTGTGTGTGTGTGTGTGTGATTACTGCACAGCCCTGACTTTTCTGAACAAGGATGGTGAGACTTTGTCTCCCATTCTTTGGACATGTTGTCAGGAAGGACCAGTCCTTGGAGAAGGACATTATGCTTGGTAAAGAGAGGGTCAGCACAAGAGGAAGACCGTCAATGAAAGGGATTGATGCAGTGGCTGCAACAACGGGCTCAAGCAGAGCAACAACTGTGAGGGTGGCGTAGGACTGGCCGTGTTTTGTTCTGTTATGCGTAGTCAGAGTCGCCTCGAGAGCACCTAACAATAACAACATAAGAGAATTAATGAAGACAACTTCATTACAGTTGTT
>NW_006921589.1:33888719-33918071 GCF_000298275.1 Orycteropus afer afer | reverse complement strand
ATGCACAGGGAGACAGCTCAGGGCGCAGGAGAGTATGGAGGGATGGTCACTGGGAAGAGGTAACTATGGGGAGGAAGTGGGAGGGGAGCTGTTGCATTGTGATGAATGACATGAGACAAAGTATATGTGAACTGCTATATGGAAAATGAATTTGCTCTGTAAATCTTCACCCAAATCACAATAAATTAAAAAAAATTTTTTTAAAAATATTAAATAAATAAATAAAAATGCCACTGTGCCCTCTGATCTGGCAGCTGCATAAACTTAGTCTCAAAAGTGGTTCTAGTCACTACTTAGAAAGCATATTTTTTCCCTCCCCCTCCCCCCAGGAAAAGCAATGGGTTATGCTGGGTTATCAACTCTTTCATGTTTGCACAGAGTCTGGAATTAGGGAAAATATTTTTTCATGTAAAATTAATGTAAACCTGGGGAACCAATGCTAAATAAAATAATGTTCAAGTTGCTTGACCATCTTGAATTTGACTTTGACTCCTGATAACCTTAGGGGGCCATTTGTCCCTTCCCCATCTCAGCTATGCCAGACTCTAGTAGTTATTACAAAAGACACACTCCTTGTAAAGGCTAAATGTGCTAAAACATTCAAATGTTTGATACAGAGAAATGGAGGCTGCTGACTGAATCATTCGGATTAATCTTCAACTTGTTTCCTTTCCAGATAAATGTCTATTAGGTATAAATACAAATTATATATGTTTATTAGTGTAACATTTTCTTACATGTATCAGCAACTCAAACATCCTATATCTAGCAATATTAATAATATCCTGATTTGTAGTTTTAAAATTCACTATGGTTTTTGATTTTTAAAATGCCTAGGCATTTGATTGTGCGGGTCATAAAAAATTACAGATAACATTGCAAAGAATGGGAATTATAGAACACTTCATTGCACTCATGAGGAAACTGTATATAGACCAAGAGGCTGTTGTTTAAGCAGAACAAGGGGATACTGCACGGTTTAAAATCAGAAAGGGTTGTATCCTTTCACTATTGTATTCAATCTGTATGCTGAGCAAATAATCCATGAAGCTGGACTATAGAAGAGCGTGGCATCAGAATTAGAGGAAGAATCATTAACAACGTGAGATATGCAGATGACACAACCTTGCTCGCTGACAGTGAAGACTAGTTGAAGCACTTACTGATGAAAATCAAAGACTACAGTCTTCAGGGGAGCTCTGGTAGCACAGTGGCTAAGGCACTTGACCGCTAACCAGAAGGCTGACGGTTCAGACTCACCAGCCACTCCTCAGAAGGAAGATGGGGCAATCTACTTCCATAGTGGTACTGCCTCGGAAACCCAAGGAGGGGTCGCTATGAATCAGGTCCGACTCAACAGCACGTAACAACAACAACAACATGGTCTTCGGTATGGATTACACCTCAACATAAAGAAAACTGAAATCCTCACAATTAGACCAAGAAGCAACATATGAAAATGGAAAAAATACTGAAGTTGCCAGGAATTTCATTTACTTGGACCCAGTCAACACCCATAGAAGCAGTAGTCAGGAAATCAGATGTCATATTGCACTGGGCAAATCTGCAAAAGACCTGTATAAAGAAGACTGGGCAATCACTTCCATAGTGATACTGCCTCGGAGACCCAAGGAGGGGTCACTAAGAGTCAGATCTGACTCCACAGCACTGAGTGTGGTTTGGTTTCTGGATAAAGTGTTAAGAAGGAAAGATGTCACTTTGAAGACTAAGGTGTGCCTGACCCAAGCCATGATATTTTCAATCACTGCATATGCAGGTGAAAGCTGGACAGTGAATAAGGAAGACCAAGAAGAGCTGATGCCTTTGAATCATGATGTTGGCGAATAATACTGAAAACACCGTGGGCCACGAGAAGAACGAACAAATCTGTCCCAGGAGAAGTGCAGCCAGGACTGTCCTTGGAAGCGAGGATGGTCAGACTTTGTCTCACCTACTCTGGTCATGCTGTCAGATGGGACCATTCATTAAAGAAGGGTATCATGTGTGGTAAAGTAGGGGGTCAGTGAAACAAGGGAAGACCATCAATGAGATGGATGGACACAGTGGCTGCAGTGATGGACTCAAGTATAGCAAGGACTGTGAAGAGGTGCAGGACCGGGCAGTGTTTCATTCTGTTGTCCACAGGGGCGCTATGACTCAGAGGTGACTCAACAGCACCTAATAACAACAACAGAGTGTCTGTGGTATTCTTCATAACCAAGGAAAAACCAAACTCACTGCCATCAAGTCGGATCCGACTCATGGAGAAACCCCCTTGGGTTTCCGAGGCGGTATCACTACGGAAGTAGATTGCCTAACCTCCCTTCCAAGTATTCTTCATAGGCCACTGAATAGTTCCTAAAGGTCAATGGGTTTGAACCCCCCTAGCAGCTCTATGGGAAAGACATGGTGATCTGCTTCTGTAAAGATTACACCCTAGAAAACAGGCAGTTCTACTCCATCATATGAAGTTGCTGTGAGCTAAAATAGACTCAATGGCACCTAACAACAATCCACAGAGGAACGTCATTCTGGTGGCGAAGTGCCTAAGGCATCTGACTGCTAACCAGAAGGCTGGCGGTTCAAACCCCCCAGCCACTCCTCGGAAGGAAGGTTGGGCAATCTACTTCTGTAGTGATACTGCCTCGGAAACCCAAGGAGGGGTTGCTGTGAGTTGGATCCGACTGGATAGCAAACACAACAAATAAACCACCTATTAAGAAAGCTGCTAGTATTTGGACAGCTATCCAAAATGAGGATATTTTATACATTATCTAAACAAGAAAGCAGCTTTGCAAGAAGAAATACCACACTGAACTCATTGCCACTGAGTCGGTTCCAACTCACGCCAACCCTACTGAATAGAATAAAACTGCCCCATAAGGTTTTCCAAGGCTATAAATCTTTACAGAAGCAGAATGTCACATCTTTCTTCCTCAGAGTGGCTGGTAGGTCCCAACCCCCAACCTTCTGGTCAGCAGCCGAGTGCTTTGAACCCTGAGGGCCAGTCCTCTTTAAGTTGGATGTAACTGGAATACTCCTTGGTAAGGATGGTCAGCCCTGATCGTGCTTACTTCGGATACGTCATCAAGAAAGACCAATTATTAGAAAAGGACATAGTACATGGCAGAGAGTCAGTAAAAACGAGGAGAATCTTCAATGGGATGATAGTAACAATGGGCTCAAACATATTAAACATCATGGAGACAGTGCAGGACTGGGCAGTGTTTCACTCTGTTGTATGTAAGGTCACCATGAGTCAGAGCTGACTCGGGGACAACTAACAATAACAACATAAACTAATGTGGCTCCAGGCTTAAAGAAGTGCATTCACAGAAAATGTCACCTTTTATGGAAAGGTTTTACTTTATTTTGTAAAAAGTAATTTTTTGAGGATATTTTATTCTTTCCAAGTAATGTAAAGACAGTGATAAACATCTGAGTAAAACGTGCCCTACTTTATGAACTTACTTCTAACACACTGAAGGCATACTATTCACTGACGGTAGACATATGTGATCCAATTAGAAAACATGAAATATAAGAGGAAACACAACTGAACAACTGTGGAAAAATAGAGGGTTAATCAAAATATTCTGCTTAAAAATATTAAATTCAAGTTAGGTGGAAATTTTATGCATAAAAAACCACAAGAGTGACTTGTCCATAGTCATCTCTGAAAAACCAATATTAACCTTGGTTAAAAAGTTAAACTTTTTAACTTCTCCTTTTCAAAATACTTTCAAAACTTAACTACTCAAACTCAAATATTTTAACAATTTATGCCAGACACGTAGTTCTTATTCCAAGAAATCTTCCTGTGATGTATAAACAAATCAATTAATGGAAAATAGTTTACAATTTTTAAAAAAGGGGGGAAAAAAAGCTGATCTAGAAAAAAAAGTAGTTCAACTGAGTCAGCATGATCTCAAATTACTGTCATTTCCCCACTGAGAGCAACTTTGATGTACATTTTCTCTCTCAAATCTCTCTTGGCTGGCAGAGTACAGGGGTGCACTAATATCACCCTCTCTCCGCTTGACCAGACAGGAATATCTAAGCCCAAACGTCACTCCTATTCCCAGGCTACAATAAGTCACATTATAAAAGTGCCTAGAGTCTATCATAATTTCAGTAGCAAAGTAGACAACTTCTCTAGTGATTATTTTGCTACACTGTTGCCTTAATACTAATTTAAAAAAAAAAAAATTTAAAACTGTGAAATTCAAACTGTCCCTAGACGAGTAATCATTTAAAAGTTGGGGAAATGGGACATAAATGTAGCCCCAGCCACGTAAACGCTCCACTCCTACTACTTCACACGAGTCATTTTTCTCATAATTATCCTAAATACAAATCTTGACTGTTCAAGAGACAGTCACGTATGTGTTTCAAACGCATCAGAAGCTCTGGCAGACACCCAACAGTCCTCCGCTCTCAGTGACTTTCGTCCTTCCCGTTTTCGGTCCACACACCCACGGCGCTGGAAGCTTTGGGAGCAGGCAACTCCGGGGAGTGGGTCTGCTTCACTGCCGCCGAGGTGGGCGGAGAAGGCACGGCGGCACACAGAGGAGTCCGCTTCAGTTTGATTACTCGGTTGGGTGTAGGCTTCTTGTCAGAGAGTAGAAGCTTTGCTGGAGGTGGGTGTGCAGCCCCATTTTCAGCACTCCTGGTTCCCCAGGCAGCCGGGGGCTCCCGGCATGCCCTTGCCCCCACAGCGGGCTCAGCTTTTGAAGGTGCAGGGCTGCTGTGAGGCCGGTTTGCCAAGGTCTGGGGAGCCCTGGCTGGAGACACCCTGACTGAAGCTGAGTTCTTGACTTTGATCTGGGTGCTTGTGGAAGGGCCCAAATACCTTACTGGCTTAGGACCAGTCTTGCAGTTCACGCTTTCTTCCTCTTCGTTGAAAGTCACCAGTCGCCTGTAAATACAGAAGCATGTCATCTTCAGCTTCAGTGGAAGCTAAAACTAATGGAAACAGCACAAAAGTTTACCTTCAGAATTAGCAAAAAGGTTTTTCAAGAGAGTTAAAGAGTCAAAAGGTTTACAGGTATCAAAATACCTCATCTTGCATTCACAACCAAAGTCAATACATAAATTAGCACGTTTCTCCTAAATCTGCCATCTTAAAAACCACATACAGTGTTAATACTCACAACAGGTTACAACATGGAGAGTGTTACATGACATTCACTCTGTTCATAAGGGTCCTACAGTGATCCACGGGATAATCAGGAATATCCCAGTTATTTTTCCCAGCTCAGTAATTTCGAAAGATTTACTGAGGGGAAGAAAAGGGTTTCACAGTCAAATAAATTTTATGAAATATATTTTTTGCATATTTCGCTCTCCTCTCGGAAGTTCATAATCCACATTAACAAATTACAGGTTCTGACAAGGCCTACAGTAAAGAAACCTGCTTACCTGTGTTGGATCTGTTACTTCCCAGTGATGCTGTTAAGTAGACTACCTTTGACATCCTGTAAAATTAGCATTCTGTGTAACACATCTTGGAAACTGCCAGAATGACTAAACCCATGACGTGGTTAGCTGCCTTTTGAACTTGAGAAGTGTTGGACAAACTTTTCAAAGATTCCTGAACTAGTTTATCATTCACTCTAAAAAGTCTAAGGATGAACACTTAAAATTCAAAACTGCCAAACCCATGGTCAAAACCAGAATCTTGCTCCTTCCACTGCTTCTTGAAAACCACCTCCTGGCTGTGACTATAAACCAGTCCTCCAAGTCTTCTCCCTCTCACACAGCACCACTGTTTCTCAGAAGTGACTACAACATGTAGTGAATGAACTTGATGCTTGGAGATGCGATCATAATCGCCCAGTTCTTTGAGAATCACTATATGAGGCAAAAGGAGGCCTGGTAAGTGCAGGAGTTAATCACTCAGTTGCTGAATGAAAAGCTGGTGATTCAAATCCACCGAGCAGCTTTGTGGGTGAAACACTCAGCAATCTGCTCCCATCAAGATGACAGACTAGCAAACCCTGTGGGGTAGGTCTGTCCTCGCACGTGCAGCTGCTACGAGTCAACTGAACTCAAATGAACTCAAAGGCACCCAACAACAACACGCGAGGCAAAGAATGTGATAATAATATATTCAAAACCCTGTAACTCTACAGGAGTCCTGGAGTGGTATAAACAGTTGGCACACTCAGCTGCTAACTGAAAGGCTGGAGGTCCAAGGTTACCCAGACACCTTGATGACCTGCTTCTGAAAAATGAGCCAGTAAAGCCCTGGGAAACAAAATTCTGCTGACACAAATGGAACTGCTCTGAGTCAGAACTGACTTGATGGCATCTGTTTATTTACTTTTTTTTAAACTCTACTATTGCTGTTATGTGCCGTCGAGTCGGACCCAACTCATAGCAACTCCTCCTTGGGTTTCTGAAGTGGTATCACTATGGAAGAACATTGCCCAACCTTCCTTCCGAGGAGTGCCTGGTAGGTTTGAACTACCAGCCTTCTGGTTAGCAGTCAAGTGCCTCAGCTACCAGAGCTCCACTAGTCATAATTAAATTTTCTCTGATGAGTCAAATGGCACTTTGGGATCTCACAAATGTTTCTACATTGCCATTATCATTATCATTTTGATACATTAAAAAATGATGACTAACAGCTTCCCAGAGGAAGGACGACTAATTCAGGCATGCGTCTCCATATAATCATTCCCGCTCACTTTCTTGTCTGCCCACATCTTCCTGTGGACTCTAGGCCAGGCTTCCTCCACTACTGGCACTACGGACATTTTGGGCCAGTTCACCTTTTGTTGTGGGGGGCTGCCCTGTGCACTGTAGGAGGTTTAGTAGCATCCCCTGGCCCCGACCCACTAGATGCCAGTAGTAAGCCCTTTCCCACCTGTGATAACCAAAAATTTCTCCAGACATTAAATATTCCCTGGAGACAAAACCACTAACAGTTGAGAATCACTGCTCTAGACTCAAATAATACTTGCTAACTGTAGGTTCAAAAGGCAAAATAAATCATGATAATAACATTAGGGCCTTAAATTACAAGATGTGCTTTGACAAGAGATGATGAACTACTAAAACCCTCAATAAATTCTGGATTTCTGTAACAGATCCAGAGACTGAAAGTAAGAAAGTAGTATGAAATTCCCTTAGGGCACTGAATAAAATTCTAGAATAGGTGATAAAGAAATCAGAACATCTAAAGGTCATGACTACTCAGAAACTAAAATATCCAGACACTGGAAAAAAAAAAAAAATATATATATATATATATTATTTTAAATGTGTAAGACACAGAGTGGAGTGAATTTAATGTGAATAATTTAATGAAACACACAAGAAAATACTATTAAATAAAAGGGGGGACAGTACCATTCATGGCAATAGTAGGAAAAAAGGAAATCAGAATTGTTGTTGTTAGGTGCTATGATACTTGGAGCTGTGTGTCAAATGGCTGGACCACAATTCTGTGTGGTTTAAGCAGTTGTGATGTGGTTATTCCCATTATGGAATCATTAATGGGATCAGATGAATATGTTTTGAGCAGCCAATCCATTGAAAGGAAGTTTCCCTAGGGTTGGGCCTGCTTCCAGTATATTTATGGACATCCTGGGAAAAGAGACACTCTTCTGTGGATCGGGATTCTGTTGTGCTGCCTACAAACGTCCGTGAGCGAACAATCCACCATATGGCCTGCAGATCTTGGATTCATCATACGTTGGAGTCAACAGCCAGTATACTGCCTTACAACCTCGAGTTCCTCGGCCCCTGCAGCTGCGTGAGTCGGGAAAAGCCTCCAGCTTGATGTCTGATCCAAGAACTTTGGACTTGCCAGCTTCTATAAGTGTGTGAGCCATTTTCCTAAGATAACTTTCTCTTTTTCTCTCTCTATATAAGCTTTACTGGTTTTGTTTCTCTAGAGAACCCAGTCTACCACAGGTGCCGTCAAGTCAGCTCTGACTCATAACGATCCCATGTACAACCAAACAAAACACTGCCTGGTCGTGTGCCAGCCTCACACTTCTTGCTGTACTTGAGCCCATCGTTGCAGCCACTTGTCAATCCATCTCATTGAGGGCCTTCCCATTTTTTGCTGACCCTCCAATTTACCATGATCCTTCTCCAGAGAACGATCCCTTCTGACAACATGACCAAAGTAGGTGAGACCAAGTCTGAACAGTCTCACTTCCAAGGAGCATTACGGCTCCACTTCTTCCAGGGCAGATTTGTTCATTCTTCTCACAGTCCATGGTACTTTCAGCATTCTTTGCCAACACCACAGCAGAAAAGCATCAACTCTTCTTCAGTCTTCCTCACTATATCCAGGTCTCACATGCATATGAGGCAATTAAAAATACCATGGCTTGGGCTAGGTACACCTTAGTCTTCTAAGTGACATCTTTGCTTCTTCACACTTTATAGAGGTCTTTTGCAGCAGCTTTGCCCAGTGCAATCTATGTCTGATTTCCTGACTGCTGCTTCCATGTTGTTGTTGTTGTTGTTATTTGCCATCGAGTCAGACCCAACTCATAGCGACCCATCCTTGGGTTTCTGAGGCAGTATCACTAAGAAAATAGATTGCCCAACCTTCCTTCTGAAGAGTGGCTGGTGGGTTTGAACCGCCAGCCTTCTGGTTAGCAGTCAAGTGCTTTAGGCACTACGCTACCAGAGCTCCTTCCACGGGTGTTGGTAATTCGGAATAAATAACAATAAATTTCAAATATTAAGTCTAAATAAATTCTTTGACTGTTGCCAGTGAAGACTGGGATTTCCCCTTTGTAGGGAGAAAATTCCTTATCACAGAATTTCTATTCTCCCAGTAAGAACATACTACAGCTTTAGAAAGTCACTCCCACTCTTCATATAGTTTTGTTAACTTTGCATTTATCGAGATATATATTTTGATGGTCAGGCAGAATATGCATCTAGATGATTAATAAACGTAATGAGATCAAGAACCATTATTCCTCCCCTCCTCACAAAAGGCAGTAAAAATACAGGTCACAGATAAAAAAGCAAATAATCAACAGTGCACAGATGACCTTTTTCGAATTGGGGCCATGTGTCGCAGGCTTCCAAGCAGAGGCTGTTCTTCCAGCGTCCAGCACTCTATCAGCTCGCGTGGTATCCGCCAGTAGCTAACACCTGGGAGACAAGAAATGACACAGATAGTCCCCTGGACACAAACGTCTTACAGACTATTTGGACTTGCCCTTCAACATTTTGTAAATTTGCCCTCACTTTGAAATGAATGAACGTCAACCCCTACTGGCAACAAATTCTTCATCACAATCACCTTCACCTGCTGCACATGCAGCTTTTAAATCACTGAAAAGGCTTGGAGCGTTTTCTTGCACAAAAACCAAAACTAAACCCAATCCACTGCCATCGAGTCAATTCCAACTCATAGCTACCCTATAAGACAGAGCAGAACTGTCCCATAGAGTTTCCAAGGCTGTAAATCTTTACAGAAGCAGACCGCTACATCTTTCTCCCAAGGAGTAGCCGCTAGGTTCAAACCATCGACCTTTTGATTATAGCAGCTGAGTGCTTTAACCACTACAGCACCAGGGCTCCTTTCTTACACTACTACTTCTTACACTAAAGTGAGGCTAAATGAAAAACGTATGCACATGTTCCAATATACCTACAAGTTCAACTTAAAGACACACTTAAAAATGAATCTTGTTCATAACCCAAGGACTGCCTGTAGTTAAGAGTACCACTGTCCACTGCAAAATGTTCATCAACATTTCATCAATTTTATGAAATGTTTCATAAAAGACTGGGCAGAGTTTGAGGTCCACACCTCCCATATGACAAACAGGAAGTAGTCACTAAGTGGCAGTGCAGTCAAGGAGCACTGCTCACGACCTGGGTCAAGGTGGAGCTGGGCACCCGCTCCAGCTCTGCCACTTATTAGCTGAGAAAATCCAGCAGGTCATCATATCTGCCCTGGGCATCAGTGTGCTGGGTGACAGCATAGGTTCCAGGGCCAAGACAGCCTGAGTCCAAATCCTGCTTCTGTCATTCACATCGTATGACCTTAGCAAAGTTACGTGACCTTACTTCACCCAAATTTTCTCATCCCTGAGACGATGACAATAATAGTACATACCTTGCAGGACGGTTGTGAGGATGTAATGAGTTATTAAGTGTTAGAACAGGCCCCAACACAGACTGAGCACTCAATAAACGTTAATGCCTTTACTATAAGCCTTAATGCTAGAAGTGGTACAGTGAAGCTTGGGAGAGCCGGCACTCGATGGGACTGCCTTGTTTTCCATCAACTCACAAGTTTTCCACCTTTGATGGGGTTCAGTCTTACCACTTTTCCATTGGCCATTTTAGTAGATGGAGAAAGTATTAAAGGAGAAAAGACTGAAGTTGTCAAAGACTTCATATCACTTGGTTCTATACTCAATGCCAATGGAAGCAGCAGTCAAGACATCAAAAGATGTACTGCATTGGGCAAATCTATTGCAAAAGACCTCTTCCAAGTGCTGAAGAGCAAAGATACCTCCTGGAAGACTAAGATGCACCTAACCTAAGCCATGGTATTTTCAATCGCCTCATATGTGTGTGAGAGCTGGACAATGAATAAGGAAGACCAAAGAAGAGTTGATGCTCTTGAGTTGTGGTGTTGGTGAAGAATACTGAAAGTACCATGGACTACTAAAAGAACTAACAACTTATCTTGGAAGAAGTGCAGCCAGAATGCTCCTTGGAAGCGAGAATGGCCAGACTTCATCTCACCTACTTTGGTCACGCTGTCAGAAGGGACCGTTCTCTGGAGAAGGACGTCATGCTTGGTAAAGTGGAGGGTCAACGAAAAAGGGGAAGGCCCTCAACAAGATAGACTGACACAGTGGCTGCAATGATGGGCTCAGGTATAGTAGAGATCATGAGGCTGGCACAGGACTGGGCAGTGTTTTGTTCTGTTATACATAAAGTCTGTTATACATATGAGTCAGAGATGACTTGACAGCACATAACAACAATAACATTTTAGTGGAAATATTTGAGTTTTCCTTCTCTGATAGGTGTTCTTGCCTTACACAGGTT
Source organism: Orycteropus afer afer (assembly GCF_000298275.1). Taxonomy (NCBI): domain Eukaryota; kingdom Metazoa; phylum Chordata; class Mammalia; order Tubulidentata; family Orycteropodidae; genus Orycteropus; species Orycteropus afer. The sequence goes on along the minus strand of NW_006921589.1, from coordinate 33,907,022 downwards.
CTGGCTTTCACAGGTTTTACTATAGTAGTATTGTACAATGGGGCTTACAGTAACACCCTACCTACCTCAATGGGTTACTATGACTATCTAATCAGGCAACTGTTACCCACCACTCCATAAATAGCAACTGCTATGCAAATATGAGCTATCACTACCTTGTATGCACCTTTTCAAATGAAAACTAATAATCTGATTTTTAAATCTGGTATGTTTCTGATTAAAAGCTGAAAAATATAGCCTATGAACCTTGAAAAAATTATGCCAAGTGAAAGAAGTCAGACACAAAAGGTCACATGCTGTATGATTCTATTTGGAAGAAATATCCAGAGTAAGTAAACCCATGGAGATGAAAACCAGACTGGTGGCTGCCAAGGGCTGCGGGGAGGGGGCAGCAGGAGTTAACTGCTTCACTGGCATAGGGTTTCCTTTTGGGGTGATGAAAGTGTCTTGGAACTAGAGGTGATGACTGCATAACATTGTGAATGTATTAAAGGCCAGTGAGGTGTTCACTTTAAAGTGCTTAAAATTTTATGTGAATTACACCTCAATTAAAAAAAACATAAAAAATTATATGGAGATATATGTTCTTTTGATTGCGGAGCAGTATTCCATTATACGGATATACTGCAGTTTGTTTAAATAACTTTCATTTTTTCCTGCCTACCAAGTACAGGTAGTCCCTGACTTATGATGGGTTCCCTTCCAACAACTCCATCTTAAGTCAGTTCTGACATGTCATATACCTAATTTCTTTTTAGTTTTCATTATTATTGCCTTTTATTATCAGTTTGCTTACAAATCCAGTAGTTTCAAACAGTAAATCATAAAACTGAACATCTGCACATGAACATCTGAGAATAACATCAGTAAATTATACACGGCAATATATTACTAACAGTAAGATGTAAAAAATTTTAAAAAGGATGGTTTTAAGTATGGTTTGTCATAATTCAAATATGTCACAAGTCAGAGACTACCTGTAATTCATATTTATTGTACAAAACCTGGAGATACAGAAAAGAATAAGTCAGAAAATCAAAATCACTCTAATCCTATAACACAGCTCATGACATTTTGATGCATTTTATTCCAGTCTTTTTTGTTGATATGATATGCACATAATTTAAAACACTTTATATTTAATTGTTGCCTACTTTTTTTTGATCACTTCTTATTTTATCATGGGCATTATCAAGTTATTCAAGAATAATTTTAGGAGTTCTGGTGGTATAATGCCTAAGGCATTTGACTGCTAACCAGAAGGCTGGCAGTTCAAACCCACCAGCTACTCCTCGGAAAGAAGGTTGGGCAACCTACTTCCATAGTGAGACTGCCTCAGAAACCCAAGGAGGGGTCACTATGAGTTATTCTATTCCATTGTGTGGATATACCAAAACATATTTAATCCTCTAAATGTCTGTTAGTAGACATATAGATTGTTTTTATTTTTCCTATTATGAATAAAATGTCACTGAATGTCTCTATTCATAAGCCTTTGTCTGGATTTGATTATGTCCTTAAGAGAAATTCCTAGAAGCAGAATTATGGGGTCAGAGAATATGAATAAATTTGATGCTACTGATGTGTACTGACAAATTATTTCACTTCTGCCAGGAATACATGAGAGAACTTTACTAATTTGGCTTGTAAAAAACAGTTCCCACTCAATTTCTATTTCTTCATAAATAATGAGGTTGGACCTCCAAATTTTTATTTCCTTTTCTTGAATTTTATGCACTTTTCCTATATTTTTGGTAGTTGATTTCCTAACAACTTGAATAAACCCTCTCTATATTAAGGATATTAACTTCTTGTCCAGTTAGTGTTTTTCATTACTCTTTTAATTTGATTTATAGTTTTAAAAACTATTTGAAAGTTGGGACTCCATTCAGCTTTCTATACTGTGTAATGCTGATGGTTTCCCTCATCCTGGATGACTGTCTTTGTTTTGTCTTTGTCTAAGCCTTAATGAAAGGGTCTCTATGGAAATATATATATATATGTATATATATATTTTAAAGTTCTAGACAGCTTAAATACTATATAATCAAAATTTTTAGGTTTATAATGTTTCCTTACTAAGAAATCAATTACTTGATTAAATTTCCCTATAGCTTATTAGCGGGAGCTCTGGTAGCATAGTGGCTAAGACACTTGCCTGCTAACTAGATGGCTGGCAGTTCAAACCCACCAGCCACTCCTCAGAAGGAAGGTTGGGCAATCCTACTTCCGTAGTGATACTGCCTCAGAAACCCAAGGAGGGGTCGCTATGAGTCGGGGCCGACTCAACGGCACATAACAACAATAACAACATAGCTTATTAGCTTCTTTTTTCCATTCATAAATCCACCTGGAATTATTTTCATAAATGGTGTGAAGTTAACATTCTGTTTTCCCTCCCATGTAGGTAGTATATTTCTCAATTGCTTATTAAATGACTTGCCCCTTTTACACTGATAATTAATACTTTATTACACTACTTTTATTCTTACAACTTTATTGGGGCCTACTCTTGATCTCCGTATCCATTCTTGTACCAATAACACACAGTTTTTATTATTATAGCTATATGGTATTTTTACTTATCAAACAGAACTAGACTCATGCCCCTAATTACCTCTATTTGCCAAAATGTTCTTGGCTATTTTATCTGTTTATTCTTCCAGAGGAATTTTAGAATCATTTCCTCAAGATTCTCAGAGTTCCACTGAGGTTCTGGTATAGAAAAAGGAGCTGTGGTGGCACAGCGGTTAAGGCATTCGGCTTACAACCAAAAGGTTGGCAACATAAACCTACCAGCTACTCTGTGGAAGAAAGATAAGGCAGTCTGCTTCCATCAAGATTTACAGCCTTGGAAACTCGGTCCTAACGGGTTGCCATGAGTCTGAATCAACTCAACGCAGTGGCTTTATGTTATAGGAAACCTCTACTTTAACCCATCAACAACAACATGAGAAGAACTGACACTTTTTCAATGTTCAGATTCCCCACTCAGGAATGGTATGTCTCACCATTAGCTTTATGGCTTCTTTCTTACAGACAGATGGATGCACAGAAGGGAAGAAAGATGAACAGACAGACACAATTTTGTAGTTTTCTTCAAAAAACACTCAAATATTTCTTAGTAGGGTAGCCCTAGTTATTTTATATTTTTGGTTATTGCTATCATGAATGGGATTTTCACCTACAATTTCTAATTGATTTATCTATGCAGACTACTGATCTTTGCATACTTACATCCTGCTAGTCTACTAAACTCATCATTTAAAATATTTTTAGTTGATCATCTTAGTTTTCTGAAAAGACACAGTATCCTCAAATAAAACGACTCTATCTTCCCCCATCTAACAGTTCTTTCTCTGACTTTTGTTTCTTGTCTTACGGCTTTCCACAGACCTTCCAGGACTTTGTTAAATAACAATGATGCTCTATCACCTGCTTCCTAAAAGGTCAGTCAGTTGCATGTTTTGTAAGCCTGTAATCCCAGTTCTCCTCTACAGCTTCCCAAGTCAGTGGAGGAAGAAGCCAAGCTCTCAAGGGTTCCTGGGCATCCTGTCAGCCAAAGGCACAAAAGGAGACACAAAGACCACCACGGGGTTTGTCTTCCCCCTTGAGCACAAGAGTCTTAAAGTAAATTAATCTGAAATAATAAGCTTAAAGAGAAAAATGCTTCTTTCATTATTCTACTTATCCCTGCCTGCTTGAGGGCTATGATTAGGAAAGGAAAAAGGAGGAAAAGCAAGAAGGCAAAGTTGAAGAAAGGCAAAGGAGCTAGTGCCAGCATCCCGCCTGCAGAAGGACTAGCTGGTGTGGAGTTCAGAAAAGGCTCTTTCCTCTGAGCTCCTCTCTTCTTTTATTTACTCAGATGTGACTTGCACTATCTCTATAAGCTTTTTTTTTTTAAAAAATTTCTATTGTGATTTGGGTGAAAGTTTATAGAGCAATTTCATTTTCCATACTGCAGTTCATACACATTTTGTCTTGTGACATTGACTCCTATTTTCCACAATGTAACAGCTCCCCTCCCACTTCCTCCCCATAGTGACCTCTTCCCTGTGTCCTTCCCTCCCGTGCACTCCTGTCCCGGAGCAGTCTCCCTGTGTATACACTGCCTTTCTATTCGCCCATGTTTGACCTCTCCAAGGAGTGAGTGTATCCATTGATGCAAATGCTTAGCCCAGATGCCAGTCTTTTATTTGGCTGGAAGCCACAGGAGTGAGTTCAATTCCAGACCTGAAGGGCAGCTAGGGACCAGTCTCAGGGGTCACACCAGGCTCTATCAGACCAGTAAACCTGGTTTCTTTTTTGTAATTTTGAATTTTGTTCCACATTACTCTCCCACTCTATCCATCTATCCAGCATCTCCTACAGAGATCCCCCTCCAAATGGTTGACAGTGGTAGCTGGGCACCATCTAGTTATTCTGGTCTCATGGTCATATAGGCTGAGGATCATATGTTCTACCAGTCCCTTGGACTAATTGTTTCCATGCATCTTGGTTTTCTTTATTTGTCTTTGCTCTGGACGAGGAGAGACTCATTGTTGCACCTAGATGGCTGCTTGCAAGCTTTTAAGATCCCAGTAAGTAAGATGTGGAACCATGTTTTGTGTAGTATGTTATGCCAATTGAGCTTGATGTCCCTGGGACCATGGTCCCGAGCCCACAGGTCCAACTACTCACTTCCTCTGAGTAGCTGGCTGTGGCCAAGAAGTGACTACAACCTTGTCCCTTGGCAGCTCTACTATATACCTGGACATTTTTACAGAATATACAAATATACTTGTAGAAACACTGTCTGCCAACCCTATACATAGTCATGGGCACACTCTCCCCTGCCCAGACATACCTGATCATTCAGGCTGTCCACCCATCTAGCCACCCGTAGATCAATGTTTGCCATCACTGACAACACAGTACTGTACGTGCAAAAGGATCATTTTGTTGTCTCTATCTCCTATGCACCTCTCTGTCTTCTTCTTTCTCAAGGCCACTGTGTTGATCACTCACATTTGGTGCACTGCCCTTCCTTTCACCCAAATCAATACTTGTCTCTACCTATTTAACAGTGTTCCCTTCCCTCTTCTCCCACCCCTGGTAACCAACAAAGAAAGTTTCCTTCATATATATTAACCTTTCCTTTACTTTTCACAATAGTGGACTATACAATATTTGTCCTTCTGTGATTGATTTATTTCACTCAGCATAATGTCCTCCAAGTTCATCCACGTTATGTGATTTTGCTGATTCCACGTTATTCTTTAGGGTTGTATAGTATTCCATTTTGTGTACCATAGTTTGGTTATCTATTCTTCTGTTGATGGGCACCTAGGTTGTTTCCATCTTTTTGCTATTGTAAACAATGCTGCGATGAACATGGATTTGTCTATATCTGTTTTTGTCCTGGCTCTCACTTCTTTAGGATATATACCTACTAATGGGATTGCTGCATCAAATGGTATTTCTAATTCTAACTTTTTAAGGAATTGCCATATTGCTTTCCAAAGTGGTTTCTTTCTAGAAGCTTTTAAGATCATTTGTGAACTGGGATGTGTCTTATTTATCATTGGACCCAATTTTAAGACTTCTAGCTAATAGACACTCAATATAAGTTTGTTAATGAAGGGGGGAAAAAACAAAACTCAGGCATAGAACAATTACTCTTGTGATCCCTAAGCAAGTGATGATGCCTCTCTGAGACTCAGTTTCCCCATCTATAAAATGGGAATGGCAAGTAACTTACAGGGTGCTTTAGGACTAAGAGATACTGAATGTAAACCACTTATCACACTGGATATTAAAGGGCCTTATTATCAACTGTGACAAAAGCAGCTTTATAAAAATGATCTGCTTTCAACATGGACATCTAAAGGCTATTTTAACTGTTTTATAAAGGCTTTTTAGATGTCTTCTCCAGGACATTCTTATTTTTTTTCTGTTTTCTTAAGCATGTATTTATGCTTAATTTAGAAGTATACTTCCTAGGACAATGCTAGGTATATAGTAGGTGGTATGTTTAATTGAATCAAGCTCTTATTTAATTGGACTAGATAAGTATAACTTCAGGTTGTTGAATTATAAACTATTAATATCTAGCAACTCATGGGTTTAAAGATTTGAAAGTAAAGCTGCTTCAGTGTTACCATAAAGTCACAAACATCTTCACCCAGACAAACACACAAAAATACTTTTTTAAAAAAAAAAAAAGAGTATTTGCACTTGTTTTCTCTTACGAAGAAACAAGCTACCTGTTCCCATGGAAAAAAAACTGAACTGTACCTTTTCCTTCCCATGTATCAAAGGCATCCATCATTTTCTTCAATTCTGCTACTGAGTAGTAACTCCAGATGTACTGAACGTTATTTCCCGCCTCTCTAGAAATATTGCAGAAAGTAATGAAAATACACTACTTAGGTATAAGTGTGTGTGTGCATATATACACACAGCTAATAGACACTCAATAAGTGCTTTCTAATTAAAGAAAAAAGATACATAGGCATTGAACAGTTGTTCTTCTGTGACCCTTAAGCATACATACATATAAAATATATACAAACTTACAGTTGATCTCTTTTTAAGACTGTGGTAAAATATATTCAATCCACAATGTAGACTATAGAGACAAATCAATGCATCTTTAAAATCAAATCACCTAAACTCTAGTAAAGTTAGAAAAGATTCAACTTTGACTAAAACTTTCCTAGCACTATCCCAGGCACTATCTATCTTATACAGAAGACTCCTTGCCTGCAAAGAATTTAGAAACTAATCACATATTTAATCATCTAAAAAGCAAGATTATGTGGTCATGAAGAAACCCTTCATGGTTAAAACATTTTGCTTCTAAAAAGGTGGTAGTTAGAACCCACTAGCCATTCCACAAGAGATATGTGGCAGTCTGCGTCAGTCAAGATTCACAGCCTGGGAGACGCTATGAGGCAGTTCTACTCTGTCCTTTAGGGTTACTATGACTCAGAATTGACTCAAAGGCAATGGAGTTTCTGGGGCTTTTCGTGTTTGTGTATTAGTTGCTAATATGTGATACAATCCAATCTCCCAGAGAATTTTTTCAAAAGTTTGCTAAGTGAATTGACCAGTGAAAGAAAGATTACAGGGAAAGCATTAAGAAGTGACACTTAGGAATTTAACATGCTCAAGTTAGAGAATTTTAAAGTTGGAAGGGATAAGGAAGTCCTTCATTATTCACACTAGATGAGCTGCCCTGCTTTTAGGATTGGACTGTGGTGTAAGACAGACAAGACTATGGCTTTTCTTCTCTTTATTAAAGCCCCAGGGGATTCTGATGTACAAGCCCAGTTCCTATCTACCACAGTGCACCATTTAGATGGCCTATAGTTCACATACATTAGAAACTTCCCATGAAACAGGCCTTTCTCCTTAGCTACTGGGGCTTCCTCTTGTCTGCTGAGAGGTGTTCATGGTCTTCTCTAACCCAAAAAACCAAACCCACTGCCTTCAAGTTGATTTCAACTCACAGCAGCCCTATACAACACAGTAGAACTGCTCCTTAAGGTTTCCAGGGCTATATATCTTTATGGAAGCACACTGACACATCTTTCTCCCACAGAGCAGCTGGTGGGTTTGAACCACCAACCTGACCTTTTGGTTAGCAGCCCAATGCTTTAACCACAGCACATATTCCATTCAATAACACCTCTTAGATAAAATCAAGACTTTCCTTGTTTTTCCATATTTAAATGTGGACGTACCTTTTAAAAATGCTTTTACTATGAATTCTTCCTCCCAGCTGTTTATCAATAGCATCTGTTCCATCAGTTTTTGTAGCATACACACCAATAATTCTATTCTCACAGCTTGCTCCAGATGTGTTAAGATAGTGTAGAACCCAAACTGTTGGTTTATTGCAAACTAAGCCATATGAATCACAGAAGTCTGTTAAAGCCTGGAGCAGAAAAATATATGAAATTTGAATTTAATTCCAAAGTGAAAATGAATTTGCTCTAATACTGTCATGGTAAAGCTACAACTTCAGCTGGTCATAAGAGAAATAAAAAGATTACGAAGCTCAGCCTAGTCTATTTGTCTTTAAGAGCTAAACATGCATTTATTAAATTTATGAAGGGAAAAATCACCAAAAACCCAACACCTTTTCATCTGGGAATCCTGTTCCACAAGGAAATCCCACTTTACCTTCTCCTCCTTTGGCCTCACTGCCAATGTCATTTCAAATTTTATAATATTCATTTAATAGCTAAAAGTTAAACCTTTTTCCTTTCCCCTCAGAATATTTCCACCAACTTTTTCCACTTGATTCAATCCTCCTTTCACCTCTACTGACCACCCTCATGGTTGTTCCCTATTTTAAATTCCGTATTCTAATTATGGATTAACCAGATGAACTTGTTCTTTTACACTGAAAGATAATGAACCCAGTACTGATGGTCGGAATTCATCTGGCATTTATTCACCTACTCCCTCATTACTTGAATAATAAGGACCTACTACATGCCAAGCACACAGGGCATATACAAGGTCCAGGGCATATAACGGTGAGCAAGAGACAGAACCTCTGTGCTCCTAGAGCTAATAGCTAATAATGCTGCAGATAGACATTAAGTAAACCATCACCACACAGTGTAAGAAGTGCTACCACGTGAGATTACCAGGTGCTGGAGCTGAAGGGCTTTACCCAGTGAAGTAGCAGAGGGCTTCTCTGGGAGAAATGGCATTGCTCCATGAGGACAGGCACTTTTGTCTGTTTTGTTCACTGATGTATCCCAAGTGCCTGGTATAACACCTGACCCAAAGGAAATGTTTAGTATTTACTGACTCAGTGAATGAAAATCGGATCGTAACATGTCTTGCATTTTCATGTTATGTTGTTGTTGTTCTTATGTACTGTCAAGTCGGCCCCAACTCATAGCGACCCCTCCTTGGGTTTCCGAGGCGGTATCACTACAGAAGTAGATTGCCCAACCTTCCTTCCAAGGAGTGGCTGATGGGTTTGAACTGCCAGCCTTCTGGTTAGCAGTCAGATGCCTTAGGCACTACTGCTTTCCAACTCCTGTGTAGGTTTTTTAACTTTACTTGCACAACTATACTATCAATTGCCCAAGGGCAAGGATCACAAGTTGTATTTCTTCCTGTCCCACAGTCCCAAGTACACTGCTACATATAAACAAACATTTGGAATAACTGTGTTGACTGGACAGAATCAATGTGTGCATGCTACATCCCTTTTCTAACACAAACCAGGAATAAGACACTTAACAATTTGGAACTTCAAGAGATGAATGCTAACCTACTCTACCCTTCTACTCAGGCTTTCTCAGCCCCATTGTACAGACATGGCAAACAGCGCCATTAGACGATCACTTAAGAACTGTTTATAAATCACTACAGTAGCAGAACCCCTGTAACCACACCATTTACTAAAAGGGGCCTTGAACTCTTCACGCCACACCCCTAATAACCATGCTGTCAGCCAGCTCTCCTATGACTTCTAATTCAAAGTAATTCAAACTAGTTCAGATCAGTTTTCACTATTAACAATTATCTGGGAAAAATATTTTTCTTAGATGCTCAAAGGTGTTAATAGCAAAATAAATACTTATGAAAAATCACATAATAAAGCTTTTCAAGCCATGTAAAGAACTGCGAAATGTGATTAAAATAGAGGTATCTGAAAAAAAAAAAAACACAGACTTACTCATCTCAATGTGAATTAACCTGTTTTAACGTAGTAACAAATATTACATTTACTAAATTAAGTAAGAGATGTTATGCAGTATTTTATTTATCATAACCATTCACCTTAAAAAATGTCACTTTAGTAAATAAAATAATACAGCTACATCCACATACTACAGTATATTTCTCTTAATTTAAACAGAACTGCAGGAGGAGAAGAGTCCTATTTTAAGAAGGCATCAAAAATGCTGCATTTTCAATGAAGAATATAAACTCAATAAATCTTTGAATTTCAATGTAAAATATTTTTTTCTAGAATGGCGTTTTGGCCTACTGGAAACCAAGTAGCTGTAATTAAAAAATGTGTCTAAAAATTATAAAACCTATTTGGTTTACGTGACAACACAAGCTAGGCAAAACAACACACATTGCTTTGTGCATAATAAATACATATATTTCAAAACTTAAGAAAATGCCAAGACCTTTTTAAGTTCTATATTTGACCTTAAAGAATATGTCTCCATTTCATTGGCCAAGTGGTCAGGCAGGCTGTATGGATAAGGGATCCCAAAGTAATCAGCCTCTTCCTGCAGGGCAGCACGCGTTTGCTCATCAGTGGGAATCTGAACTTCTCCATGAAGATAATCCAAAAGGTATTTAAATAGATGCCCATCACGGTCAATAACACACGCCCCTAGAAAACATTCAGTTCAAAAATAGATGCATATAAACATCAGGACTAATGATGAGATTTGGATAAGTCAGGTTAAATCAGTCTGAGAATCTCAAGACTTACAAAATTCTCCTCCTCACAAAAAAGTAAGTTAATAGATAGTGTTCAAATAGGTTTAGTCAATCAAACTAAACTAGATCTTTGACTCTTTATTTAACAGCAAATTTGATGCACCAGCACCCTCAGCTTACAGACAGGTGATATTCTAATGTATAACTCATGAATGGGTTGTTTGGGAAACTGAGCTATACCTAACACTGCAGGTAAATCTGGATGCAAACGTACGTCACCAGGGTTCCCACGTTTGGTTGTGTAGCTGTGCTCTGCACAGTGGTGCAGGTCAAGGAGAGAAATGGGGCTCACCAAGCCATGCACCCTGCCATGGAACTGTATGTTCCTGAATAGAGGCATGAATTTTTCTAATTGCATAAGGAGATCGTACAGGCTAGTGGCAGGCCTTTGTATTCTTACCCAGCATATAGAAAATGCATTCCAGCTCCCACTTGGAACTTTGGATGCAATGATCATATCCCCACTGTCACAAAAAACTAAACCCATTGCCATCAAGTCCAATTCCAACTCACAGTGACCCTACAGGACAGAACAGAACTGCCCCATAGGACTTCCAAAGAAGTAATCTTTACGGAAGCAGATTCCACATCTTGCTCTGTGGAGCAGCTGGTGGGTTTAAATCACTGAACTTTTGGTTAGCAGCTGAGCGTTCAACCACTGCACCACCAGGGTTCCTTACTGAAGCCACCACAAAAGCCAACGAGACCTCAGACTGCTGTTAGAAAGGAAAGCTGGCCCGTAACCTCTGCCTATGTGGTGTTGGGAGTTTCTCACTAGAGGGGGCATGCAAGGTGCTGATCACTATGCCAGGGTTTGTCTGTTAGGGACACTCCAAACCAGGGTTTCTAGCTCCAGGCAGGCCAAGTGCTTGGAACTATTAGGTCAACCAATTTGGTTTGTAATGCTGGATACTAAATTTTTATAAAAGAGATCTCATGCTGGTATCACTTTATGGTAAAAGACTTTTCTTAGACAATTTAGCAAAATTAAAACGTACACTTCTGTGCAGGGTTACTCACTAATTCCTTTCCTCCCTTGATTACCTTAGAAAATAAGGGATTAAGAAGGTAAAACAGGAGTAATGAAGGGCACAGAAGAAAGCTCAATCCCAGCTTACCATCTTTTCACCAGCAACTTTTCTGTCCAGTTGGGCACCAAGGCTTGGACACCAGTCAAGGGTGAATTTTCCATTCTTTCAATTGCCATTCACCTGGCAAAGCAATCGCTTAAGATCCCAGTCGACCATGTAGTCACTCAGGCTCAAGACTCCTCAACCCTGTCCCTCTGACACAGAACCAACAGTGCTGGGGGAAGGGGGCCTATGAACTCAGAATTCCTACAGTAACACAGAAAGTCCCACTTGTGTTTATGAAATTTCTGTAGAAACAGTAGTAAGCTCAGTGTACCCCAAAGCATTTAAAGTAGAGACCTGTCCCAGAACCCTACCCCTGTCTTTTAAAGTTTCTTTGTGGCACTAGGTGATAGAGGGTTTCACTGCACGGACATTTCCTGAGGCAGCCCCATCAGCCCACAAACTAAGACTAGGTAGCCGGACAAGATAGTTAGTTAACACTAATTCTACACTGATAATAACTGCTTTGTCAGCTATAAGGACAGCTGTTTCTCCACAGAAAGATATCTGCTAACTTGAAAAAGATAAAAACTGAAATATTTAATCAGCCTCAATACTTTTATTTATGAAGTTGTGTAACTATAATTACTTTCAAAATAACATTAATCCCCATAATTAGGTCATGAATGGTCTTAAGGGCAATCTCACTTGGTCAAATTTTCACAACAGCACCAGAGGTTTTACAACTGGAGTTTAGTTTCTACATGTACTTAATGAATATCCAAACAGTCCTAAAGATCTCAGTAATTTATATAATCATCCAACACATTGCACCATCATTAGGAAACTTAGGGGGAATTAGACTCCTATTTTAACGAGTATTCATGGTCTCAGACATTAGAATTTACCTGATTCATCCGTTTTGAGAGGAAAACGACCACTGAACATGGACGCCAGCATTGAGTCCTTAAAACGACACAAAGACTCCCGTCTGGCTGTGTACATACAGCCACCCACATTCAGTCGAAGAATATCTAACACTTCATCTTCTGCCTTGTGGCCTTCCATCGCTCCCAAGGACTCCCCTAATTGCCTTCAGAACGGCAAAACAACGGCAGTCCAAGGAATCGCCCTATGTGCAAATAAAGGACAACCACATTGACATTTCAAACAATGCACTGAACAAATAATGAAATAAATACATCTGAACGTGATTTCAAATAAATTCCTCAGTATTGGCAATGTCGAAGGGTTTTATACCAAATGAAAAGTTTGATATACGCTGAGCAGCTGGAAATCTTTGGCACAGAGGATTTGTAAAAAGAGATAATAAACTATTATCAACCAAATCACAGCTGTTGAAAAGACTTTAAAGAAATAAACAAGCTGATGCCTATGAAGATGGTCTGTCACGTTAAGCAAAGGTGAGGTACGCTTACGATCTTTGCTCTTTTCAACTGGAAGTCTGAGGGGGCTGTCTAGACTGCAGGGCAGCTGAGCACGTAACCTGCAAGCAAGCTGCCAGGTTCTAGCACATACTAACTCTGGGACCTCAAGCAAATGACTTATCAGCTTGCACTTTCCCTCCTCATCTGTAAAATGGAGACAGTGATGGCGTCTATCTCAAAGGGCTATCTGAGGAATAATGGATATAACATAGAACAGTGTCTGGCTCAGGTAAGTACTCAGTAAATGATATTATCCGTCATGAAGCAAAGTGTGTACTGAAGGCTTCATAGTGGTTCAAGGAGCCCCAGTGGCACAGTGGCTGAGCGCTGGGCTGCTAACTGAAAGGTCAGCGGTTAAAACCCACCAGCTACTCCACCAGAGAAAGATGTGGCAGTCTGCTTCCATAAAGCAGCCTTGGAAACCACCTATGGGGCAATTCTACTCTGTCCTATAGGGTCACTATAAGTTGGAATCAACTCCTCGGCACTGCATGGGTGGGTGGGTGGTGATATTGGTTCTGGAGAGTTGAGAAAAAAAAAGAACAGACATGATTAACCCTGGAGACTATAATGCTTAAGTTAGCTAACCAAAGGATATATATTTATCAACTGAGATAATAACTCCATGTATACCAGGAGCCAAAGTGGCCGAGAAGAATATAAAAGAACACCTTGCAATCCCCCAGTTTCTTCACTCTTTAGAGTGGCTGAAATTTGGGGGAAGTTTAAAGGTTTGATTTCTTAATCCACTCTAGAGATAGATGTCCACAGGTGACTGGGACATGTTTGTAGAACTGAAACAACACTTTGATGAAAAAGGTACTCTCAACACTGACATCTGCAGTATCTGCGCATTTCATAACAAACTTAAAATGGCCACAAAGAGGGCTCAAATACAGCCATGCTCTTTTCACCTATCAGTATTATTCACTTTTGTCTAAGTGATCAAGTGAGATCATTTCATAATGGATGCCAATAAAACAGGACTGGGGCACCATCAGTCAGAGGAGGGCCATGCATGTCGAAAACGCGTCTGCAGACAGAAAACACTATGGTTTGAGGTCCGGGCCTCAAAAATCACTTGTCAATGTGACTTCAACGATCCAGGGGAGACAGCCCCTCTGAGGAATGAATCCTATCTGTTCTTTGAGACCCCAGCCAAACCTTCCTTCTTGCATTGCCTTCCCAAACAGTCCCCCAGTTAGAATCCTTGCACAATTCTCCAAATGTTCGTTCCTGGGTCCACATTTTATTCCACTTGTGTAATCCCTTGTCTTTGGGTCTGTAAGTCCCTGGAAGGCTGGGTCTGTGTCACTATTAATAATCCCCATTTTCTGATTGCCAACTACATGCCAGCCACTGTAGGACATGCATGACAGACATTACCTCGAATTCACACAAAGCGCTATCAGGTAGGAACTAATGTCCCCACTGGCAGGTGAGGCACTGGAGAGAAAAAAAAAAAAAAGTGATATGCACAGGGTCAATACTAGAGCTGTACTGCTAGTTAAGTGGTGGAACCAGCGCAATTCAGATCAGCAGCACCAACCCAACCCCAAATCTCCCTCCTTCACTCCCAGGCTACGACCTTCACCACTGCCTCACGCCGCCGATGACTCCTACAGGGCCCGTCGCTCACTACACGTCTGTCCATCCTAAGACTCGCAGGGAACTGGTACACAGCAACACTGTGAATCTAAGGATTTTAAGAGCTACTCCTGCCCCCAAGTCAGTCGCTTAAAGCATACGACTATCACTATTTCAAGGCCAGGTCCCCCAGGCCCCATCCTCTAATGCACCCACTTAGGCTCCCTGCTGTGTTGGGAGGCACGGTGTCCTCCGGAGCAGTGTCTCCAGAGTGCAATTCTCTGACTACCTGCATCGGAATCATGAGGGATGCTTGCTGAAAATGCATATTCCCAGGCCATGGTACAGCAAGCCTGGTTCAGAATGTCTGAGAAGAGGCTTTGGAATCTGCATTTTTAACAGGCCTCCATTCCATTCTTTGAAAAACACTGCTCAAGGGATTCACAATCCTTCTTCCCTAACGCGATTGGAAACGGGAGGTCCTGAAAAACCAGAAAGTCCCGCCGAGGTCTCCCCGCATCCCGGGTACCCCGAATCGGCCGAAACTTGAGCCTGCAGCCCGGGAAACCAGTGCTAACAGCGGTGGCCAGAAGCTCTCCTCGGGGACATCCCGCCGCTTCCCGGGCCCGCGGCCCACCTGGCGCCCGCTACTCTACAAGGGCGGGGCCCGGAGAGGCTACCCGACTGACCTGCAGCCGGCCCCAGCCTCGGCGCGGCCGCCGGACGCCGCGCGGCCCGACGCGGAAGTGAGCGCCTACTCTGCTGCTCAGTAACTCGCGGAGCAGAGCAGCCCCAGCGGCGCCCCCGTGCGGTCTGGAGGCGGCTGCGGCTGCAAACAGCCGAGGCTGAGACTGGAGAAAGGCCCCGCCCCCGCCCCAGACAGCCCCGCCCTTTCTTCAGCTTCTGGGGCTTCCCCAGAGACAGATACAAGGCGGGTGAGGGTGTTATCTTTGTTCCCCACGGAAAAGGAAAGGCTTGGAAGAGAAGGGACCTCTAAGGGATAGTCTTGTCCATTCAGAGGCTGGTTTTACAAAAGAAAAGAAATGGGCCACGGAAGTTCCAATTATCCAAGCAAGGTCAGTAATAAGTAGCTGGTAGATTTGAACTGCTGACTTATCTGTTGGCAGGAAATGTCTTATCCACCACACCACCAGAGCTCCTCTGCAATTGCAAAAGTTGTTGTTCTTGTTCTTGTTCTTGTTCGGTCCTTTCCAGTCAGCTCTGACTTATAGCAACCCTATGTAAAACAGAAGGAAACACTGCCGGGTCCTGTGCCAGCCTCACAATACTTGTTATACCTGAGCCCACTGTTGCAGCCACTGTGTCAATCCATCCTGTTGAGGGCCTTCCTCTTCTTGGTTGACCCTCCACTTTACCAAGCATGATACTCTTCTCCAGAGAATGATCCTTTCTGACAACAGGACCGAAGTAGGTGAAACGAAGTCTGGCCATTCTCATTTTAAAGGAAGATTCTAGTTGCACTTCTTCCAGGACAGATTTGTTAGTTCTTTTGGCAGTCCGTGGTACTTTCAGTATTCTTTGCCAACAGTTGTGGTGTTATAACAGTTGTTGTTGTTGTTGTTATGTGCCGTCGAGTCGGCCCTGACTCATAGCGACCCCTCCTTGGGTTTCCGAGGCAGTATCACTACGGAAGTAGAATTGCCCAACCTTCCTTCCGAGGAGTGGCTGGTGGGTTTGAACCACCAGCCGTCTGGTTAGCAGGCAAGTGTCTTAGCCACTATGCTACCAGAGCTCCTTTTTTAACAGTTAGGATGAGTTAAATCTCCTCACCCCAGTTCAGAAGCCTTCCCTCAAACAGGACTGCTCAGTGCCAAGAAGTATTAAAATATTGCATATTGTAAGTTCACTTGGATAGTGTTTATTGTTTACAAAGCTTTCTCACATAGAACATTCTTTAAAGTCAGTCTGTGTGACATCTCTCTACCAAACCAAAACCATTGCTGTGAAGTTGAATCCGGCTTAGGGCAACCCTGTGTGTTGTGGGGCAGAATTGCACCACAGGGTTGGTTGGTTTTTGTTCTTTTTTTTTTTTTTACTTTTTTATTGTGATTTGGGTGCAAATTTATAAAGCAATTTTGTTTCATACTCAACAGTTCACATACATTTTGGTTCCAGACATCAATTACAATCCCAGCAATAAACAGCTGTGCTCCCATCACCTCTGTGTCTTCTGCGTCCTTCTTACCTGTACATTCTTGTCTGTCTAGCTTTCCCCCTATGCTGATGCTGCCCCTCTGCTTTCTCATGGTTGACTGTTCTATGGGGTACGTCTCCTTCGTAGGCTTTGCTCATAGGCCCTTAGCTGAGAGCTAATCCACAGAAGTGAGTCCAATTCCAGGCCAGAAGCATAGCCTGGGGCCATAGTGTTGGGGGCTTCACCAGTCTATCCCACCAGTAATTCTGGTCATTTTTGTGTTTTTGAATTTTGCTCCACATTCTTCCTCTTGCTCTATCCAGGATCTCCAATTGTTATGCCTTTATGAGTGTTTGGCATTGGTAGCCTGGCACATTTAGTTCTGGCCTCAGGGTCATGAAGGCTGAGGTTCCCATGATCATTAGTCCCTTGGACTAATTGTTTCCATATGTCTTTGATTTTCTTCACCCTTCCTTGCTTCAAATGAGGAGAGACCTATAATTGCTCCTTAGAGGGCCGCTCAAAAGCTTTTAAGACTCCAGTTGCTACTCACCAAAGTAGGATGTAGAACAATACTTTTCTGTACTATGCTGTGCCAATTGAGCTTGATGCCCACCCCCGCCCCCCACCCCAAGACCATGATTCCAAGCCACTCACAGGCCTAGTAACTCACTCCTTCAAGGTTGTGGCTAAGAAGCTACCCCAACCTTGTCCCAGGTTATTTCTATAATGTATATGGATATTTTTGTAGCACAAATAATTTGTAGGAATATCATCAGCCAAATCTGTCTATACAAAAAAAAAAAAAAAAAACTGCCATTGAGTCCATTCTGACTCATAGTGACCCCATTGGGTTTCCAAGGCAGGTTGGGCAATGTACTTCTGTAGTGATATCACCTCAGAAACCTAAGGAGGGGTCGCTATGAGTCGGATCCGATTCCATGGCAGTGAGTTTGGTTTTTTTTGAAATCTCTACAGAAGTGGAGTGCCCCATCTTCCTTCCACGGAGATACTGGTGGTTTGAACCGCCAATCTTCTGGTTAACAGTCAAATGCCTTAAGCATTCATGGGCATATTCCCATTTGTCTACCTACACCTGATCCTCTGGCCTGTCCGCCTGTGTATCCATCTGTAGACTAATGTTTGTTGTTACTGATAATGCAGTATTGTGTGTGTAATAGTAATTGTCTCTATTGTCTACACTTTTTGTGCACCTCTCTGTGTCCTTCTGTTTTCTATTGTTACTGTGCTGGTCACACACTTTTGTTTTATTGCCTTTCCCATCACCCAAATCAACACAAGACTCAACTAGTCAGGAATTTTCCCTCCCTCCCTTTCCCTCCTATTCCTGGTAAGCAACAAAGTAAATTTCCTTCCCTGCATAAGCCTTCTCTTGACTTTTTATAACAGATCCATCGGGTTTTCTTGGCTGTAGTCTTTATGTAAGCAGATGACCAGGCCTTTTAACACAACACAGATGATTGGATTCAAACTGCCAACTTTTAGATTAGTAGTCAAGCACAAACTGTTTGCAGGCTCTATGGAAGATTATAAGGAGCTCTGATGG
>NW_006921589.1:33833971-33880579 GCF_000298275.1 Orycteropus afer afer | reverse complement strand
TATTTCAAGATGAGTAAATACAGTCTTGTTTTCAAGGTCCTTCCCCAGAGTCAACAATAATTGGTTCCTAATTCACCTGACTGAATCGTAGAAGGAAATAAGCTAATGGGAGGTAAGCCCAGCTATGCTTTCAGATATTACCCTTGGGAGAAGGGACAGTTTGCTCACCTATAATGACTGAGCAGGAGCTATGGACCAAGCACTGGCCATGAGGATTGAGCAAGACAAATAACGTTCCTGCCCCATAGAGCTTGCATAGAGCTTGCACTGTAGTGTAGAAGTTGGAAAACTTTTTCTGTAAGGAACCTCATAGTAAATATTTTAGTGCACTGATAATTACTGGTGATTGGGATGCAGAAGTTGGAAACAAAGAAAGATCAGTAGTTGGAAAATATGGCCTTGGTGATAGGTACTTATCTCTGCTGTTATAGTGTGACAGCAGACATAGACAATACACAAACGAATGAGTGTGGCTGTTTTCCAACTTCATTTATAGACACTGAAATTCGAATTTTACATAATTTTCACATGCCATGAAGTAGTCTTGTTTTGGTTTTTTTTTTCCCCCTGAACAGTTACTTACCAATGTAAAAAACATTCTTAGATTGCAGGCTGTACAAAAAACAAATGGTGGCCAGTGGGCCGTCATTTTCCTACCCTTGTTCTAGTGGGAGAAACCGACACTAAACAAAATAGCCACAGATAGTGGTAATTACTTGGGAGGAAATAGGATAATGTGAAAGATGGTAGTGTGGGTGGAAAAGGCCTCACTAATGAGAGGATATTTAAGTTGAGAGCTAAGGATGAGAAGGAGCCCACCATCTGAAAAGAGTATTTGAGGAAGGAGGGAGAGCAAGTAGAAAGGCCCGAAGGCAGTGAAGGATTTGACAAGTTGTAAGAAGAGAATGAATAAGCGTCATGGCTGAAGCTTGGTGAGCATGCGGATAAAGCAGAAGATGATGTAAGACAAGGTTGAAAAGAAAGACAGGAGCCAGGTATTCAAAAAGCACATTGTGGCAGTGGTAGGAGTTTAAAGTTTACTTAGAGCATAATGGGAAACCATTGAAAGCTTCTAAGCAGGGAAGTGATGATTGATTTACCGTGAAAAAAAAAATAATATATCACTCTGATTCTTGTGATGAGAATAAATTGGAGAGACATAAAATGGAAGCAGGCAGCTTTGAGGACCTTCTTTTACTGATGTGGCACTACTCAAAACAAGAAGAAATGGCTACAAACAACCATTAATAATCAGGACATGGAATGTACAACGATGAATCTAGGTGCAGTGCAGTGAAATGCTTGGTATGGCCCTTCTAGCCACAGTCTTTGTGACTCCCAACAGATGACTGGGTGGGAGTATGCAAATGTGAGGTGCTTGTGGTCCACCAAGGAAATTGGATGTTGTTGTTGTTTTTAGGTGCCGTTGAGTTGTCTTCGACTCATAGTGACCCTATGAACAGCAGAATGAAACACTGCCTGGTCCCACGCCAGCTCTATGATCCCTGCTGTACTTGAGCCCATCACTGCAGCCACTGTGTCAAGCCATCTCGTTGAGGGCCTTCCCCTCTTTTGTCGCCCCTCTACCTTACCAAGCATGACATCCTTCTCTAGGGAATGGTCCCTTCTGATAAGATGACCAAAGTGGGTGAGATGAAGTCTGGCCATTCTTGCTTCCAAGGAGCATTCTGGCTGTACTTCCCCCAGGACAGATTGGATAGCTGCTAATAATGTAAACAAGGTGCATGGCAGCGATGTGGGGATGAAACCATGCAAACAAGGTGTATGGAACCCTAAGGAGCCATCCCCAAGGTGGAAAAGAGGTTCTTACTACCATCAAGAAAGAAGAATCAGGAGTGGAGTGTATCCTTTGGACCTGAGAGCCCTGCACTGAATCTCCTCCATCCAGGAGACAGAAAGCTGTGGCACCAGAGGTGGTGAGAAGCAGCAGGAGAGAAATGGCAACAGCAAAGGCAACAGAACCAAGAGACCAGCACAAAATAGAGTGGTGGGCTCTTGGCCATGGAGCAAGAAAGCTGAGTGTTTGTGAGCCAAGGCTTTTACTAGCAGAGTGGGGTGCCACTAGACGTTTGTCAGCAGAGCTAGAAGATATGTGTAACACTTGCCCAAGCACAGCTGAGGGGCCAAGAACTAGAGAGAGACCTGCCTTTGAGCATGGCTGAAGATAGGCTGTCCTGATTAAAGAACTATACCCTGAGTGTTCCTGATCCTGAATTGTAAGCTGGTACTTCCCTAATAAACCCCATAATCATGAGTATTGTCTGTGAGTTCTGCGTGGTCACTGTAATGAATTATCAAGCCCATCAGAGGAGTAGAGAGTGCCATGGCAGGGACTGTTGGTGTCAGAACTCATAAGCAGAGTGGAGGGTGGTGGCGTGTCTGAACTCAGCCTCTTAGATATCAGCCTTGAGTTGTTCTTGATCCTTCTCCCACATTCTGAAATTAGAGAAAGTCAGATGCCTCCCCAACACCATTTTTACACTAGGAAGATTGGAAGTCATCAAAAAATGAAATGGAACATACAAAGATCAATATCCTAGACATTACTGAGCTGAAATGGACTAGTATTGGCCATTATGAATCAGACAATCATATGTTCTACTATGTCAGGAATGACAAATTACAAGGGAATGGTGTTGCATTCATCAACAAGAACATTCCAAGATCTATTCTGAAGTACATCACTGTCAGTGATAGAATAATATCCATATGCCTACAAGGAAGACTAGTTAATACAACCATTATTCAAATTTACCTACCAACCACTAATGCCAAAGATGAAGAAATTGAAGATTTTCACCAACTTCTGTACTCTAAAATTGATCACACAATGCAATCAAGATGCAGTGATAACTACTGGTGATAGGGATGCAGAAGTTGGAAACAAAGAAAGATCAGTAGTTGGAAAATGTGGCCTTGGTGATAGAAACATCATTGGAGATCACAGGATAGAACTTTGCAAGACCAATGATTTATTCATTGCAAATACCTTTTTACAACATAAGCAGTGACCATACATGTGGACCTCACCAGATGAAATACACAGGAATCAAACTGACTACATCTATGGAGAGAGACAATGGAGAATCTCTGTATCATTAGTCAGAACAAGGTCAGTGGCTCACTGTGAAACAGAGACCATCTATTGCTTATATGCAAGTTCAAGTTGAAACTGAAGAAAATAAACAAGTACATTAGAGCCAAAGTACAACCTTGAGTATATCCCATCTGAATTGAGAAACCAGCTCAACAATAGACTTGATGTGTTGAACACTAATGACCAAAGACCAGACAAGTTGTGGTGTGATCATATATGAAAAAAGCACAAGGTCATTAAAAAGACAAGGAAAGAAAAAAGACCAAAATGGATTTCAGAAGAGACTCTGAAACTTACTCTTGAACATTTGTGTAGCTAATACCAATGGGAGAAATGATGAAGATTTCAAAGGGCATCTCAAGAAGATGAAGTTAATTATTATAATGAAATGTGTAAAGACCTAAAGTTAGAAATCTGAAAGGGAAGAACACACTCAGCATTTCTCAAACTCAAATAGCTGAAGAAAAAATTAAAGTCTCAAGTTGCAATATTGAAGAATTCTATCTCTGGTGGCATATGCCTAAGGCATTTGACTGGTAACCAAAAGGCTGGTGGTTCTGTAGAGATACCAAACCAAACCAAACTCACTGCCATCGAGTCGGATCTGACTCATAGAGACCCCCCTTGGGTTTCTAAGGCGGTATCGCTACTACAGAAGTAGATTGCCCAACATTCCTTCTGAGGAGTGGCTGGTGGGTTTGAACGGCCAGCCTTCTGGTTAGTAATCAGATGCCTTAGGCACTACACCACCAGAGCTCCTACAGGAAGGATTATTTTTTAAAAAAATGTAATAAACTGTTAACGTGTGGGGATTCTGGATGAAATGTACGTGGGAATTTTTGGCACTGTTCCTGCAGCTTTTCTGTAAGCATGAAATTGTCAAAACAAAAAGTTAAAAAAAAATAAATAAATTTATGTCAAGATAAAAAGTTAAAAATTACCAATACTATGCTAGGTAGAATTTAAATAGGCTCACTGTAAATTATCCTTGCAAGTCCAGAATACTTTTTGCAAGCTGACATGGCCTGCATTGCCCTGATTAGTCCCTTTTCTGCTCAAGAACTTCCCTGTGGACTCATTGCCCAATAGAGTACACATTGCTTTAGTTTAGCATTTCAGCTTATACATAATCTACCCTATCTCCCCTTTCCTGCCTGTTCCTCTGTATTTTCATTGTACCTGAACTGAACTACTTATTAGAAAATTTATCCATTTGCTCCATTTGATTGCCTTTATTCATGCCCTTTTCTCAAAATAAGATGCTCCCTTCCACTGCCATACACCCTAGTACTCATTTAGAGAAACTCTGTTCATCTCTCAAAATCCTCCAGGTCACATGACCTGTCCTCCATGTTGACTTCCTGGATGTACTAACCAAATAGGAATCACTCTTTCCTCTGTTACCCCCATGGCAATGAACAGAACCACCTTGTATTGTTATCAACCGGTCACTTAATTCTTTGATGGCAAGAACTTTCCATCATTGTAACTCCCACAGCAATTAGTACCTAGCAGCTGTTCATTGTTTCTAAATCATTTCTGCCGATTTATATCCAGTTCATTGCTTCCACATTACAAGTAACTTGCAAATACGATCTTCAGAAACCTTCTATGCCACCTATCTGGTTAATAAAATTAAGATGAGGCATAAGGTGAATAATCTTTTGTGAATTAAAAAAATACTAATCGCCTTTTTATCAAGAAAAGTACTTCATATTTGTTTTAAGGGTAAACATAGCAAAATTTTCTACAGTCAACTGTTATGACAAATATTTAACTACCTATGGTTTCCTGCCTTGGTTGATAAAAATATGATTTGATGAGCTTATTTGTTTGGGTTTATTTATATTCATTGTCTAAATTTTGTTTTGCTTGGGAGGAATCTGCAATCAAGTGTATTTATTTTTCTCTTCTCAAATTCTACCTTGCTTTAGTCAGCAGGCAACTAAGTTTGAAACTCAGTTTCAAACTATATGCTTTATATTTCTTTCTATGATTAACTGTATCTTAAGTGGTCCTAACTATATGAAGCAGTTGAGATAACAGCTGAGAATTTCATGCACAAACTATTTCCTTTCATACCATTAGAGAAACTGTTTATAGGAGATAAGGAAGTTTTGATCCTTGTCTAACTAATATCTATATCTTAGTTTTTGTAGAGATGGCTTTTAAGGAAGCAAATATTTTTAATAAAGTAATAATAGGTAATAGATAATAGTCCTACATTTGTATGAATTTGAAAATTTACAAAGCGTTTCCATGTCCAAACTCATCTATCTCCATAGTATCTGCTCTTTCTTTTTCCTGCCTCACAGGAAGAGGTGGTCCTTGTGCCCATGACTCAGCACTTACCTCAACCTTTGGATCCACAGAATCCCTAGTCCGTCACTACCCACCTCTTTCATCAGCTCTCCCTGTCAGCCAGCTCCTTCCCCGAGCTTCCACAGAGCACAGACTCTCCTCCGTACAGGTTCCTCTGTAGCTGTTGTCACTTCTTAGTCCTCAAAGAATGGTCTGGACTCATCTCCTCATCTTCCCTGCTGCCATGGGAATGACTTCCTGTGAAACCCAAGAGTTGTCTTAGATCTTCCCTGCCCTTTCTGCTGGGAACTTTGGTGGCATAGTGCCTGAGGCACTTGACTGCTAACCAGAAGGCTAGTTCAAACCCACCAACCACTCCTCAGAAGGAAGGTTGGCCAATCTACTTCTGTAGTGATACCGCCTCGGAAACCCAAGGAGGGGTCGCTATGAGTCGGGTCCAACTCCCTGACAATGAGTGTGGTTTCGTTTTCAGTGGCCCTTTCTGCTATATAAGGTGATGTTGGCCCGCCATTCCTTGCAGTGCTATCCTTCCTCAGCCTCAAGGAGCTCTGTTGTCTCCTCCTACCTCTGACTGACTCTTCTGCTGTCTTTTCTTCTTTCAGTCAATCCTTATGGTTCAATGTTTACCAGGGGTCTAAATTCTACCCTCTTTCTTGTACTTCTACGTGCTCTCTCTCCATTACTTAATCAATTCCTCTCATCCTGATGCTGCATTCTTTATATAGTCCAGCTTCTCAGATTATTTGCTCAGCATACTGATTGAATAAGTATGGTGAAAGGATATAACCCTGACCCACTTCTTTCCTGATTTTAAATCATTTAGTATCCCTTTGTTCTGTTCAAACGACTCCCGCATGGTCTATATACAGATTCCTCATGAGCACAATTAAGCATTCTGGAATCCTTATTCCTTGCAATGTTATCCATAATTTGTTATGATCCACATAGTCAAATGCATTTGCATAGTCTATAACACACAGGTAAACATCTTTCTAATATTCTTTGCTTTCAGCCAAGATCCATCTGACATCAGCAGTGATATCCCTCATTCCATGCCCTCTTCTGAATCTGTCTTGAATTTCTGGCAGTTCCCTGTCAATATACTGTTGCAACTATTTTTGAATTTTCTTCAACAAATTTTCACTTGTATGTGATATTAATGATATTGTTCAATAATTTTCCATTCTGTTGGATCACCTTTCTTTGGAATAGGCATAAATATGGATCTCTTCCAGTTGGTTGGCCAGGCAGCTGTTTTCCAAATTTCTTGGCATAAATGAGTGAGTGCCTCCAGTGCTGCATCCATTTTTTGAAATGTTGCAATGGGTATTTGGTATTGTTAGCCAATTCCTTCAGTGCAGCTTGGACTTCTTCCTTCAATACTAGCAGTTCTTGATCATATGCTACCTCCTGAAATAGTTGAATATCAACCAGTGATTCCACATGTATTCCTTCCATCTTCTTTTGATGCTTCCTGCATCATTCAATATTTTGCCCATAGAATCCTTCATTATTGTAACTCCAGGCATGAATTTTTTCTTCAGTTATTTCAGCTTAAGAAATGCTGAGCATGTTCTTCCCTTTTGGTTTTCTAACTCCAGGTCTTTGCACATTTCATTATAATACTTTATTTTGTCTTCTCAAGCCACCCTTTGAAATCTTCTGTTCAGCTCTTTTATTTCACTGTCTCTTCCATTAAACTTAGCTACTTTACAGTAGCTAAGGGAGCTCTGGTAGTGTAGTGCCTAAGGTATTTGACTGCTAACCAGAAGGCTGGCGGTTCAAACCCACCAGCCACTCCTTGGAAGAGGGGGCAATCTACTTCCGTAGTGATACTGCCTTGGAAACCCAAGGAGGGGTTGCTCTGAGTCAGGTCCGACTCAACAGCACATAACAACAACAACAACAACAACTTTACAGTCAAGAGCAAGTTGCATAGTCTCTTCTGAAATCCATTTTTGTCTTTTCTGTCTTTTTAATGACCTTTTGCTTTCTTCATATGTCATGTTCTTAATGCCATCCCACAGCTTATCTGGGCTTTGGTCATTGGTGTTCAGTGCATCAAATCTATTCTTCAGATGGTCTCTAAATTCAGGTGGGATATAATCAAAGTCATATTTTGGCTTCAGTGGACTTGTTTTAATTTTCTTCAGCTTCAACTTCAACTTGCATATGAGCAATTGATGGCCTGTTCCACAGTCAACTCCTGGCCTTGTTCTGATTGATAATATTGAGCTTCTCCATTACCTCTTTCCACAGCTGTAGTCAATTTGATTCCTGTGTATTCATTCCATTTGATGAGGCCCATATGTGTAGTCATTGCTTATGTTGTTGTAAAACGGTATTTGCAATGAATAAATTGCTGATCTTGCAAAATTCTATCATGTTATCTCTAGTGTTATATCTATCACCAAGGCCATATTTTCCAACTACTGATGATTCTTCATTTTTAACTTTTGCATTCCAATCACCAGTAATAATAAATACATCTTGATTACATGTTTGGTCAATTTCAAACTATGGAAGTTGGTGAACTCTTCAATTTATTCACCTTTGGCTTTAGTGGTTGGTGTGGAAATTTGAATAATGGTAACATTAACTGGTCTTGTAGGTGTGTGGATATTATCCTATCACTGACAGCATTATACTTCAGGATAGATCTTGAAATGTTCTTTTTGATGATAAATGTAATGCCATTCCTCTATAAATTTTGGAGATAAGTCCCTTGTCAGATATGTTGTTGTCAAATACTTTTTCCCAATCTGTAGCTTCTCTTTTTGCTTTTTTGGAGAAGTCTTTGGAAGCACATAAAAATTTAATTTTGAGAAGATCCCATGCATCTAGTTTATCTTCTGCTGTTTGTGCATTTTGGCTTATGCTTGACTGTCTATTTATGCCATAAATTAGGGCCCCTAAATTTGCTCCTATTTTTTCCTTGGGGAACTTTATGGTTTTAGGTTTCACATTGAACTCTTTGATGCATCTGGAGTTAGTTTTTGTGTATGGTGTGAGGTATGCATCTTGTTTCATTTTTCTGCAAATCGATATCCAGTTTTGCCAGCACCATTTGTTAAAGAGACAATCTCTTCCCCATTTAATGGATTTCAGCCCTTTGTCAAACATCAGCTGACCATAGGTTGATGGATCTATTTCTGGGTTCTCAATTCTATCCCATTGGTCTAGGTGTCTGTCATTGTACCAGTAACAGGCAGTTTTGACTACTGTGGCTGTATAGTAGGTTTTGAGATCCAGGAGTGTGATACTTCCTACTTTGCTGTTCTTCTTCAATAGCGCTTTGCTTATCCAAGGTCTCTTTCCTTTCCATATAAAATTAGTGATTGGTTTTTCCATATTCTTAAAGAATGTTGATGGGATGTGGATTGGGATTGCATTAAATGTATTGATTGCTTTGGGTAGTATTGACACTTTCACAATGTTCAATCTTCCTTTCCATGAGCATGGTATGTTCTTCCATTTATGTAGATCTCTTATGGTTTCTTGAAATAGTGTTTTGTAGTTTTCTTTGTACAGTTTTTTGTGTCCATAGTGAGATTTATTCCCAAGTATTTTATTTTTTCTGGTAGCTATTATAAATGGTATTGATTTCCTTTTCAGCAATCTCTTTGCTGGTGTAGAGGAATCCATCTGATTTTTGGATGTTGATCTTGTATCCCACCACTATGCTAAATCTCTCAGTTAGTTCCAGTAGTGTTTTTTTTTTCTGCTGAGTGTCTTGGGTTTTCTATGTGTAGGATCATATCATCAGCAAATAGGCATAGCTTTACTTCTTCCTTACTAATTTAGATGTCTTTGATTTCTCTTTCTTGCCTTATTGTACTGGCTAGAACTTCCAATACAGTGTTGAATAGAAGTGGTGATCAAGGGCATCCTTGTCTGGTTCCTATTCGCAAGGGGAATGGTTTCAGTCTCTCTCCATTGACAATAATGGTGGCTGTTGGTTTTGCATATGTGCCCTTCATTATGCTGAGGAATTTCCATTCTATTCCTATTTTGCTGAGAGTTTTTATTAGGAATGGGTGTTGGATTTTATCAAATGCCTTTCCTGCATTGATCAATATGATAGTATGGTTCTTTTCCTTTGTTGTACTTATGTGGTGGATAATATTAATTGTTTTTCTAATATTGAACCATCCTTGCATACTTGGTATGAACCCCACTTGGTCATAATGTATTGGTTTTTTGATATGTTGTTGGAATCTATTGACTAGGATTTTGTTGAATATTTTTGCATCTATATTCATGAGTGATATTGGTCTGTAGTTTTCCTTTCGAGTGATGTCTTTGTTTAGTTTTGGTATCAAGGTAATGCTTGTTTCATAAAATGAATTTAGGAGGATTCTATCCTTTTCTATGTTCTGGAATAGTTTGAGTAGAATTGGTGTCAGTTCTGTGAACTTTCAGTAGAATTCTCCAGTGAAAATATCTGGACCAGGGCTTTATTTTGTTGGTAATTTTTAAAATGACCTGTTCAATTTCTTCTTTTGGTATGGATCTATTCAACTTTTCCACTTCAGTCTCTGTTAGTTTAGGTAAGTAGTGAGTTTCTAGAAATCTTTCCATTTCTTCTAGATTTTCAAATTTGTTGGAGTATAGTTCTTCATAGTATCCTGATATTATTCTTTTAATTTCTGTTGGTTCTGTTGCATTGTCACCCAATTCGTTTCTTATTCGTGTTATTTTATTTTCTCCCTGTTTTCCTTTGTTAAATTTGCCAGTGGTTTGTCAATTTTATTCATGTTTTCAAAAAACCAACTTGTAGTCTTGTTGATTTGGACTGTGAGCTCATTTAACTTAATTGGTTTATTTTATAGATAAAAGAATTTGCAACAGAGAACATACAGCTAATGTCTAAGCTACAACTAATTCTGTATCTCCAAACTCCTAGTCCAGAGCTCCTGCCTCTATCCATTTTGTTGTTAGCTGCCATGGAGTTGACTCCAGACTCATGGCGACCCCATGCACAACAAAACAAAATGCTGCCAGATGCTAAGCATTCCCCACGATCAGTTAAGGATCAGACCGTTGTGATCCAGAGGGTTTCCGTTGGCTGATTTTCAGAAGTAGGTCACCAGAGCTTTCTTTCTAGTCAGTGTTAGCCTGGAAGCTCTGCTGAAACCTTTTCATAGCAATAGGTAAATTTCCATTGACAGATGGGTGCTGGCTGCATGTGAGATGCATTGGCCAGAAATTGAACCTGGATCTCCCGCATGGAAGGTGAGAATTCTGCCACTGAACTATCAACCCTCCTAACCATTATACCATGAGAGAAATGACCAGAAATGAATTCAAACTGAGATCAGATTAAATTCAGCCCAATTTATCATATTTTCTTGGTGTATTGTTCTTATGATAGGATTCATATTTTTTAGTTTTTCTATTACAAAGCACTTAGTTTAGCAAATTCTTTTAACTGCTCTAAGATAATCAGCATTTTTTTTTTTTAAAAAAACAAAACAGATTTGTGTATTCATGCCTTCATATCTCTTAACATTTCTCCTACCCTTGACTTCTCTATCTCCGTTTTCTATATGCTTTGATTTTGAAGTTGTAGCCACAAAATGAGTCAGTTGGGAAGAAAGCAGTATTAATGTTTGGACAAAAGAATCTGTTGATTGGAACCATCATGAAAATATATTGGCTGTTGTGAATCTCCACTTTACAAATGAGCAAACAAAAGTCCATAGAGAGGAAGTGACTTGGCTGAGATTAAATAACTGCTAAACAGCAAACCCATATCATGGTTCATTTTAAAAAGTGTTGTTGTTGTTGTTATGTGCCGTTGAGTTGGACCTGACTCATAGCGTCCCCTCATTGGATTTCTGAGGTGGTATCACTATGGAAGTAGATTGCCCGATCTTCCTTCCGAGGAGTGGCTGGTGAGTTTGAACCGCCAGCCTTCTGGTTAGCAGTCAAGTGCCTTAGGCACTACACTAATAGAACTCCCATGATAACATATATTGAACATCTAGTATGTTAGGCTGGATAAGCAAGACAGAATGCTAGTTAACCCATTAGGTAATCAGAAATGTCTGTAAATAGAATATTGAATTCTCAACCACTGTTATTGAAATTTTCACTGTAGTTTACCCTGTAATTTTAGCAGCTGGTCAATCAATAAATAATTTTCTATTTACACAAGATTTATGCAACCAGGTCTGATTAAGACAGATCTTGAAATATATCAGAATAAAAGGTTTAACACAAAAGTATGTTTTGCATCATTTTGTGTAGAGTCTCCAAAGTGGAAAGCTGTGATTCTGGGATGTCCTCATATGAATAAAAACTTGACAAGAATATAAAGTTGTCATTAATACCTAGAGGTTAACAAGCCATTTTCATTCTAACGGTGTTCAAAGAGAAGTTTGATTCTCTGCATGGTTTTTCCAAATTCTTTGTATAGATTATCAAAGTTATTTGTGAAAGGAAGGAAAGCTAAAGACCTGTAGCAAAGTGATTTTTTTCTTTTAATGTAATTGGACATAGTAGAAAATATAATTCTTGTATATGTAGTTAAAATAGACCATTAGTACAAAACTGAAATGCTAACGAGATCTAGAATTTTTAAGGAATGTTTACCACTCCTTTCCCTCAGAAAGTTGAAAGAAAGAGGACGAGGAATTTTAAGTAAAGCAGATAAAGGTGAGGGTATCACAACTGGGAACGCAAGGACGGAGAAGGAATAAGATGTGAGTGGGCAGTCTTACAGTAACATAAACAACATAAACCTTCTACCCGACTTCAGGTGCCGTCAAGCCTTTCAGACATCTGGTTTTGTCAAAGGAATGTTTCTTTCTATCCATCAAGGAATTGTGTAGGCGATAGCAGAGCACCACCAGCCTCAAAACCACACTGGAACGCCTTTCCTGCAGACTGACCACGCCCTCTGTTCCATTGGCCTCGCCCCCTCCAGGCCTTCGCAGCGGAATCCCGCCCCTTCCGCCTCTCACTTCCTTGCAGCTGCGCAGGTTTCTGCTAGCTTCTCGGCACCTCATTGGGTGATCCGACAACCGCCAACGGCTGCGGATTTTAAACCAAAGCCCCGGCTGCGGCTCTGGGCCGAACTCTGGGAGCTGAGTGGTGGTATCCCCATGCAAAAGGAGCGGTAAGTACGTGACCTGTGGCTTTTGGCGTGGTCGCTCCCTTTCTAGTGGAATTGTTGCTTTTCCTGAGCCGAATGCCCCGGCACGGCCTGCGGTAGTGCCCACAGCCCTCTCGGATCCCGGGCCGCGTCCGCTGCTTTGGCCGAGTTGGATCTGAGTCGCTGCCTCTTGTCCCCGGGACAAGTGCCCCCAGTTAGGCGAGGGGGAACTGGCCGACTGTTAACCATGTCAGCTTTATGAGGGAAGGAATTTTTTGTCTTTGTGACTGTTGTAGTCCCTGCTTCTTGAACAGCGCTCCTTGTAATCGCTCCAAGGTAACTGCGGAGTGGACGTTAGGGGCTGTTCTTGAAGAAGTCGTCTCCTTTTGGGGCACTTGTTTAAAAGAGGATCTTTATCTAGTTGTTGTTGTTGTTAAGTACCGTCGAGTTGGATCCGACACGTAGCAGCCCTACGTACAACAGAAGGAAATACTGCTCAGTCCAGCATCCTCCTCAAATTGCTGTTACGTTTGACCCCATTGTTGCAACCGTTACGTCAGTCCATCTCATTGAGGGTCGTCTTCATGTTTGCTGATCCTCTACCAAGTACGATGGCCTTCTTCAGAGACTGCTTCCGTCTGGCAACATGTCCAAAGTCTTGCCATTCTCGCTTCTAAGAACCATTCTGGCTGAAGGAGTGTTCTGGCTGTACTTCTTCCGACATAGATTTGCTCGTTTTTCTGGCAGTCCACGGTAAATTCAGTATTCTTTGCCAGCGTCATAATTGAAATGCATCAATTCTTCTTGGGTCTTCCTTATTTGTTGTCCGGCTTTCACGTGCATATGAGGCATTTGAAAACATGGGATAGGTCAGGTGCATCTTAGTCCTCAAAGTGACATCTCTGCTTTTGAAGACTTTAAAGAGGTCTTTTGCTGCAGATTACCAATGCAATACTTGTTTTTTTCTCTTAACTGCTGCTTTCACAGAAGCTGATTATAGATCCATGTAAAATGAAATCCTTTACTTCATTATTTTCTCCATTTATTATGGTGTTGCTTATTGGCCCAGTTTTACTGGTTTTTGTTTTCTTTATGTTGTGGTGTAATTCCTTCTGAAGGCTCTAATCTTTGACCTTCATCTGTAAGTGCTTCAAGTCATCTTCACTTTCACCATGCAAGATTGTGTTATCTGCACATATCAGGTTTTTAATATCTTCCTACAATCCTGGTGCCATGTTTTTCTTCATATAGTCCTGCTTCTCAGATTATTTGCTCAGCATACAGATTGAATAAGTGGTGAAAGCACACAGCCCTGATGCACACTTTTCCTGATTTTAAATAAACCATGCAATATTCCCCTTGTTCTGTTTGAAAGACTGCCTCTTGGTCCATGTACAGGTTCTGCATGAGCAAAATGGAGTGCTCTGCAATTCCCATTCTTCACAATGTTATCTGTAATTTGTTGTGATGCACAGTCAAATGCCTTTGCATAGCCAATACAACAGAGGTAGACATCTTTCTGTGTTCTCTGCTTTCAGCCAAACTCTTTCAGACATCAGTAATGATATCCTTTGTTCCACATCCCCATCTGAGTCCAGCTTGAATTTCTGGCAGTTCCCTGTTGATGTACTGCTGCAACTATTTTTGAATTATTATCTTCAGCAAACTTTTACTTGCATGTGATATTAATAATATTGTTCAATAATTTCTGTATTCTGTTGGATCACATCTCTTTGGAATGGACAAAAATACAGATCTCTTAGAGTCAGTTGGCCAGGTAGCTGTCTTCCACATTTTTTGGTATAGACGAATGTACGCTTCTAGCATTGCATCTGTTTTTTTTTGAAACATAGCAATTGCTATTTCATCAATTCCTGGGCTCTTGATTTTTCCTAATGCCTTCAGGGCAGCTTGGACTTCTTCCTTCAGTATCATCAGCTTTCGGTCATATGCTACCTCCTGAAATGGTTGAATGTCAATCATTTATTTTTGGTATAGTGACTCTTTGTCTT
Organism: Orycteropus afer afer; assembly: GCF_000298275.1. Classification (NCBI taxonomy): domain Eukaryota; kingdom Metazoa; phylum Chordata; class Mammalia; order Tubulidentata; family Orycteropodidae; genus Orycteropus; species Orycteropus afer. The sequence continues at coordinate 33,866,028 of NW_006921589.1, read as the reverse complement.
CTTTCCATCTTCTTTTGATGCTTCGTAGGTCATTCAATGTTTTACCCATAGAATCCCTCAGTATTGCAAATTGAGGCATGATTTTTGTCTTCAGTTCTTTTAACTTGAGAAATACCACGTGTGGTCTTCTCTGTTAACTCTAGGTCTTTGCACATTGCATTATAATATTTTACTTTGTCCTTTCTAGCGGCCCTTTGAAATTTCCTATTCAGCTTCTATTTCATCATTTCTTCCATTCACTTTAGCTACTTTAGTTCAAGAGCAATTGTCTGAGTTTCTTCTGATAGCCATTTTGCTCTTTTCTTTCTTCACTGTTAATGATCTTTTGTTTTCTTCATGTATCATGTCCTTGATGTCATCCCACAATTTATCTGCTCTTCAGTCAGTAGTGCTCGTTGCATGAAATCTGTTTTTGAGACGGTCTCTAAATTCAAGTGGGATATACTCAAGGTCATACTTTGGCTTTCCTAGCCTTGTTTTAATTTTCTTCAGCTTCATCTTGCACTTGTATACATGAGCAATTGATGGTCTGTTCTGCAGTCAGCCTCTTGCCTTTTTCTGACTAATGATATTGAGCTTCTCCATCATATCTTTCCACACATGTACTTGATTTGGTTCCTTTGTGTTTGGTTCCTGTGAGGTCTGTGTGTATAGTCGCCATCTATGTTGAAAAAAAGGTATTTGCAATGAATATGTCATCAGTTGTGCAAATATTCTTTTTCTATAGGGTAGAAAAACAGGAACAACCAAGAGTATCTTATCCTCAAAGCCAAGGAAAGATAGTTTTTGAGGAGGAAAGTGAATTTAAGCCTATCAAGTGGTACTGATAGATCAAGTTAGATGAGGACTGAGAATTAGTCATTAGATTTAGCACCATGGGGTCATTAGTTGTTATTGTTAGGAGTCAGTTCTGACTCGTAGCAATCCTATATGACAGAGTGGAACTGTCCTGTAGAGTTTTTCTTGGCTGTAATCTTTATGGCTGCAGGTCACTAGGTCTTTTGCCTGCAGAGCTACTAGGGGGGTTCTAACCAACAACCTTTAGGTGGCTAGCCAAGTGCTTAACCCTCCCTGAGCAGTCAGGGCTCCTGGAGGTCATTAGGGACCTTGGCAGAATCCAAGGTTTTAGTGAAGTAGTTGGGGTGAGAGAATTGAGTGGAAACTGCAAGTATAAACAGTTATTTCAAGTAGTTTTGTTGTAAAAGGCCGTAGAGAAATAGGGTGAAGTGGGAATAAGGGTGATTATTTAAAATGAAAGGAATAACAGCATGTATATGTTGATGACAATGATCCATTATACATGATGCCTAAGGCACTTGACTGCTAACCAGAAGGCTAGTGGTTCAAACCCACCAGCCACTCCTCAGAAGGAAGGTAGGGCAATCTACTTCCGTAGTGATACTGCCTCGGAAACCCAAGGGGGGGTCGCTATGAGTTGGGTCTGACTCGAAGGCACATAACAACAGAGGAAAAATTGTTGGAATGATGCCTTTGAGGAGACAATAAGGAATGGGATCCAGTGCATAGGTAGCAAGCTTGACCTTAGATAGATTTCACAGACAATTTATCCATAATCTAAAAAACCCCAAACTTACTTCCATCGATTCTATTCCAACTTATAGCAACCCCCATTGGGTTTCCAAGGCTGTAAATCTTTACATAAGCAGACTGTCTCATCTTTCTTCCATGGAGTGGCTGAAGGCTTTGAACCACCAACATTTTGGTTAGCAGCCAGAATACCTTAACCATGACACCATCAGAGCTCCCTTATCCATAATAATAGGTGAGAAAATAGAATGCAGATGATATTAGATAGGTTATTGTAATGGGAGTTGAGAAAGTTCTTTTCAGATTGCTTCAGTGTTCTCACAGAAAATGACAGTGAACCAGGATTTGAAATGATCAAATAATTGATTGACAGTAGCAATGACGTGTAGGAGGTAATAAAGCCTAATGACATATTGAAGACTGGAAATTTTTAGGGAGGAAGGAGAGTGAAGGGTCTGCAAAAATAGATTTGGTGCAACCTTCAAGAGCAGGATTGACAGAGGTCTGTGGGAGAAAACAGCCACTGCAGATGACAGAGAGGACTGCAGGAGAACCCACAGCCTTAGGGCAGAGGCTTGTTCAAGACGATGAAGGGAACATTCAGAGAAGAGCTGGAAGTAGAGAGGTTTGCTTGATGATAGATTGTGGGGAAAGGTAAATATGGGACCTGTGGTATAGTGCGTAAGGGATTTGACTGCTAATCAGAAGCCTGGCAGTTCAAACCCACCAGCCACTCCTCAGAAGGAAGGTTGGGCAATCTACTTCTGTAGAGATACTGCCTCAGAAACCCAAGGGGGGTCGCTATGGGTCAAATTGACCCAACGGCAGTGAGTTATTAGTGTCCTGTGCTATAGCAAAGTACCACAAATGTACACAGATTACCTCAGAAATCTTTTCTCTCACAGATCTTTAGGGCAGAAGTCTGAAATCACTGTCACTGGACATGCCAAAAGTTTAAGGGGTGAATCCATTTTTTGTCTCTTCCAACTTCTGGTAGCTGCCACCGTTCCTTGGCTTGTGGCCACAACACTCAAATCTCCATCTTCACATCACATTCTTCCTTTCTGTCTTTGTCTAATCTCCCTCATTATTATAAGGACACTTGTGGTGGCATTTAGGAGCCACCTGGATAATCCAAGGAAGCTCTGTTGGCACAGTCATTAAAGCATTCAGCTTCTAACCAAAAGATTGGTGGTGGTTCAAATCTACCAGTCCCTCCATGGGAGAAAGATGAGGCTGCCTGCGTCTATAAAGATTTATGGCCTCGGAAACCCTTTGGTGCAATTCTGCTCTGGTTATGAGTTATAATCAACTTGATGGCAATGAGTTTTGTATAATCCAGGACAATCTCCTTATCACAAGATTCTTAATCACATCTGCAAAGCCCATTTTTCCAAATAAAGTGACATAGGTTCTAGGGATTAGGACCTGAGATAGGTAGGTAGGTAGGTAGATGGATGGATGTATGTGTGTGTGTGTGTGTGTGTGTGTATACATATATATATATACATACATACATATATATATACTGCCTCGGAAACCAAAGGAGGGGTTGCTATGAGTCAGATCTGATGCCACCGCAATGAGTTTTGTTTAGTTTGTACTTCATACTCATTATCATAATGTTGTCTGTACTCAGATCAGATTATGTATTCCATAAGAGCAAGGACCATGTCCTATCATTTATAGCCAATGTCTAACCTAGTGCCTGGTACATAGATATGATTTAGGTTTGAATGAAAAAACAAAGCCATTTATTTTTCATATTCTTTAAACCACTTTTGTTACCTTCATACTTTGAGATTTTATATAAAGAGTTTTGCAAAAACGTATATACAAAGTACATTATTAATTTAAGTCATGATTGTTATTTTTTTAGAAAATGTTTATCATTTACCCTTTATTGTTATTATCAATACTATGACTTCTTTCTTTCTTTTTTTTCCTTCAGTGATGGAGCCCTCAGTGTTGGAAAGTGGCCCACTTTTTACCTCAGGAATTAAGAGACATGTGAAAGACAAAAGAATTTCAAAGAATGCTAAGTTAAATGTTTCTCTAGCTTCAAAAATCAAAACAAAAATAATAAGTAAGTGCCATTAGTTTTGAAGTATACTCACTTTTACTTTTTCCTGGAAAACTGGTGTAATATGGGTTCCTAATTTTATCAAGTATATAAATAAACTAAAATGATTACAGGTAGTCCCTGACTTAAGATGTATCCAAGTTATGATAAACTGCACTTGGGGATTGCCCATTGTTTGTTTGTTGGAGGGATACATCTTATCATTAGTAATATGTACTTCACACAGCATTGCGGTACATAATTTGCTGAAGTTACCATTCTCATGCCAACCCTCAAAGACAAATAAAAATCAGATTTATAAAGATGCTGGTAATAAAAGCCAATAATGAAAACAAGGGGGAAATAAAATGTATTCAACTTACGTCAGAACCAACTTACTACAGAATCGTCGGAATGGAACCCTGTCATAAAGACTATTTGTATTTATTTTGTTCATAGATACCTTTTGCATTTGATCCTTTCTGTCTCCTTCAACTCATGTTGTTAGTTGGGCAGTTAGGATGATGTATCTCCAGTGGTGAAAGCTGAGTTTTCAGGAGTGATGTTGAATGGCCTGAGCTATCCTCTTTATGTATATATTACAGTCTTCCTATTTCTGTCTCTGTATTCACATATCTTCTGCATTCCTTGTGACTTTATTCCTCATCTTCCTCCAACTTTCATTTCTTCAGCTCCATATTCTGCGTACTTTTTTTTTAACTCCATCTATATTCTCATTTTCTTCTTTTTCAACCTTTAGTTAAAAGCATATAGAGAAAAATGTATTTTGTCTAAAATAGTTTTATTCAAGACTAAGAAATTTTATTGATACAAGTTAAATATTAACTCTTTTAAAAATCTTTTACAGACAATTCTTCTATTTTAAAAATTTCTTTAAAGCACAACAACAGGGCATTAGCTCAGGCTCTCAGTAGAGAGAAAGAGAATTCACGAAGACTTACCACTGAAAAGATGCTGTTGCAAAAAGAAATAGAGAAACGGAATTTTGAGAACACATTTCTTCGTCTAAAGCTAAATAATTTGGTATGAAAATTATATTGTGTTAAAATTCTAAGGCATAACTAAAATCTTTTAACTACATCATTATAGAAACTCATAATGTTTTTCAAATCTCCAATTACTATAAAAAAATCATTGAAAGTCAACGTGCCATATAAATCTATGTTAAAGGACAAACTGCTAATAGAATAATAAAATAAGTGTCTTAAATCTGCATTCTATATGTGTTTGTTGTTTGTTGTTGTTATGTGCCATGGAGTTGGCCCTGACTCAATAGTGACCCCTCCTCGGGTTTCCAAGGCAGTATCACTACGGAAGTAGATTGCCCAACCTTCCTTCTGAGGAGTGGCTGGTGAGTTTGAACTGCCAGCCTTCTGGTTAGCAGTCAAGTGCCTTAGGCACTATGCTACCAGAGCTCTTCATTCTATATGTGGGCTGTGCAAACCAGTATATTACCATGATCAACATTTAATTGGCATCATAAGCAAAGCTAGGTCTATTAGTAGATTTTAAAAAGCTCCTTCAGTAAATTGAAAGGAGAAGAGTTCCCAGAGTGTTGCTATTCTCCCTTAATCCCAGCGTGTCATTGGCCACAAGGCAAATAGAATGAAGATTGTAGTCGTTACTTTTCCTTCCAACTTCCAACTCTGTCCACAGACAGGACAGGAAGAGCCAGTGATTAGTTAAGCTGTACAGATTCTAAATCTAAAATAAGTAGAAATTAATTTAAAATGGAAAAGTGATGTGTTATACTTGAGGATTAATTTCCTGTGGCTAACAAAACTGTGTTCACTTGCCATATGATACATTATTATGAAAAAATAAAAAAATGTTTTAGGAAAATCTATGATTAATAGATTAAAAGCATTCAAAATGTATATATATATATGGCTATTTGAACTATACAATATAGTCCTATCTTTTTAGCTTAATGTAATCTCTGAATCTTCTCACACTGAAAGTATTCATAAATGTATGGTATGATAATAAACTCTAAATCTTGATTGAAAAGAGTCTTGTTATTTTACATATGTAGAATAAGAAGCTCATAGAAATAGAAGCACTCATGAACAATAACTTGATAACCGCAATTGAAATGAGCAGTCTTTCTGAGGTAAGTAGAATTTATGTGTAAGTAGTATAATTTGTAAGCATTACTGAAGATAATCAACATTTAAATGTTGAACGTGATCAACATTTAATTGCTTATCATAAGCAAAGCTAGGTCTATTAGTAGATAGTATTAGTAGCTTTTAAAAAGAACCATTCCCTGGAGAAGGATATCATGCTTGATAAAGTGGAGGGTCAGTGAAGAAGGGAAAGGCCCTCAACAAGATGGATTGACACAGTGGCTGCAATGACAGGCTCAAGTGTAGCAAGGATTGTGAGGCTGGCACAGGACCAGGCAGTGTTTCATTCTGCTGTGTGTAGGGTCACTGTGAGTCAGAGACGACTTGACAGCACCTAACAACAACAACTGAAGATAATTGAGATTAGTTAAATTGTATCAAGGTTAGAGATTAATATTTTAAATTTTTCAGAAAGTAATGAAAATAATATCAATTTTAATTGACAGCACATTTTCATTTGGTATAATCAATTACTGAAATTTTTATATTAAAATTACCAAAAACCAAATTCACTGCCATTGAGTCAGATCCAACCCATAGCGACCCTCCTTGGGTTTCCAAGGCAGTATCACTACAAAAGTAGATTGTCCAATCTTCTCTCTGAGGAGTGGCTGGTGGGTTTGAATCGCCAGCCTTCTGGTTAGCAGTCAAATGCCTTAGGCACTACGCCACAAGAGCTTCCTATATAAAAAATCAGTTTTGATTAAAAATAGCATAGGATTAGACTGCTTAGTGAAACATAAACCCACTGCCACTGAGTCTGTTCTGACTCATAGTGACCCTATAGGACAAAGAGTAGAACTGCCCCATAGGGTTTTCAAGGCCATAATCTTGACAAAAGCAGACTGCCACATTTTTCTCCCGTGGGTTCAAACTATGGACATTTCATTTAGCAGCTGAACACTTTAACTACTGCACCACCAAGGTTCCTTTAGTAGAACATAATAGCTTCTAAATGGACTAAAAAACATAAATTAGTAGGATAAAGATAGCATTTCAAATTAGGAAATTTATATTATTTACCAAAAAAAAAAAAAAGACCCAACTGAGAAGATTTTGGGGAAAATGAAATCAGATCCAACTTTATACCATCCTCTAAAATAAATTTGAGATTGATTTAAATACGAAAAGGAAATCATAAAATAAGAAGAAAATACAAATGAACTCAATTTAGGTAGAAGAGGATTTTCTATACTTACGTGTAAAGATACAGACCATAAAGAAAGGTACTGATGGATTTTTTCAAAAAAATTATATGTTTGAAAAAACATTTAAAAAAAAAATGAATGGCAAACTGGGAAAAGCATTTAAACATAAGGCAGACAGCATTAATATGATTACCTAAAGAGCTCGTATAAACTTCATAAGGAAAATAAGTAAAAAAAATCAGCAAGGGAGAAGGGCCAAATATTAGTGAAATTAACCCAAGTATCTAAATAGCAAAAATAGTGTTGTGGATTAACAAATGAGAAGGCAAAACGTGCATAATACATAAGCTGAAGAAAGGTTATGAAACAGTATATGTGAAATCCCAAGTTTAGTGGCATTTAAATGATTGCCTATATATGTAGATCCCAACTTTGCTACTTCCTTATGTCCTCTGAGTTTGAACTCAAACACCGTAACTTTAACATTCTCATTGCAAAGTGTGGATAAAGGTAGTATGTCTACAGAGAGTTACTGGGAGAGTTACATGTAAGTGTGAATAACATGTCTGGCAATAGAGTACAATAAATGTTAGTTTTTATATACTTTTTTGTTCTATGTGTATTTTTCTGTTTATTCTTCAAAATTTTCTGTGAATCTCTTTTAAAAGCCATTAAGGCTTTTTGAGTTGAAATGCATTGCCTTTGTAATAAAAAGATAAGAACTCTTTCAACCTATATAGTAAATGTTCATCTCATTTCTCACAATTTTTATAAAAGTTAGCCAGAGTGTAGGTACTTGTGGTCTAACTTAATCCACATTTGTATGAAGAAAGGATCTATGGGACTTTCCCTGTGCAGTAATGCCCACAGCTTGTGCATCATCTCAAGTTATAAGTGTGATACATAGGACAACCAGTGACCTGAGTTGTGTCTTACACATTTAGCAACTGGTGTTTTTGTTTGTTTGTTTGTTTTTTAAAGGAGGTAAGATGCTTTATATCAAGGCAGGAGTGATGGTGGTGGAATAGGAAGGCACAGGCCTTCTGTTTTGCTAGTAACCTTGCAGGGCAGAATTGAATTGCTGTGAATAAATTACTAAGACTGGAGTCTGATATAGACATAGAGAGTGCAGAATCAGTATAGGAAGTGACTTGGAGAGTCAGAGACAAGAGAAATTTGACAGGATGTGGAAAGGAGAAGAATCATATCACCTATACCCCAAGGAACTTTGGAGAACAGATAGCCCTAAAAATTGCTCAACTCTGTTTTGAGATATGTTATATAAAGCCCCTTCCCCCCATCAGTTCTTTTTTTTTAAAAAAAAAAAAAAAAAAAAAGCCTTTAGTAGAGTCTTCGTTGTTGACAGATGTTTTTGCATGGTCCTTTTTGGAAAACTTGAAGAGGGTTGGGGCAGCATCTAGATTAAGGTAAGGCGAAAAAAAAAAAAGTTATGTGGATAAAAGAGCTGGAGGATAAAGGGATTGTGTACAGCTATGGTCCTTGCTTTCTTGGGTTTCTTTTTATTTAACAAATTTACTTCTACAACCATGTTTTATAGTTCCTTTTCTCTTTTAGTCAGGGATGGGAACAACAGATGACATAGATACATGAATCTAATATGGATCTAATATCAGAACAAGTATAGACTGCCACACATGCTTAAGTATTGATTAATTTTCTCTTTCTTACATAAAAGATAACAAACTATACTTTTTTTTTTTTTTTTGCAGATGCAAAATAATATATTTATTTATTTATTTATTTTAGGGTTTCTTTTTGTTTGTTTTTTTGCAGTGTTTCTTCCCCTCCCCTTCTACCCCTGGTAACCAACAAAGTTTTCTTCCGTATATAAACCTTTCCTTGAATTTTTTTTTTTTTTAATTGTGATTTGGGTGAAAGTTTACAGAGCAAATTCACTTTCCATACAGCAGTTCACATACACTTTGTTTCATGACATTGACTACAATTTACCACAATGCAATAGCTCCCCTCCCACTTCCTCCCCATAGTTACCTCTTCCCTGTGTCCTTCCTTCCATGCACTCCTGCTCCCTGAGCTATGTCCTGGTACATAAACAACTCTTCTATTCTCCCATGATTGTTCTCTTCAAGGAGTGTATCTACCTAGTATAAATGTTCACCTCATATGCCTGTCTTTTGTTTGGCTGGAAGCCACAGGTATGGGTTTAATTCCAGACCTGAAGGGCAGCTAGGGACCATAGTCTCAGTCGTTCCATCAGGCTCTATCAGACCAGAAATCCTGGTCCCTTTTTTTTTTTTTCCCAAATGGTTTGAGTTTTGTTCCACATTGTTCTCCCTCTCTATCCAGGATCTCCTACATAGATCTCCCTCCAAGTGGTTGACATTGGTAGCCTAGCACCATCTAGTTCTTCTGGTCTCATGGTCGTATAGGCTGAGGATCACATGGCGTAGCAGTTGCTTGGACTAGTTGTTTCCATGAATCTTTGGTTTTCTTCATTCTTCTTTGCTCTGGATGAGAAGAGACCCATCGTTGCATCTAGATGGCTGCTTGTAAGCTTTTAAGATCCCATTCGCTACTCACCAAAGCAGGATGTGGAACAATGTTTTGTGAAGTATGTTATGCCAATTCAGCTTGATGTCCCATGCGACTATGGTCCCGAGCCCACAGGTCCAACTACTCGCTCCCTCTGGGTAGCTGGCTGTGCCCAAGAAGTGACTACAACCTTGTCCCTTGTTAGCTCTACTATATACCTGGGAATATGTACAGAACATAGCAATACACTTGCAGGAACATTGTCTGCCAACCCTATATATACATGGTCTTGGGCACTCTTCCCCCTGGACAGACATACCTAATAGTTCAGCCTGTCCACCCATCTATCCACCTGTATATCCATGTTTGCCTTCACTGATAAGACAGTACTGTATGTGCAAAAAGGTTCATCTTTGTTGTCTGTACCTCCCATGTACCTCTCTGTGTCTTCCTCTTCCTCATTGGCTCCGTGTTGATCACTCACATTTGATACATTGCCCTTCTCTTCACCCAAATCAATACTTGTCTCTACCTATCTAACAGTATTCCCTCGCCTCCCCTCCCACCCCTGGTAATCAACAAAATTTCCTTCCATATATAAACCTTTCCTTGACTTTTATAATAAGGAAATAATACAATATTTGTCCTTCTGTGATTGCTTATTTCACTCAGCATGCTATACTTTTATGCCTTGGTTCTCTTTTTTTTTTTTTTTCCTTAACCTGGCACATCTTGAGATGTCTGATTGCACAGAGTGCTTCCTCATTCTTTGTCAGTGCTGCTTAGGAAGACTACAATGGTCCTTTTAACTGGACTTATGTTTCTGGACACTTGAATTGTCTTTTGCTGTTCGCTTGACCTTAGTATAGAATGCCTTTTCTTGTATCATCAGTTTTACCCCCCTCCTGATTATTTCCATAAGGATGCAAAATGTTATTATCTCTCACATCTTAAAAAAAAAAAACTTCTATTCCATTTACTTAGAAGCTACCATATCACTTCTCTCCTTTATAGCAAAATGCTTTGAGAGGGTTGTTCATACTCTGTCCATTTTCTGTTGAACCAACTACAATTGAGTTTTTGTCACCACTCAGCTAAAACTGTTCTTCTGACAGTCACCATTGAGCTCCACATTGTAAGAACCTGTGAACATTTCTTAGTCCTCATACTGATACTTACTTGACTTTTAGGAGACCACACTCTCCTGAGTTTCTCCCTACCTTTCTGGCTGTTCCTTTTCAGTCTCTTTGCCAGTTCCTTTTTACTTTCCTGTTATGTTTGGGACTCAGTTGTTAGACTTCTTTTCCATCTATACTCATTCCCTAAATGATTTCATCCAGTCACATGGTCTTAATTGCTCATGTGACTGATGACTCCCAAATTTGCATCTCCAGTCTGGACACCTCCTCAGAACCCCAAATGATACATATTCATCTGCATCTCTGTATGTCTAAGAAGCATACGAAATCTCATATATTTGCCACCAAACCCGTTCCTTTTATAGTCTTCATCTCAGGTATTACATCTCTCATGTGATGGCTTCTTATCACACTAAGCTTTCCTAATTTTTCATTTCCAGAATAAACTTCAGTAATGATTTACTAGTTATTTATTAATCCCTTAATGTACTGCTGAATTCTTTTTACTAGTATTTTATTTAGGATTTTTGTATTGTTCTTCATAAGTGATGTTTCTTTAAAGTTTTCTTTTTGTATTGTCTTTTTAAGCATCGATAAAATGTTACATACTAAGCACTTAAAAAGAATCTGGATATTTTCCTTCTTTTCCTGTGCTCTGGAGAAGTGATACAGTATTGGAATTATTTATTCTTTATAGGTTAGTACAATTCTTGTATGAAACCATCTGGACCTGGGATCTTTTTTAGTGGTCATGGTAGCTCTTTATCAGTTTTATTTATTCTATGGACATTAATCTGCTTAGATTTCTTTCTCTCATCACTAAGCAGTTGTATTAAGTTTGAGAGAGGAGTACCTTGTTACAGCTCAGCAGGGGGGAAAGTCTAGGCACCCCATTTGACCTTTGTACCTTTGTCAAAATGTAATTGACTACGTAAATAGGTCTGTTTTTGAACTCTGTGTTCTGTTGATCTGTTCATCTGTCTTTGTGCTAGTACTACAGACCCTAAGGACTGTAGCCTCCAGTTCTGTTTTTCTAAGTCATTTTGGCTACTCTAGGTCCTTTGCATTTCCATGTGATTTTTGAAAATCAGTTTGTCAATTTGTCCACGGTCTATGTTTCTGCACTATAAAGACATAATTGTATGTTTTATGGTCTTTATTAAATAATTAAAACATGTTAATTTCAGAAACTTTAGAATGTATAGGTATGTAAAAATTTTACAGATATATACATCACCCAGATCTTGAATAAATAAGCCATTTTAAAATATATAATCCAATGTTTGGGTTTTTTTGGAGACATGGTTGTACTACATGTTTGTAAAGATATATATATGGGTATATATGGGTATACACATGGGTATTTGTTCCTATCTATAGAAATAAAGAAACTTTCTTCCAGAAGAAAGCTTGGAAGGTTATATACCAAAGTATTAGCGGTTGTCTTTGGGTGGCATGATTAAGGATCAACTACGTTTTAACCTTATCAGGATATTATTATGATAAACTATTGAAGGCTAATGTAAAAATTGTTTTATTATTATTGGCATAATTTAGTACTTTAATAAAAATGCATCAATTAATGAGATTAGAAATTTTGTATCTTTTCAGAAAAGTTTTTTGTTCTTTTCAAATAGTTCCATCAGAGTCCCTTTGTACTGCCAGCTAGCCAGAAGAAAAGAGTTAGTAAACAGTACAAGTTGATGCGTCTTCCATTTGCAAGGTAATTTCTTCAGAGCTTGGTTAAATATTGACTTGCAAGCTTCTGTCTAAATTGGACTTTGAATAGTTTTTATTTGGTCTGCTTCCTCGAAATATAGAAAAAACTTTTTTTTTTAATTGTGATTTGGGTGAAAATTGACAGAGCAAATTCACTTTCCATACAGCAGTTCACACACACGTTGTCTCTTGACGTTGACTACAATTTACCCCAATGCAACAGCTCCCCTCCCACTTCCTCCCGATAGTTACCTCTTCCCTGTGTCTATCCCTCTGTGCACTCCTGCTGCCTGAACTGTCTCCCTGTGCATAAACAGCCGCCCTTAGAAAAAACATTGTTAAGTAAATAAAGAAATATTGCTAACATTATACTGATTAAAGAAATTGGAGCCATAATCTAATTGAATTCAGTTTTAAACCTTGAAATAATTTTCAGCTTTCCCATAAACAGTAGAGAATGAGGCACAGGTGGATTCTTAGGTATGGGTTTGAATTACATTGGGTTCATATTATGAAGATTTTATATAACATGAATAGTATTTGTGTGTGTTGCACAATGTTTGGGTTTGATCAATCTGTAGTTACCTACTAAGGTCTGAATAAGAAGGTGTGTGATATCTTCCTACAAATTTTGTATCTCCAGGATTCCAAGGAAACTTACCCCTCAATTCAATAACCAAGCTTGCCTTGGTATCCTGCCATTCTTTAGTTCTTTTCTTTCTTTCCCCCAGGTCATCACTGAGGTCTTCTGCCCCTTTATTGCCCCAAGCTTTAAAATTAACTTTTACATTTGCCATTCCCCTCCTGACCCAAATTCTCATTTCTTGATTAATTGATTATAAGCTATAGAGCTCTGGTAGCATAGTACCTAAGGCACTTGACTGCTAACCAGAAGGCTGGCGGTTCAAACCCACCAGCCACTCCTCGGAAGGAAGGTTGGGCAATCCTACTTCTGTAGTGATACTGCCTCGGAAACCCAAGGAGGGGTCGCTATGAGTCAGGGCCGACTTGATGGCAAATAACAACAAAAACAACAAGCTATAGAAAGTACCTTCCTTCAAACTTACCATTTTTAAAGACAGTCATTGAGGACTTAAAAGGTGAAATTACTCAGTGAGTAATTGATCAGAATCTCTTACCTCTTTTAAGACAATGTTCTTTTTGTTACATGATATATAATTCTAGTGATTTTATGTGAGCGCACAAGTAAAAATTCTTATGTCTATTGTGTCACTATCATTTGCGTTTGTTCCACTGATTTGGCTATTCTACTGTACTAGCATTCAACTGTGCCTGTACATTTTGCTTGCTGTACCTTTAAAATAGTAAATTTTGTTATCTTGTAGGTCCTCGATTTAAGTTATTTTTCAAAAATATCTTGGCTTTCCTAATGCACTTATTGTTTCATATAAATATGCAAATCAAGTGTCAGCTAGCCTTCCAAAAAATTTCATTGTGGGTTTTTTTTTTTTTTTTTAAGTAAACTTTTGTTTGAAATATAACATACATATTCTTACTGCCATTGAGTTGATTCTAACTCATAGCAACTCTATAGGACAAAGTAGAACTGCCTCCATAGGGTTTCCAAGGCTGTAACTGTAGAGTAGATTTGAACCACTGACCTTTTGCTTAGCAGCTAAATGCCTTCCTTAATCACTGCACCAGCAGAGCTCTTCAACATACATATTAGAAAAGTGCAAACATCTTTAGAGCATGGTGAATTTGCACCATGTAAACATCACTGTGTAACCAGTACTAAGATCAAGAAACAACATTACTAGCACTTCACATAGCCTCCTTATGTTCCTTTCTAATCACTAGCCACCACTCACTCAAGGATAACTACTATTCTGATTTCTAACATCATAGATGGAATTATTTTACCTATTTTTAAACTTCATATAATGGAATCATACAATATGTGTGATTTTTTTTTTTTTTTGGTCTGACTTCTTTGCTCAGCATTACTTGTGAGATTCATCCATATTGCTGTATGTAGTTGCAGATCTGCAGATCATTCGTTCTCATTGCTGTATAGTATTCCATTGTATGATTATACCACAATTTATCTGTCTGTCCTTTTAATGGTTAACATTTAGTTTTTCAAGTTTTCACTTAATACAAATAGTGCAGCCATATCGTTTGATGAATGTAAGTATACATTTATATGGGTCTATACTTGACAGTTTAATTACTTGTTTATATATATTTGGCTTTAGAGAAGATGCAAGATAGTTTTTTGAAATGGCTGTACTAATTTACCTTCCTACCAGCAAGATGGTAAGAATTCCTAGTCTGCATCTTTGATAGCACTTGTAATTGTCTGTCTTTGATTTTAACCACTTTGGGAGTGTGTATAGTGGTATTATATTGAGTTTTCAATTTTCATTTTGGTGGTAACTAATGAAGCAACCTGTTCCTATGTTTATTTTTTTCCTTTTGGGTTATCTTGTACAGATTTGTGACCATTCTTTATGCTGTGCCTGAGTTCTTTTTATGCTACCCTTATCTTCTACTCTGTGGCTTGCCTCTTTACTTTCTTAATGGTATCTTTAGATGAACAGAAGTTCTTTACACACACACATACATACATATATATATATCAGAAGGTCTGGTGACATAGTGGGTAAGGCATTTGGCTGCCAACCAGAAGGTCAGCAGTTCAAACCTACCATCTGCTCCATGGGAGGAAGATGAGGCAATCTACTTCTGTAAAGATTTAGAGTCTTAGAATTCCAATGGAGGTCACTATGAGTTAGAATCACCTCGATGGCAGTGGGTTTGTTTTTTGGTTTTATATATATAAATATTTGTATATATGCATATACATATATATGTATTTACATATATGTATGACTGATACTTTTGGTATCCTTTTAAAGAAATGTTTACTAATTTCAATATCGTAATGTGTTTAATGTTTTCTTCGAAAAGCTTTATCTTCCCCTTCATGTTTTTTAGATCTTCAATCTACCTGGAATTTTAGGGTATGGTGTAAGGGAGGGGGTCAAGATTCATTTTTTTCATGTGGATATCTAGTTGACCTTATACCATTTGGCCCAAGGTCCAACTTGTATTTAATCATGGTTTGTTGTTTATTGTTATGTGCCCTCGAGTCGGGCCCGACTCATAGCGACCCCTCCTTGGGTTTCCGAGGTTTACTACGGAAGTAGATTGCCCAGTCTTCCTTCTGAGGAGTGGCTAGTGGGTTTGAACCACCAGCCTTCTGGTCAGCAGTCAAGTGCCTTAGGCACTATGCTACCAGAGCTCCCTAACCATGGTCTTGTTGACCATTTATTGAAAAGACCATTCATGATATGTCATGATAATTGGAGAAAAGATTGAAATTGTCAAGTATTTCCTTTTACCATTTTTTACCATTACCATGGAGTTGGATCTGACTCAAAGCGACCCCTACTTGGATTTCTGAGGCTGTATCACTATGGAAGTAGATTGCCCAACCTCCCTTTCAGGGAGTGGCTGGTAGGTTTGAACTGCCAGCCTTATGGTCAGCAGTCAGATGCCTTAGGCACTATGCCACCAGTACTCCTATCCATGGAAGCAGCACTCAAGAAATCAAAATGACATACTGTGTTGGACAAATCTGCTGCAAAAGACCTCTATAAAGTGTTTAAGAGCAAAAATGTCACATTGTTGACTAACGTGCGCCTGACACAACCCGTGGTATTTTCCTAGCCTCATATACATATGATAGCTGGATAATGAGTAAGGAAGACTGCAGAAGAATTGATGGGTTTGACTTTTGGTGCTGGCAAAGAATATTGAATGTACCATGGACTGCTAGAAGAATGAATAAATCTGCCTTGGAGGAAGTACAGCCAGAATGCTCTTTAGAAGTGAGAATGATCAGACTTCAACCCTTGTGCTTTGGTGATGTTGTCAGAAGGGACCAATCCCTGGACAAGGATATTATGCTTGGTAAAGTAGAGGGGCAGTGTTTTGTTCTGTTGTATGTAGGGTCTCTGTGAGTGAGAACCAACCTGACAGCACCGAACAACAACATTCCTTCCCCAGCTTACTGCAGGTCATTTTTACTATGAGTCAGGTGACTAGAGATGTACGGGTTTATTTCTGAACTCATTGTTACATAAGTCCTTTTGTCAATACTGCATTATCTTGATTATTAACTTGGTAATAAATCTTGTTATGTGATAGTGTACATCTCTATTTCATTTATTTATTTTATTGCTTTGCCCATTCTTGACCCTTGCATTTCCATGTGAATTTTAGAATCAGCTGTCAATTTTTTTACTGTGCTTTTATGATTATCCTAGTGATAACAACATTCATCCTTGATTTATTACACTAATACAGATTATTACTTTACCACCTTCAATAATGCTAATACCTTAGAATACTTTAAAAACATCATCTTCCACTTCATGCCTTGTTGTTATTATGCATTTTCATTTCTTACATATTTCAGTCCCATAAGCCGCTACTTTTCATTGTTTTGTGTCGCCAATATTGATTGATAATGACCTATATGTTTTCCTTTTCTGTTGTTCAAATCCTTTCCTGCGTTTTTATATTTCTTTCTGAGATAATTTGCCTTCTGCCTGAAGAAATCTTTTTTTATTTCTTTTAATGCAGGTTGCCAGGCAATGGATATGCTCAGTTTTGTTTCTTTTCTGGAAATATCTTTATTTCACATTCACTTTGAAGATACAGTTGCAATTACAGAATTTTAGCTTCAGAGTCACTTTCTTTCAGTTCTTAACGGATGTCATTACTAGTACTTACCTTTAAATTTTAACAAATATTTTCCAATCTTTTTTTCACTGTCAAGAATTTCTAAATAACTAATTTTTTTTTTTTAAGGATGCAAGGCAAGATCTTTAGCATTGGGGGATATTACTCTTTATTCTTTGAATTCAAGAATGTCAGTTTATCGAATCATTTCTATGGGTTTCTGTCTCCATTTAGCCCTCACAGATTTAGCTACATTAGGGATATGGTTTTCATTTATATGGATGCTTTCTGAAAACAGAATAAATGAATTTCTAACATAACTTTCCTCTGGCTTCTAACAAACATAATCATATGTACAGGAAGAATTTTAAGTATTCCACAGAATTAAATATAAGAAAAGCATAAATATGAGGTAATTTTTGTAAGATATAAATTCCTTATTCTAGAAT
Source organism: Orycteropus afer afer (assembly GCF_000298275.1). Taxonomy (NCBI): domain Eukaryota; kingdom Metazoa; phylum Chordata; class Mammalia; order Tubulidentata; family Orycteropodidae; genus Orycteropus; species Orycteropus afer. Next base: position 33,848,586 of record NW_006921589.1, on the reverse strand, counting down.
TTCCCACTTGTCTGCAGGGTTCCATTAACTTCAAATGATGATGACGATGATGATGATGATGGTAATGAGAAAATGCAGTATGACAACAAAGTTATGTCCAAACCATCACCTGATATTTCCTCTCTGATATCAACAAAACAACCTTTGTCAACTCAATATAATCTGGAATTGTCATTTACTAAAGTAAATAACCAGAATGTGCATGGTTTAGAGGATTCAGAACCTATTTCTTCTGTTGATACACTTTCCAAAGGTGAGATTGTTTTAAAAATTCCTTTTGCACATCAGTATTAAATACTTGTATCTATCAGACTTTCTTCTTGAGGGCAGTGATGCACAAACAGTTAATAACTTAGATCTCTTCTGGATTTGCTATCTCTATTTAAAACTGTTGATGAGAAATTTAATTTATAAATAAATATGCTGATAGTGTCAGATCCACGGTGACCTAAGATGATTACTGTAAAGCAGTGTTCAGAAATGAGAGCGTTTTCATTGTGCCCTAGCATATGACTCAAACTGTCCCACATATCTATTTTGTTTCACCTTCTCCTTTTTGTCAATAAGAAAATTAGGGTCTACATAGGTTAAGTGACTTTTTAATCATAAGCATTCAATGGTAAAACAAAAGCTTAAGCCTGGGCAATAGTTGAGCAGGAGAAAATGATGATACTTTTTTTAATGTGGTATTTCTAAATGATAATTCCATGCTTAAATTTTATGGTGCTTTTGTATTGGTCATAGATTTTCAGATTGGAATAGGAAACCATAACTATGTTGAATTTGGAACTTAGAATTATTTTTCATTTCTAAAGAATTACATGTATTATTGTATTTACATAAACTTTAGTGGCTTGTTGATAGCTTTTTGATAATAATCCTAATTAGAGTTATCACTGTGTTTGAGTTTATTTGCTGGTCTCCCTCCACTTGAGAAATATATGCCAGAGGCTATCCTGTTGGCTGTCCTCCATCCTAGTGTTGGGGCTGAGACACAGTGAATTTTCAGTATATATTTTCCATAGATTCATGTGTAAAGTGTGACTTACAAATATTCTGATTATTTCTACTTTATTTTTATCAGCATATTCTTAACATTACAATGATCTTAACAGAGCACATTGATAGAAATCATATCTGTTAAAGAGCTTACTTTCCAGTCTGTTTAAAATGTTACATTCCTTTTCACTGCATATTTCTGAATTTTCTTTGTTTTATATAGAAAGCCATTCCCATTCAGACCAAAGTTCCAAGAGTTCCCTAATGAGTGAGATGAAAAGTGTCCAGTCCATCAGCTGCAGAAAGGAGAAACCATATCCTAGTAATGTGACTGAAAGGAAGAAGCATGTACCATCGTGGGAGTCAAATAATCCCTCTGCAAACACTCCCTCTGTGGCAGATTTAGATAAACAGCTGATTCCAAGTCCAGATTTAAATTGGAGTAAGGAGATAAATAATATTAAGGAAACAAATATTAAAATGCAAAGAGAGGTACAGTACCTTCCCGGCTCATCTTCTGAGACTGTGAGTGAACCTGTTGCAGAGGGCATGAGTGAAGTCCAGGGAAGTGATGACTTACAGTTGCAGAAAACTGTGTATGATGCTGACATGGATTTAACTGCTGGTGAAGTAAGCAAAATTATTACAGTTTCAACAGGCACCAGAAATAGAAGGAATAAAACAACAAATGATTGTGGAGTGAAAACTTTCAGAAAAGTAAAAGATTCAAACACTAACAAAAAAAGAGAAAGATTAAATAGGCAACTGAAAAACAGTTTAAATGTGGATACTGAGGAAAAGATTGAAAACAGGCCAGAGAGATCTGTTGTCGTTGATGGCAAAGGTGATTCAGAAGATCCAGAGTTGATTGTCAGTTCTGAGCAGCTGCCTCATGTGAACGTACTGAAGAAAACAACCCTCCATAGTGACTTGGATCAAGATGACAGACAAAGTACACAACGTAATAAAAAGAAAAGAACATATTTAATGAATGAGGGAGAGGAAACTTGCTTTTTCTCCCAAAGTTCTGATAAATTCCATCAGGAGAATAAGTTTGAAATGGGTCAGATTTCCCTTGCTTGTAATAAAAGTAAAGCTTCAAGACAGACATTTGTGATTAATATGTTAGACAAAGGTAACTTATCCCCAAACCAAAAGGATAAAGAAACCATTTCTGAAAACCTAGAAATCACAAGTGAATTTCAAGTAGCTGATCTTTCCATCATAGATAGTGGAAATTTACATAATTGTGAGATCCAGAATATGTTTGGCTTGAAAAAGCATGTCACCAATATGCAACTTGCTCAGCAAAATGAATCAAAAGTAAATAAGAAGCTTAGGCAGAAAGTAAATCGGAAAACAGAAATAATTGCTGACATGAACCATAGATATGAAAATAATGATAAAAGTGTATATGACCCAGAAAAAGGTAACTTTTTCTTCCAAACCCAAAAGAATAAAGAAACCATCCCTGGAAATGTAGAAGTCTCCAGTGAGTTTCAAACACTTACTCTTTCCACCAGAGATAATGGAAACCTATGCAATTGGGAGATCCAGAATGCGTGGAGTTTGAAAAAGGATGTCACTGATGAGCAGCCCCCTCAGCAAAACGAATCAAAACTCAATAAGAAGCTTAGGCACAAAGTCAACCGGAAGACAGAAATAATTTCTGAAATGAAGCAAATAAATGGAAATAATGATAAAGATGTGCATGACCCAGAAAAAGATGACTTTTTCTTCCAAACCCCAAAGAATAAAGAAACCATCTCTGGAAATGTCGAAGTCTCAAGTGAGTTTCAAACATCTGCTCTTTCCACCAAAGATAAGGGAAACCTGGGTAACTGGGAGATTCAGAATGTATTGAGTTTGCAAAAGCAGATCACTGATACATACCCTGTTCAGCAAAATGAGTCAAAAGTAAATAAGCTTAGGCAGAAAGTAAATCGAAAGACAGAAATAATTTCTAAAATGAATCATGCAGATAATGACAAAGGTATGTACTGCCCAGAGAAGGGTAACTTTTTCATCCTAACCCCAAAGGATAAAGAGACTATCCTTGAAAACGTAGAAGGCTCAAATGAGTTTCAGACACCTGCTCTTCCCACCATAGATACTGGAAACATACGTGATTATGGGACTCAGGATGTTTTGGAGGTGAAAAAGCATGTCCATGATAAGCAACCTGCTTGTCAAAATGAATCAAAAAGAGACAAGAAGCGTAGACAGAAGGTTTATCGGAAGACAGAAATAATTTCTGAAATGAACCAGAAATATGAGAATAACCCAGAAAAAGGTAACTTTTGTGTAACCCAGAAGGATAAAGAAACCATCCCTGAAAGCCTGGGAGATGCAAATGAGTTTCAAATACCTGATTCTTCCCCCAGAGGTATTCAAAATCTACGTGATTATGAGACCCAGAATATGTTGGGCTTAAAAAAGCATGTCACTGGTAAGCAATCCACTCAACAGAATGAACCAAAAATAAATAAGAAGCTTAGGCAGAAAGCAAATAGGAAAACAGAAATAATTTCTGAAATAAACCAAATAAATGACTATAATAACAAAGATGTGTATGACTCAGTAAAAGGTAACTTTTCCCTAATCCAAAAGGATATAAAAACCATTTCTGAAGATCTAAAAATCATAAATGAATTTCAAAGAGCTGATCTTTCCACCAAAGATAATGGAAATGTATATGATTATGAAACTCAGAATATGTTGGGTTTGAAAAAGCGTGTTACAGATACACAACCTGTTCAGCAAAATGAATTAAAAATAAATAAGAAATTCAGGCAGAAAGTAAATCGGAAGACAGAAGTAATTTCTGGGATGAACCAAATATTTGAGGATAATGACAAAGAGATGCATGGTCCAGAAAGCAATACAAGCAATCTTGATTTTCAAATAAGTCAATCTAAACGGAAACTTGAATGCCAAGCCATTAGCAGTGGCTATTGCATGGAAATCTACAGTGACGAAAAGGAAAATTGTGATGAAGTTCCAAATCCTTACACGCTAGTTAAAAAGCACATGAGGGAATCCTCAGGCAATGCAAAGAACATTTTGGTTAAAGGTAAGCACAAACCTATTTTGCAGTTAACAGATTCTTCACAGACTTCTGTCTCCTTAGAATCAGATTTAAAGCAAATTGCTAAGGAGTCAGAATATGTTCCTAGAAACCAAATTGAACTCCATAAGAATCAGAGGCAAAGCACTATTACTCAGAATAAAAAAAGAGATTTCTCTTTTGTGGAAGTGAAAGAAGGAGAGTGCCAGGTAAAAAAAGTAAATAAAGTGACATCCAAATAAAAGAAAAGGGAGACCATGATAGACCCCCAGGTAGTGATGGAGTAATGACAATCATATCAAACTCTGTTCAGGGAAGGTCAGTTGAATCTGAACAAGTAGATGAGGGAAAAATTGGAGACTGAGAAAATTGTCACAATTGAGCCAGACTCTTACAGAAAGATGCTTAAACCTTTGTCTCAGATACATTTACCTAAAATACCAGATTCTACCTTTAACCCTGTTCTTGAGGGTTCAAGACCTTTGGGTATTTCTTCTAGTAAAAATAAAGTAAAAGAAAGCTGACAAGTTCACCAATCTTTCAAGTAAGTGATGATATACACGAGAAGATGAGAGAGAGAAAATTTAAAGACACCCAGAGAACACAAATCAGGAGTAGGTAGGTCAGTACCTGACGCAGTCGTGTCTTAGAAGTTACTTTTTTTCCTTCACTTAGCCAGTAAGGTTTTTCCATTTCAACTGACATTTTTATGAAATTTTAAAACAATATATACCTGTGTAGCTTGATCTATTGAAAACAACATGAAGGCATTTAAAGAAAGTTTAACATTTTGGGAAGATAGAGTATCTTGAACATTTACAGCCTACCAAACTGGGCCTTTGCAAACTTATCTATTAGTGGCTTAAGGCAGATAATTTCCTTTCTCATATGTTTGAAGGAAATTCAGTGTTTTAAGTGAATATAATAATGCAGTGGTTTTATTTACCAAAGATAATTACAAGTTTCTTAAGGGTGGGAGTATTTTCCATTTACTGCATTTATATTTAATGTGATCAAAGCATTGTACTAGGTGGTGTAGAAGGTTGAAATATAATACCAGCTCTCTTTCTTCAAAATATAATTATGTAAAAGTAACAAATACAGTTGTGAAATGTGGTGAGTGCTTTAATAAAAGCACAAACATACTAAAGGGTTATAATGGAGAGTAATTTTGACTAGAGGAATTTGCAGATGCATCATGAATTCAGTAGCATTTCAGGCCCCAAGGGATAGGTAGAACTTTTGCCCTTAGTGTCTGCTCACCACTTACCCTCATCACCTGGAGAAACTACAGTCAGCATTTTGGCATATGCATCTGGACTTTCATGTGTGGATTTTTCAATATATATTTGAAATCATACTGTATATAAAATTATGTATCCCACTTTTTTTTTCTTCTTAGTCCCATATCAAGAAGAATTTTCTTCAATGAGCCTAATACTTTAAAACATTTTTGTAAAAACCATCATTCTGATGGATAAGGCTGTTCCAGGTAATAGGTGAAAAAAACAAAGCAAAAGTACAAAGGGGTAGAATTGCGGATCCACTAGAGAACTGGTGAGCGAGCTTTCGTCTTGGTGCCGTCACCTTCATGACGAGTGAGCAGAGTGAGCGGTCAGTGAAGCATACGCTGAAAGAATGAGTGCGGTAATTTGTGTGAGTTTGTGACTAGAGTTGAACCACGAAGAATTTTTGTCAGCCTATTTGTGATTTCAGAATCAAAATTTTGCAGCCTACTTGGATAGTTTGTTTTAAGCTTTAAGTCTCTATTCCTCTAAAATTTTTGGAAATAATTTAACTGATGTACAATAATTTGTATTGTGAATATTGTAATGTTTTAAAGTTTAACTTGATAGTTAAGTCTTAAAATGTGTTGCCTATGATTTGCAAACTACTGTATTTTGTATCTATTTCTATAGCTTTATATTCTTTACACGTATTTGTGAAAATTCTTCTTTTCAGGCAATAGAACACTGCAGGACTTGACCAATACCAGTTTTGTTTCAAATAACACTCCTGAATCTGAAAATAAGGCAGATGATCCATCTTCAGAACTGCCAGGCAGAAGAAGAAGATGTATTCCTCTCTCTTTAAAAGAGCCCAGTCTCAAAGGGTTAGTATTTCTGTAGTATTAAAATGATTTTAATATACTATTGTAAAATGTGCCTGGTAGTGTAGTGCCTAAGGCACTTGACTGCTAATCAGAAGGCTGGTGGTTCAGACCCACCAGCTACTCCTCCGAAGGAAGGTTGGGCAATCTACTTCCCTAGTGATAACGCCTGGGAAACCCAAGGAAGGGTCGCTATGAGTTGGGGCCACCTCGACAGCACATAACAACAACATTGTAAAATGTGTACTACTTACCAAAAAAATATATATATATGCTTAAATTAGTATTTGACACTTCTGACTAGCAATAAAACATGAATTGTTTGGTGGACTATAAAGTTAACTATCTTTTCCTTTAGAATTTATGAATTTTGAGGGAGAGATTCTTTGAGTCTTTACATTGTGTTTCTTCTCAAATATTCAGCCACTAATTTTAACATCCATTGGTAGATCTTGCCTGCAATGATTATTATGATAATCATGCAATGACATTCTATTTCCCTTTTTCTGTCTACATTTATTAGTGAGAATTCTTCTGTGAAGAAGAGCTGTCTTTTCTTCTCCACTTATTTATTTAAATTATAAATATATAAATTTATATGTTGTTGTTATGTGCCGTCAAGTCGTCTCTGACTCATAGCGACCCCTCCTTGGGTTTCCAAGGGCTGGTGGGTTTGAACTGTCCACCTTCTGGTTAGCAGTCAAGTGCTTTAGGTAGGCATTATGCTACCAGAGGGCCCATAAATGTATATATATAATACAATACAAATTAATGAATAACTATGGGCTCGTGGGTATCTCAAAAAGTTTAATTTATTTAAAACCATTACTATCAATATTTATTTTATTGCTGAAATTATTGTAATTTTGGCCATTAGGAGTACATTCAGATTGGTTCCTGTGTCTTTTTGACAAGACCCCATGCTATTTTGTACACTTCCTTACTTTCTGACATAGAAGATGCTCCAGACTCATCTTAGGTTTCCTCTGACCCAGCCCTGGAATCAAGCACTTTTGAAAGGAGCCTGGTTCCTTTGATTGGAGAATGTGTTTAGAAACCAAGATCTTGGATGATTTTATATGTATATATATGTATATGTACATATATAATTTATCATGTTAAGAAAGTTTCTCTCAGTGACTATTTTCATGAATGTTTTTATTGTGAATGAGTGTTGAGTTTTGTGAAAAGCTTTTTTAGAATCTATGAAGATAATCAAATTTTTTATTTCCTTAGATTTATTAACATGGTGTATAATGATGGGTTTTCTAATACTGAACCAATGTTGCATTCCTGGGATAATCCCACTACATCATGATGTGTGTTTTTCATGCCGTGATACTGCTTTTGCTTCCTAAAATACTTGGTTAGAATATTTGCACCAACATCCCTAAATGATTGGTTCCATAGTTTTGAACTGTCTTTATCTGGTTTAAGTATCAGTGTCATACTTGTTCATAAAAGAAATTAAGTTTTTCTTCCTTTATCATGCTCTGAAATAATTTATAGAGCATTGTGACTCTCTGGTCTTTGATTTTTTAAAAATTTGTTATTGTGATTTGGGTACATATTTACAAAGCAGATTAGTTTTACTCTCAACAGTTCATGCACATTTGGTTTCAAGACCCCAGTTACAATTCCAACAATGTAAAGCTCTCCTCCCATCTCCTCCCTGCACCCACCCCCTCCCTGTGCCCTTCTTATCTATGCATTCCTGTCTGTCCAGTTTTTCCTCTATGCAAATGCTGCCCTTCTGGTGTCCCATGGTTCATTGATTAAGGGGTGCATCTCCCTGGGGTAGGTGTTCTGCTTGCAGCCCTCTCTACTGTTTGGCTGAGATCCTGAAGGATAACCTGGGGCCATAGTCTCAGAGGTTCTATCAGTCTCTGCCCAACCAGTACTTCTGGTCATTTTTGTGTCTTTGAATTTTATCTGGTCTTTGATTGGGTAGAATTCCTCTCTGAAACCATCTAGATCTGGTGCATTTTATGTAGAGTGGTTCCTTAATATTGTCTGTTTCTTTTGATATAATTGATCTGTTTAAGCTTTCTCTCTCTAATGGAATCAGTTTTGGTTATTTGTATTTCCATAGGAAGTTATCCATTTTATCTAGGTTTTTAATTTATTTGCATTGAAGTCTGTAGAAGTATTTTATGAATTTTTAAATATCTTTTTTTGTCAATAATTATTTCTGTCATTTATTATTTTTATATTTGTACTTTTTCTCATAATTTTTCTTGAGCAAGTTTTGGTAGTGGTTTGTCTATTTTGTTAACTTTTCCCAAAAAAATTATTTATGAATTAGATCTACATTTTTTATTTTCTACATTTAGTTTCTTCTTTTTTCTTTACTATTTCCTTCTTTGTGCTTTCTTCCATTTATTTTCTTTTTGTTTTCTAGTTTGTAGAAGTGGGAATTCAGCTGATTTATTTTTATTCTTTCACTTATGCTGATGAAACTGTTTAGTGCAAATGAATTTTCCTCTGATCATTGCTTTAAATACACCCCATGGATTCTAACACATCGTGTTATCATTTCTATTATTTTTTAATTTCTCCTTTTATTCAGGAATTGTTTAATGGGAAGATTTTCTAAATATCAAGGTGGATAAACCTTTCTGTTTTTGTTTTTTCTTTAAGTTCTAATTTTATAACATTATGGTTATAGATTTTAAAGTAATATTTCTACTTTATGGAAATTAATGATATTGTCTTTATGACCTAATATATGATCAGCTAGGAGCCCTGGTAGTGTAGTGCCTAAGGCACTTGACTGCTAATCAGAAGGCTTGGTGGTTCAAACCCACCAGCCACTCCTCAGAAGGAAGGTTGGGCAATCTACTTCTGTAGTGACACCGCCTCGGAAACCCAAGGAGGGGTCGCTGTGAGTCGGGTCCGACTCGACAGCACATAACAACAACAACATTTGATCAGCTACAAAAGCTGTAGCTGTGCTCTGAGCACTTGAGAAGAATGTGTATTCTGTTTCAGAATTCAATATATATCCATAAGATTTACCCTACTGATTATGTTGTAGAGATCTTCTGTCTCCTTAATTATTTGTGTACTTGAACTGTCTTACACTGAGAGTGAATATTAAAAGCTCCTATTATTATTGTGTTTCTAGTTATTTCTCCATGGATCTCCTATAATTTTTGCTTCATAAAGATGGTTACTCTACTATTTTGTGCATAAATATTCATAATTGGTATATATTCACAGTGGATGTGGCTTTTACTATTAAAAATGCCCTCTTTTGTTAAGCACAGTTGCTTTGAGGCTTAAGACATAAAGGACTTTAAAAGTATATTTTCATTACCTTCCTGATAACTCCAGGACTTTTGTCCTCAATACTGTGATGATCACTTGATAATAGCAATTAGCTTCAGTCATGATCTGCTCTCATGCAAGCTACCAGAAGGTGTGATATACCTGCTGCATGCCATTCCCAATCTAAAAAAGACAGAAGAAAATTGATGCCAGCTGAATTGTCATCATTCTTAGTGTTTATAAGGAGCTCCAGTGGTATAGCACCTAAGGCATTTTTGACTGCTAACCAGAAGGCTGGTGGTTCAAACCCTTCTGCAGAAGGAAGACTGGCTAATCTACTTTTGTAAAGATTAACCACCTCAGAAACCCACTGAGGGTTGCTGTGAGTCAAGATCAACTCGATGGCAGTGGGTTTGGTTTTTTCAGTTTTCTGGTGGTGGTGTTCTGGTAGCATAGTGCCTAAGTTACTTGACTGCTAACCAGAAGGCTGGCGGTTCAAACCCACCAGCCACTCCTTGGAAGGAAGGTTGGACAATCTACTTCCGTAGTGATACTGCCTCGGAAACCCAAGGAGGGATCGCTATGAGTCGGGTCCAACTCGACGGCACATAACAACAACAACAACAGTGGTGTTGTGGGTAAAGCATTTTGCTGCTAATCAGAAGGTCGGCAGTTCAAACCCACCAGCTGTTCTGTAGGAAGAAGATGAGGCAATCTACTGCTAAAAGATTTATAGCCTCGGAAACCCAATGGGGGCACATTATGTGTCAGAATCAACTCGATGGCAATAGGTTTGGATTTTTGGGGGGATTCTTAGTATGTATATTGAACTTGCATTATGATTTTTGCTTTTAAAAAATTTACCAACTAAGCTATTTACCAAAAAATCTATATGTGCAATATATCTAAATTAGAATAGTATTATAGCATTTTGCTATGTTTCAGTTTAAAATAGGTAGTTCTTTTGAAATGATTAATTAAATTCTATCTAATTGTCTAAGACAGTAGTATATTGGCTCTAGAGAGGGGCACAGAGGAGAGAGAAAAAGAGAGGTTCTCCTTCTTTTTATACTTTTTAAATTTGGGACCATGATGCAGGTATTTTATCCAAAAACTATATATATAGAGAGAGAGAGAATAAAGAATAAATTCAGTTCCACTTCTTGCAACATGATGTACAGAAAGCATGGGTCAATCCTCTTACTGAAGATAAACTAAGATTACTGGGTAAAGCAAACAAACAAACAAAAATCCTTGAACGTATTTGCTAGCTAGTAGGAATAGAAAAAAAAGCTCAGATCAGATCTAATGAGAGAAAGAACCCAGAGAAATAGGTGGAACCTGAAACTGGTTTTTGCCTTGAGTGCATTTGTCTAACTAAGTGGATTTTAGCATTGGATTCACAGCCCTGTGGAGCTGAAGAACAGAAGACAAATCCTAGGGTTGAGCTGAAGTGAAGAGTCTTAATAGTAGATATCCATTAATAAAATTGGACCACTCCTTCAGTAGAAGCACAAACTAAATATAATCTCCCCACCACTCCAGGAAAGACCCCTGGTGCTGAAAACAAGAAGAAAAGAAACTTCCCTGAGAATTCATAACCGTAATCCAGGCTTCATGCAATTGCAGCTGGAATACACACTACCTGGAAGGCCAAAAAACTTTCCAACATTTAGTCAAAGTATTCCGTGACTTGTAGCGGCCCTGGTATCTGTCAGAAGCAAATGCAAATCTTCTCTAGAGAAGCCCTCCTTCATCTCAGGCTGAACATGTTTTGCACAGTTCAAGTTGCAAGGGAAATAAACAGCTCACAGGAAAGAGGACACTAAACACACAGGGAACAAGGCAGCAGCAGAAACTGGTAGTAGAATCAGATAGAGGACATAAAATAAGTGCACTTAATATGCTTCAATAAGTAAATAAAGAGAGGCTTGAAAATGTGTAAAGATGTTGAGTGAAAAAAGCAAGTCACAGAAAAGCAACTACAGTATGATTTTCATCAATATAAAGGTCAAACATAGACAAAACCAAGAATACCCTCTAAAGGAGTGCAATACACAGGTGTTGTTGTTATGTGCCCTCGAGTCAGTCCCAACTCATAACGACCCCTCCTTGGGTTTCCAAGGCGGTTATCACTATGGAAGTAGATTGCCCAACCTTCCTTCCTAGGAGTGGCTGGTGGGTTTGAACCACCAGCCTTCTGATTAGTAGTCAAGTGCCTTAGACACTATGCTAAAGAAAAATGTAAAGAGCCAAAACGTGATTGACACAATTCAGATGGTGGTTACTTTCCGGGGAGGAGAAGGATGTGGTCAGACTTCTGAGGGGTGGTCATACTTCTCTCTTAATTGAGTGTAGGTACATGAATATGGTAGTATTTTTAAATTGTACATGTTCATATATTCCATATGTATGCTAAAGTTCATTATAAAAAGGAAATATTTTTATTTTTATTATTGTTATTTATTGTGATTTGGGTGAAGATTTACAGAGCAAATTCACTTTCCATACAGCAGTTCACATATACTTTGTCTCATGTCATTGACCACAGTTTACCACAATGCAACAGCTCCCCTCCCACTTCCTCCCCATAGTTACCTCTTAAAAAGGAAATATTTTATGTAGTCTAAAATTTGATATATAAAATTTATGTTGATTTGTTTTTCTTATGAATCTTATTTATAGTCCCACTATCTGAGTATTTCAAACATATAGCAAAGCTTGTGGTTTGAGAAAACTGGTATGATGCAAGTTTTCTTCTCCGTGCTTCACAGCATAAGCATTAGGTTTAGATTGATATTGTTGTTAATCTTACTTTTTTTCTATTTTGCAGGAAGATGAGAAGATGAGGTGAATTTATGGATACTGGTTTTCTAAATTCTCAAAGCATAAAGAGTCAAAACAGATATAAGTAAGATCAAGAAGATGGAACACTTGAAAAGCTATTTTTGTTTTCCATATTTTCCCTTTGACTTGCCCATTCTTATATTTAGATGTATATGTATAAAATAGCTATTTTGTAATATTAATCTTTTAAAATTATTTTGGTCATCATCCAACTTATCTTTCTGCTCATTTAAGCTTCCTTCTACCAAAAGCCTTTAACCAAGTGATAGCTATTACCCTTTTAGCCAAATAAAATATATTAATAAATACTTCTGCATTGGTTTCCTTGTTGTACGCCAAGCTATCTTTGCTTTGAACCATTCAGTATATAATGACATCTAAAAGTCTCCTCCTGTCCTGGCCACTTCCCTCTCACCCTTCATTCTGCTGCTTTCAGAAATACTTCTTAGGTGTCAGCTCCTGTATTAGTGCTATTAATATGGTAATCTGATGATGTGGGGGAAAGGGTTAATTTCTCAGGCTCTTGAATTTGGTTTTTAGTTTAAAGATTGCTTGTAAGTCCAGGGTAAAAGTGATAAATCCTATTTATATCTGAGATCATTGTACATACTATATTCAAATGACTAATCAGATTCTGTTGTGCCTAGAAGGAAAAACTTTGACAATCTAAGTTCCAACTCCAGGAACTCCTCTTAGCTCCTGAGGTATTAACAGCAGCTGAGTAGTGCCCTCCCCTCAGAGGTCACCTCCAAATTTCTAGGTCTAATAATCCCAACCTCTTCCGTTTTTAAGTTGGTTCCTAAACATTGCTGGAGGGAATGCAAAATGATACAGCCTGTATAGAAAAGATTTTGGCAATATTTACCAAAAAGATGTATCCATTTATCATTTGACCCACCAATCCTACTTTTAGGAAAAACAAAAACCAAATCCATTGCCATTGAGTTGATTTTGACTCATGATGACCCCTGTGTTACAGAGGGGAATTGCTCCATCGGGTTTTCTTGGCTATAGTTTTTGTGGAAGCAGGTCACGAGGCATTCAGTGGTGCTGCTGGGCGGGCTGAGATTGCCAACTTGTAGGATAGTGGTCAAGTGCAAACTGTTAGTACCACCCAGGGACCACTTTGAGGAAACTAGACCAGAAATTCTCTTACAAAAATATAAAAATTTTCTTCCGGCAAGGTTAATAATGGCAAATATTTGGAGTGATCTAAATAACCATCAATAGGGGATGGTTTATTTGAAAACACTGAAATGAATGGAAATGACTTTGTTTCAAGTTTGTTTCATAAACACAGAAAACAGAAATTTAACCTTAGAAAAAGTACTCTTGAGTTGTTATGGGAAAATATTCTAGGTATGTTAGGTAGGCTACACTCTAAGGATGAAAAGAACTATAAAGAAGTCTAAAACCTACTTCTGGTAAGATGGAGGAATAGGCAGACGAGTGACACAGACCCTTTTCAACAAAGAAAAGAAAAACCAATTGACAGAGATAAGATAATCCTGGAGCCCTGAGCTTTGAATGAAACTACAAAAGTTGATCAGGCACCAACTAGTGGAAAAACCTGAACAAAAACAGTGAGTACAGAGACAGTTGGAGCTGCAGAATGTCAGCTGCTCTGACAAGACCAACAGCCTGAATATTTCCAAGTGGTGTTAGGACCTGAGAACTGACCTAAAGATCAGTCCCAGTCACCAAGGGCTTCAGGGACAACTGCACTGGTGGCCTATGACTAGGAAGGGAAACAGCAAGGAGGGAGACAACCTGAGCTGTGGACTTTTTGCTGTCTGGAGGGCGCAGCCATTTTGGATATTTAAAGTGACCGAGAGTGCAGCCATTTTGAATGTTCACAAGCTGCAGCAATTTTGGATATTTAAAGTGACTGAGGGGGCTGCCATTTTGAATGTTTACAAGTGGTGGCCATTTTGGACATTTAAAGTGACTGAGGGTGCAGCCATTTTGAATGTTTACAAGTGGCAACCATTTTGGATTTTAAAGTGATAGCATTCTTATTTGGATGCCAGGGACCTAAGAACAGGCTGTGTTTGCCAATGTCAGCAAGGACATGAGAGGCTGACAACAGTAAAGAAGACAGGTAGTGAGTGTATTAAGTGCTGTCAACTATTGAATAGAGGAGCACAGCACAGTACCCTGCCTGCACAGAAAACATACAAACAAAGAAAATGAAAATCATGGGCAAGTCACTCCAACATATAATCACCAATTAAACATAAACACAAAAACATCACAATGCCTCGGAGACAACAGAGCATCACAGTCCACACAAAGAAGCAAGATAAAGCAGGAGAAACAAGG
>NW_006921589.1:33831592-33833036 GCF_000298275.1 Orycteropus afer afer | reverse complement strand
TATCCAAAGTAAATAAGCCTACAAGATTGTAGACAGGGAACCAGAGACACCAACAGACAAATGAGGACAACTACAAACCAAAAAGAGGGAAAAAAAATCTGTGTTGTTACAGAACTTCTAGATGGTAGGGAAGTCAAGACAACTACAAGATAGAATAGACTATTCTAAACTTGTGAAGGGAACTATAAATCAAAGGGAAACCTCAAAGAAAAATGATAAACCTTCACATCAAACAAGAGGACCAGCATAAATATTCAGCAAATACTAAAACAATAGCAGTGAAGGAAGTGATAACACAATCCATAAACAAAACGAGCTCAGCACAGAAAATTATATGGAACAAAGAAATCGACCCAATGAAAAGCACATGACAAAAATGACAGCAACAAATTCATATTTGCTGATAATTACATATCTGGCAAGGGACTTATCTCTAAGATTGATGGAAAACTCCAATGCCTCAACACCAAAGGAATTAACAATCCAATTGAAAAATAGGCAGAAGACATGAATAGACACTTCACCAAGGAGGATATTCAGGTGGTCATACATGAAGAGATGCTCACAATCATTGTCCATCAGAGAGATGGAAATCAAAACAACAACGAGATACCGTCTCACCCCAGCACTAATGGCAAAGTTCAATGAGACCGAAAATAACAAATGCTGGTGGGGATGTGGAGAGATTGGGACTCTCATACACTGCTTGTGTGACTCTGCAGTGACACAACCACTGTGGAAAGCAATATGGCAATTCCTTAGAAAGCTGGAAATGGAAATACCATTTGACCCAGCAATCCCATTACTAGGTATATATCCAGAGAGGTGAGAGCCAGGATAGGAAGAGATACATACACGTTTGTGTTCATCACAGCACTATTTACAATAGCAAAAAGATGGAAACAACCTACACACCCATCAGCGGAAGAGTGGATGACCAAACTATGGTACATACACATAATGGAATGCTACGCAGCACTAAAGAATAATGTAGACTCCGCAAAACACCACATAATATGGATTAATTTGGAGGACATTATGCTGAGTAAAATAAGTCAATCACAGAAGGAGAAATATAGTATTAGTTCATTGTTATGGAGGGTCAAGGAAAGGTTTATATATGGAGGGAAACTTTATTTGTTGGTTGCCAGGGGTGGGAGGGGAGGGAAGGGAACACTTAAAAAAAAAAATGCGTTGACCCATGTCACTTTAGTTTTGTGTACTTCACTGTACATAAATTATATTTCAATAAAATGCATTAAAAAAAAATTCTAGAGTTCTGGTAAGATGGCGGAATAGGCAGAAAGACTGCACAGACCCTCTTCAACAAAGAAAAGGGAAACCAATTAATACAGACACAGAAGATAATCCTGGACCCCTGAGCCTTGAAGGGAAGGATATAGAAGTGGACTAAACCCCAACTAGCACAAGAATTTGCATGAAA
>NW_006921589.1:33811179-33828252 GCF_000298275.1 Orycteropus afer afer | reverse complement strand
ATAGAGCCTGGTGGAACTACTGAGTCTCTAGCTGCCCTTCAGATCTGGAATTAAACCCACACCTGTGGTTTCCAGCCAAACAAAATACAGGCATATGAGCTGAGCATTTCCCTGAAGCAGATACACTCCTTGGAGAGAACAATCATGGAAGAAAGAAGGGCTGTTTATGCACAGGGAGACAGCTCAGGGGGCAGGAGTGCATGGAGGGATAGACACAGGGAAGAGGCAACTGTGGGGAGGAAGTGGGAGGGGAGCTGTTGCATTGTGGTAAACTGTGGTCAATGCCATGAGAAAAAATATATGTGAACCGCTGTATGGAAAGTGAATTTGCTCTGTAAACCTTCACCCAAATCACAATAAAATAAATAAACAAACAAATAAATAAATAATTCTAAAACCTTTTTTTTAAAAAAAAAAAACTTTTACCCACAGTTTTATTGCTATTATAATACTGATGGGGTTATTTTGGAAATAAGTATATATATGGACAGGGTAAAACAATTATGTTAAAGTTTTAGAAGTAGGGTTTGGGGGATAAAAGAGATACAATTATAAAATCCAAGAAGGGTTTTTAAAAAGTCAGCTCTGCAATCTTAAATATTAATTAGAAATATCACTCTGCAGTTGTGCTTTCTATAAACTTCTTTATAAAATTATATGTTTCCTAGCTCCGTCCACTGAGAATATCTGGAAATAATGACAGCTCATTAGCAATGAACACATCTAGCTTCTACATTATGCTTTCTGAAGACTATTTCCCACTAAAAGGAGCCAGGACTCCTTGGAGAAATAGCAGATTCCAAGTCTGGGACAAGATACAGACAAGGTGAGCCAGGGATATTTTATGTGCCAGAAAGCAGGGAAATTATAAAAAAGAAAGGTAACTGTCAAAAGATGCAAGGTTCAGCTTGAAGAGGCTCCCATTGGCCTAAGATGGGACAGACTAAGCATCAGTAAGAACTCGAATTGATTACAACATACAAACTATAGAAAAACTCATCAAGTCACAATGATTTTAAAAGGAGAAGCAAGACAAAACATTGGATACCACTGAAAATTACTAAAGCATTCATCCAATACTCTGAATATTTATAATGTAAAGAAAAATATTAATAATTTATCTTTTCTTGTATGAAATTATGTGTACAGGGTAGTCCTCAACTTAAGATAGGATTCCATTCTTAGAACTCTCAAGTTCTGACATAAGTTGAATACCTCTTTTTTTAAATGTTCATTATTATTACTTTTTACCTACTATCACTATTTTTTAAAATCCAATCTTTATTTGTCTTTAGGGTTGCCATAAGAATGATAACATCAGCAAATTATATTCTGCAACATTGTATGTAGTACATATTACTAACCATAAGATGTATTCCCAAAAAACCCATGGTTGTTAATTGTGGTGGCTAGTAACTTGAACGCATCAGGGACTACCTGTAGTCTAGTGGATGATGATAAATTCTATTCAGAAGAATCCCTGTTGATAAATGCAGAAGGAATGCATTAGAATTAGAAGTATATGTTTGTGTGTGTGTACATACACACACACACACACATATATACATGTTGTTGTTGTTGTTGTTATGTGCTGTCGAGTGGGACCTGACTCATAGCGACCCTTCCTTGGGTTTCTGAGGCGGTATCACTATGGAACTAGATTGCCCATATATACACACACATATATATACATACATACTCTGTAACCCCTAAGAAAATAACTGCTTCAGGCAATGGTCAACAATGAAAGGTGAAACCATTTAATGAGATGTTGATAGAGAAATTCATCAAGGGATTACACTGATCAATCTTTCTGATGTGATGCAATATGAAGTGTGTGACACTACTATGAATTTTCTTGCTCTCTGCCCACCCCCACCCCCCAAAAAACCCAAACTCACTGCCGTCAAGTCGGACCCAACTCATAGTGACCCTTCCTTGGGTTTCCGAGGCAGTATCACTGCAGAAGTAGATTGTCCAGTCTTCCTTCTGAGGAGTGGCTGGTGGGTTTGAACCACGACCCTTCTGGTCAGCAGTCAAGTGCCTTAGGCACTGCACTACCGGAGCTCCCTCTTGCTTCCCACTCAAAAAAGAAAAAAAAAAAAAAGTTTAATCAACACAAGGAGGAACCAGCCATATTCACAATGTGGTTTATTCTATAGCACAACTGACCTGTTTTTTTCTACAACATGTTAATGGTGTTAAACAGAGGGCATGGTGGAGGAAAATGTTCTAGATTAAAAGAAACATAAAAGAAACTGAAGAGACAGCAACCAAATACATTGAAAGACACTCCTTTAATACAAAACCAACTATAAAAAGCCATTCTTAAAAGGAACCAAATGGTCAACAATTACTTTTAAACAAAAGTGAGAATGTAAGGGAGTAGGCAAACAGGATTAATGGAAACAGAACAAGCAGAACAGAAAAACAAGAATGTTTCTGCGTTGTGAAGCATGTAACCCACGGCACTGAACCATCTGTGTACACACTGTGGAACGGAAACCTAAATCGTGTATACCTTCAGCAAAAGCACAATTTTTTTTTAAAAGACAAGGAAATGTGAGGATATTAGGAAAGTATTTTTATTTCTTAAGTATAATGGCATTGTAAATAATGGCTAAGTAAAAAAAAATTAATACACACTGAAGTATGTAAGGGTAAAATAATATATCTCTGTGATTGGCTTAAAATACTCCAGAAAAAGTAAGGGAGTATGGCCAAATGTGGACGGTTGTTATAACTCACTGAAGGATATGGAGATAATAATTGTAGTCTTCAGTTTTATTTAACTTTTGGAATTTTTATAATAAAATTTTGTATTTACATAAATGAGATGACATGGCAGAATGTTCCAGGTTTGCTAAGTGAAATGAAATCTTGAAAATAAGTATTTCGCTTTCATTTGAGTGTTAAGAGGTATTATTACACTGAAGATTAGGAAAAAAAAAAAGGAAAGATCACTCAAAAAGTTAGCAGTTGTAAATCTGCTTATTTCTGTTTTTTTTTTTTTTTCAGTATTTTGCAAGTTCTACTTTTAAAAGAAGTTTCAAAGATGTTTTACATTTCTGTTCCTTATAGGATAAACTTTGTTGTTATTTACTGGCTAAATGATGAATAGTGACATGATGTTTCAAATAATAGTTTATCTTTCTATATCAAAGTAGCACGTGATTTTAAAAATAAACAATACTTATTTCTATAATTCCAAGATAAATTTAAGGAGACCTGGTGGTACACTGGTTAAGAGCTTTGGCTGCCAATGGAAAGGCTGGAAATTCAAACCCACTCAGTGATTCCAACGGAGAAAAACTTGACCATTTGCTCTCTAAAGATTACAACCAAGAAAATCCTATGAGACAATTCTATCCTGTCACATGGATGCCCCACGCGTTGGAATCAACTTGGAGACACCCAACAGCAACAAGATAAAGTTGGAAAGCCATTCCATGACCTTGAGCTCCTTTGCTGCAAAGGTGGAGTAAGTGGGACTTTTTTGTTGTTGTGGTTTTGAGTGCCTATTAAGCGAGAAAATTTGCAGATAAGTCTGCAGCAGGCGTTGTGGGAGTTGCAACACGAAAAAAGCCCAATCCACTGCGTGGAGTCCATTCACAACCCTATGGGACTGAGTAGAACTGCCCTGTAGGGTTTCCAAGGCTGTATATCTTTATGGAAGCTGACTACCATGTCTTTCTCCTGCAGAACTCCTGCTGAGTTTGAATGGCCGACTTTGCAGTTAGCAGCTGAGGGCTTTAAGCACCAGGGGCCCTGGGAGTTGGAAACAAACCAACCCACTGCCATGGAGTCTATTCCGACTCATAGTGACCCCCATTGGGTTTCCAAGGCTGTATATAGCTTTACAGAGGAGAGGCCGGTGGGTTATGAACCGCTAACCTTCTGGTTAGCAGCCAAATGCCTTACCCACTACCCCACGAAGTCATTTAAAATGTCTAATTATGTAAGACCACCAAAAAGATGCCCAGGCGTGGCCATGAAGGTGTCTTCGCCAAGTGGTTTCAGTCCAGATAGGCGTTCTAGTGACGTCTGCCCAAACGTTAATATCCTGCCCGAGAGTGTCCCTGGAGACACCGCGCTGGACGCTGGACGAATCAGGTCTTGCTTCATCGCCTTCGCTTGCCCTTTGGGCTACAGCGCGCTCGGCTTACCCCATCGCCCGCTCCCAGCTGCCCGCGGCTCCCGCGACTGCCGCCGCCTCTCTCCCGGCCTCGGACCCCCGCCCGGCTGGGCCTCCGCGCGCCTGCGGCTCCAGGATGGCGGCGTCCCGGGACGCGGCGGCCGAGCTGCTCTTCTACGTGAACGGCAGCAAGGTGAGCGGGGCTGCCGGCGGGGAGCGGCCTGCCAAGCGCAGGGGTCCATGCGGCGGAAGGCAGGGTCGCCCATTGCTTAGAGCACTGAGGCGTGCGCAGGGTTTTCTAGTTTGGAATCTGATCCGGCCCCGGGACAGGTAAAGAATGTGTTTTCAGACACTGTGCTGGATCCTTGGGTCCCCACCTTCCTGGAGGTCCTTTCCCCTCTCTTTTCAAGATCCAGGACCTTTCCACCCCTTACCCCTGTTGTTGTTAGTTGCCTTGCAGTTTATTCCAACTCATGGTGACCCCTGTGTGCACAGTTAAAGTGTTCCTCCATAGGATTTTCAAGGCTGAAGCAGATAGCCAGGCCTGTCTTCTGAGGTGCCTGTCGGTGGTTTCGAACCAACAGTTGGGGCTTAATCATTTACACTACCAGAGGGCTCCTCCTCCTACTTGTACTCCCCCCAAAAGAATAAACGATTGTTACCCATCATGCCAGCACTCCCAACTCTTCCCTCCCCACACCCCAGCTGGTAAGAGCAATCTCTTGTTTAACAAGTCTGAGGGCAACCTAAAGATGACTGAGCCTGGGCTCTCAGGTGTTTGGTGAGCAGAAAGCAGTTTAAAGTCGGGGCAGGATCGCAGAGAGGAGCTAATGCAGACGTTCCCATAGTGTCTCAGATAAAGAACTGATTTTCCAGTCATAGTTAGTTCCTGCCTGGCAGAGCTGACCCAAAGCTAGGCTCTGGGGACTTTGAGGTCCGTCATGGGTGTGCTCTCTGTCCCCGCACAAGCTGGTTTCAGTATGCAAGACTTGTGGGACAGTTCCAGGCCGTGTCTGACATCTGAGAGCAGTAAAGCCCTTGAGAATCCTTTAAAATGCCCCCATAGACTGATCCTGGACCCTGTCCACTCTGAATGTCCTAGTCTATTGACATCACTTTGCAAGGGGAAAACTGAGGCAGAAAGGCTAAGAGGCTTCTTTAAGAGCTAAAAACCAAGCAAGGGCTGTGATACCTTTCATTAGGGAAAGGAGGCTAATGACACTTAAAGGCCCTCACTTATAAGGCCCTCTTCTAAGATCCTATACCTAATTTTGAATTTGTGGTTTTGCACTATTTTTCCTCAAAGAACACTTTCCAAATCATACACAGTTTAGGCCCCACAAAATCTTTGTGTGCCCCTGCTGATTGGGCTCCCGGTCTGTGATGAGGGCTATTAGGATTCCTTCAAGGAACCCTGGTGGTACAGCAGTTAAGCATTCACCGCTAACTGCTAACTGAAAGATTGGCAGTTTGAACACAGAAGCAGCGCTTCAGAGGAAAGACCTGGGGATCCCCTCCAGCCAAGACAATACTGTGGGGCAGTTCTGCTGGGTCACATGGCACTGCTGTGAGTCAGAATCGACTCAGTGGCACCCAACAACAGGATGCCCTCACACGGCTGCCATGGGGGTGAAAAGGGATCCTAGGATGAATTCCTTTACATTGCCTCGTTTGTCGTTCCTCTGCAGAGCACAATGCCGAAGCAAACACAACCCTAGCTTTTTACTTACACAAGCAAGGATTCGCTTCTAGCTCTCACTCTTACTGAGACAACGTAACCTCTCAGGGGAAACTACTGCTTTCTTCATAAAGAGTGATGATGAGCATTCGGTCTGTTTATTTGTTGAAGGCTTACTCTGTTCCAGGCAGTGTTCAAGGCATGGAGAACATACAACAGAAGCGACAGCAAGCATATAAATAAAAGTGTAATGTCAGGCAGTGATAAAACCGGGAGACCCGATGAACTAGATGGCGCCCGGCTACTGTTGTCAATCACTCAGAAAGGAATCAGTGCAGAAGATCCTGGATAGAGCGGGAGAACAATGTGGAACAAAGCTCAAAATCATTAAAAAAAAAAAAAAGCCAGGTTTACTGGTCTGGTGGAACCCAGTGAGACCCCCGAGACTGTGGCCCCTAGTTACCCTTCAGGTCTGGAATTGAACTCACTCCTGTGGCTTCCCACCGAACAATAGACAGGCATGTGGGGTGAACAGTTATATCAGGTATGTACACTCCTTGGAGCGAACGTGGAGAACAGCAGGGCAGTATTTGCATGGAGATAGCTCAGGGCAGGAATGTAGAGGAAGGAAGGACACAGGAGGAAGTAACTATGGGGGGGGGGCGAAGAGGGAAGAGAGCTATTACACTGTGGGGAATTGCAGTCAATGGCTTAGGTCTTTTAGAAATTAAATAAGAATAATTAAAAATAAATAAATAATAAAAATACAGCAGAGTGAGAGGATAGAGTGACCAGGGCTTCTACTTTTGATGGGATGGAGGTTTAGGCAAGGCCTTTCTGTGAGGGTGACATTTAAGTAATGACCATTGTGAAGTGGGAAATGAGCTGTGCAAACCTTGGGGGAAAAGAATGTCCAGGCAGAGGGAAGGGCACATGCAAAGGTCCTGAGGCAAGGGGGTGGGTGGGGCTGGAGAGGCTGGGACGTGGTAAGCAGGCAGGTTACTAGGGCTTTGTTGGCCATAGTATGGGTGTTAGTTAAATGAGGAAACTGGTGTTTTGAGTCTAACTTCTCCCTCTGTCCTTACCTCCCCCCTCATGCCAAACAAATCACAGTGAGATTTTGGCTAATGGCAATTTGTACTCAATTGATGGTTAAATTTTATCATGTAAAAATAGATAAGCTACTCCTTATCTGTGAGCTTGTTTGATTCATGAGCCAAATGTTCTGTGCTCATTTGGAAAGTACACTCTAGATACGCTTGTGCAATTTTCCAATTAAAGAACTCATGTCACCTTTCTCTTTCCCTCCTCTCACTTGCAAATTCTGTAAAGTGTGTGCTTCAGTACTTCAATTCCCTCCGTGGATAGAATTAAAATAAAGTTTCTGGTTCAGTGGGTGAAGGCCTGTTGCGAAAAGTGAGAGAAATAAGCCATCAGGGAAGAGGGGTCTTGAAGTCAAAACGTGATCTCTGAGATTAAAAAATTTGCTTTTATATAGAGAGTTTAGAAGTCAATTAGGAGAGCGCCTATGGCATTTGACTGCTAACCAGAAAGCTGGCAGTTCAAACCCACCAGCCACTCCTTAGAAGGAAGACTGGACAATCTATTTCAGTAGTAATACCACCTCAGAAACCCAAGAAGGGGTCGCTATGAGTTGGATCCGACTCGAAGGCAGTGAGTTTGTTTTTTTGTTGAGTGAGGTGATTTGACCAACCTCTGGGCTGTGCTTTTTGCAAAAGCCCCTCAGATCACCAAAAGGTGTCATCAGGCAGGTAGGTGTAAGACCACCTGGAAGTAAGGCCAGTGCAAGATGGAGAGGCACTTAGTTGCAAAGAGATTTGCGAAATCTTACTCCTCCAGGGCCCCCCAGAAGAACAGGTGATCCATTTAGTATGGAGGTTGAGGAAGAAGCCCATCCATAAAGTACAGCATACATAGCACTCTCTCTAACCTTGACCCAGGAACTGAAGCACACCATTCCATGAGGCAGAGAAGCAGAGAAGTTAATAGTGTGGGCTTTGGGACCCGTGAGGCATGATTCAAATCCTGCTGTTTGCTCTGCCACTTAGCAGCTCTGGAGTCTGGGAAAGTTTATATTCCTAGCTTCAGTTTTCCCCTCTGCAAAATGGGGCTAATTATAGTGCCTTCTTCCATATCGGGCTGAAAATAAAAGTTCCATGAGGTGCTTGGCAAGGTACCTGCAGAGTAAATGCTCACTATGTGCAAACGAGGCTTATTAACCAGGCTGGAAAATATTCTGCCGTTTGTGGAGAATCAGAACTTGCTTAGGGCTGTCAGGGGCTGTGAATCCATCGTCAAAGATTAGTCACTTAGCAAAAATGTGAATTCTCGGTCTGAGTGCAGGAATCTGGAAGCAGACCATTTGGCTGGCATTTCCCAGGGCCCTTGCTTTGCAAAGATGAGAGAGATTCCTGGATTTTGGGATGGCTGCAATGATTTTGAGCAAAGCGGGAGCAGAAACAGCTTAGGAAGAAAGAACCAAAAATGAAAATGAATTTGAAGCTCAAATTGCCCTCATTGTGGCACCTCTCGGGCCTCTGCACTGAGCCTGCCGTGGGGGGTGGCTCTTCTTTACTATTTTCCATAACGGGCGTGGCTTCCTTCCCTCCCTTTACCTCTCACCCCTATCCTTCTACACCTGCCTCTCTCTGTTTTTCACTCCCTGTGTCTCTCACCTCTGTTGTCCTTCTTCCCCTCTTCTCTGCCTTGGCCATAGATCACGCAATGCCGCCTGCACAGAGGAAAGTGGTTTATCAATCTTGCACAATGTGGACCTTATATCTCCCCAGGGGCCGAGGAGGGAAGGTAGCCCTTACACCCAAGTTGACTCAAACAATTAGGTGCTCGACTACTAACAAAAATGTTGGCAGTTCAAATGTGCCTCTGAAGGAAGGCCTGGTGGTCTTCTTCCAAAGCTCACGGCCTTGAAACCCCTATGGAGTGCAGTTCCCCTCTGCACACATGGGCTCATCCCAAGTTAGAACTGCCTCATTTGGCAATGGGATTGGTTTGGTTTTGATCAGTGGCTGGGAAAGATACAGACTCTCTGCCCTTTCAACACCTAAGACTATCTGGAGACAGGTGCCTGCAAGAGCCCTAACCTGAGAAATGCCATCATCTCTCCAAACTGGAGTCAGTGAGCATAACTCTTGTCCAACCCCCACCCATCAGCCACCATCTTAATCCCGACCTTCTTCTTTTACTCCAAGAGTGCTTCCTGCTTACACTACACTCCTCCAAATATGTCACCTGCCAAATCAAGAAACATGTGCACACTTCAAACCAGTGGCACTTTGAGTCAGACTCCATCCTCTTGAAGCACCACCTGGAACAAATACCCAAAACACGGCTGCAATTATTCCTTCTCAAAATATGTAAAATGTCCCCGTTTTGTTTTTTTTTTCAAAATGTATAAATGTCCCTCAAGCCTAAAATGCTATTCTTCACTATCTAGGCTACCCAGATCCTATCTCCCCACAAAAGCTGAATTTCTGTATTAACTAGGATCAGTTTCCACTTCAAATGGCACGTAGTAGCATTTAAACATGACATTTGAAGTGGAGACTGAGCCTAGTTAATATAGAAGTTCAGCTTTCGTGGGGAGATAGGACAAGGAACTCTGATGGTGTAGGGCCTAAGGCATTTGACTGCTGCCAGAAGGTTGCTGGTTAAGACCCACCAGCCACTCCAGGGAAGGAAGACTGGCCAATCTACTTCTGTAAAGATTTGCCTCCTCAGAAACCCAAAGGGGGATGCTATGAGTCGGAATTGACTCAATGGCAGTTTTTTGTTTGTTTGTTTGTTTTTAGTGGTTCAAACAAGATACAAGTCATTAGTGGCTGATGGGTTTGAACTGGCAGCCTTCTGGTTAACAGTCAAATGTCTCAGGCACTACAACACCAGAGCTCCTAAAGAATATCTGGGGATAGATATTGTGGGGTTAATATAGAAGTTTCATGGTATCATCTGGGACCCAAGATTCTTCTCTCTTACTCAGCTGCCACCATTAACATGTGGTGTGGTCTAAAATGGCTGCTGGGGCTCAAGATATGACATCCCCACACCAGATGGCAGGAAGGAAGAAAACAAAACGCATGCTGGAGTAGACTATCAACAGTTTCTGCCATTAATAACATCTCACCTTTTATTTCTTTTCATCTGTTCAGATGCCAGTTCCATCCTGTGAGAAATCATCCTTCCCTCCTTGGTGCTTTCACAGAAAATTGTACATGTCATGTTCAGTCATTTATTTAATTCACTAACATTTATTGGAGCTCTGGTAGCATAGTGGCTAAGACACTTGCCTGCTAACCAGACGGCTGGCGGTTCAAACCCACCAGCCACTCCTCGGAAGGAAGGTTGGGCAATCCTACTTCCGTAGTGATACTGCCTCGGAAACCCAAGGAGGGGTCGCTATGAGTCAGGGCTGACTTGACGGCACATAACAACAACAACAACAACATTTATTGTGTCCCCGTGATATATCCCTAGCACTTAGCTCAGTTCTTGACACAAAAGAAGCATAACAGAAGGTGGTTTCTCTCAGGATCAGGAGAGGCTTATACGTACACAAATAATTATGAGGCAAGGCCAAAAGTGTCATCAAAGAGGTGGGACAATGACTGTGGGAGCACAGAGGCAGTGTTGTTGTTAGGAGGGTGAAGGGGTGCAAACCCCTCTGACAATGTCAGAGGAGGTGATACCAAAATGCCCTAGGTCTGCAGTGATGGCAGGTGAATTAGTGTCATAGGAGAGGGACCACCAAGGCAGTGGTGTCACTAAGGTTGGTGTCACCTGTCTCTCAGTGTGGTAGCTCGCCACCCCTTCATCCCCTGTTGGTCAGGCCCAAGTGGGTGGGCCATGGTGCCCACCCCTGGGTGAGAGAAGGCTGTCTGCCTTGGCCAATGGGAGAGGGGAAGAGTTGTGGGGAGCCATGGGGGGCCACAAGGGGCAGGGCTTCACAGTGCTAGGAGGGTGGGGGTGGTGGTTTGCCCATGTGGGAGGTGTGACACCATGAATTACTGTACTCGGTGACACCAACCCTAGTGGCTCCACTGCACAGAGGAGCATGGTTAGTTGGAGCAGAGAACCAGACAGAGAGTGGGGGAAGGCAGATTAGAAGGAAGCCCTTCCCACAGGAGAGAACATTTGAGCAGAGCTTTGAATAATGTACAAAATTCTGCCAAGTAGAGAATAGAAGGAGGACTTTGGGGGCACATGAAACCCTGTATGTAGAAGTTGTTGTCGTGTTAAGTGTCATCAAGTCAATTCCGACTCATAACAAACCTATATGACAGAGTAGAACTGCCTCATAGGGTTTTCTGGACTGTAAATCTTCATGGGAGCAGATCACCAGGTATTTCACCTGCAGAGACACTGGGTAGGTCAAACCACTAACCTTTCAGTTAGCATCTGAGGGCTTAACCATTGCATCACCAGGACTCCTTGTATGTAAAAGTCGTGAAGGGTAAAAGTCCATGCCTGCTGGGAACTGCCAGCTATCCCATGTCACTAGTGTTGAAGATACACGGGTGAAGTGGCAGGAGATGATTTATAAAAGAGGTCTTGTAGGCTATGCCAGGGATTTGAATTTCTTCTTGTATCCAGGCATTCTTAAATATTAATTTGCATAAGATTCATCAGTGAGCTCGTCCAAGATTCACATTTCCTAGTTCCCACTCCCAGAAATCCTGATTCCATAGGGGTTTCACTTGAACACACTCCCAGGTAACTCAGGAGTTCCCAGGATAGCAGTTAGGCAGCAAGGAGCCAGTGATGAATATTTAGCCAACTGCATGATAGATCGGACTTGGAGTTTAGAGGTCAGTCCAGTGATAAAGTTTCATTCCAGGTAGTGACAGTAGAAATGAAGGGTGTTAGAGACTCATTTTGGAAGTGTAAGTGGCAGGACATGTGATACTGTGGTGTATTGAAAGAAAGAAAGAAAAAGTTGACAATAAGCCAGGTTTTTAAGCTTAGATGACTTGGTAGATGGTTAGACTACTAAACAAGTTAGGGAAAAGCAGGGTAGGAGTTAGTTTGAGGGATAAAATGAAAGATTCCATGTGAGGGCCAGATGAGTTGGGGATGCCTGGAGGGCATGCTAGATTTTTCCTTGTATTACAGTACATATGCATACATATTATACATGCAATCATCTCTCTCTTACTAAATTGCGGAGTCCTCTAGGCACAGATCAAACCTTGGTAACTGACATATGCTCTCCTTTGCCTGCTGAGAATTGACTGAGGAGACAGTCATAGAATAAACATGTTTCCCCTTCCTCTTCCTTTCTCCGAAGAGAAAATTACTATGTTGTGATGAAATATGGATTCAGTGTGTAAAATTGTGAAGCAACTCATGCTTCTGTTTGTTCTCTCACTGTAAAATAAATCCCAAATTTTTAACCAAAAACATGATCACTTTGGAAATCATACCCAATCATGACATTTCTAGCATGCCACCCTTCAGATGCTGCTATTCTACTGCTGTGCTGTGGGCTACCCACACGAACTTGCATAAGTGTGTCTTTTCTTGCGTATAGAATTTACATTTTATCTTCTCCTTTGCTTATTTGATTTTGGGATCGTTGTTAGTTATGATCTTTCTCAGAAACTGTAATTGTTTGAACATTATAAACAAGTCTTTTTTTAACTACATCAGTTTTTCAGAGGTATCCCACTCCAGAAGTCTCTCTTCCCCTACCTCCTTTCTGTTGTACTAACGCCTTTCCCTTCGCCTTTCCAGAATTTCTAGGTGAAGTCAGACAGTTGTCAGCAGAGTCCCTGCTGCCTTGGAGAACAGTGATTGTTCAGGACCAAGGATAGTGCCAAAGTGGTGGTGATACTTGAGGTTCAGACTTTACACTTAAGGACGGAGATTTGTATATTGCAAGTGTTCTGTGAACATTAAGTTAAATTACAAATATGAGTAGAGGAATTAATTTATGTGCCCTTGTCTCAAATTAGCAAAGCCTACCAATGTGAATGTCACACTAGCTCTCTCAACTTCATCTGCATAACTCTTATTTTTCCTCCTGGTAAAGGTGATAGAAAAGAATGCTGACCCTGAAATGATGCTGTTACCATACCTGAGGAAGAAGCGTATCCTTTTTTTTTCTTCTCTGTGTACGTAACTATAGATCTGATGCACTTTTTTGTACAGATGATATTTCAAATATCTTTTTAGAGCCACACCAAGACATATTTCTTACTATAGTAGGGTTTTGAGAAAGTCCTACAGCTTAGTTTTGTAGGCAATATACAATTGTGGCTATCAGAACAAAGTTATTTCTAATCTCTGTTTTGTCATTAAATACATTATATGAAACGGAGAAGCTAGCAATGGGAATTAAAGCAATGACTGTTAAAAGGGTTTAATTAAGCCTCTTAGAATTAAGAATCACAATAATGACACTCTATCTCCAAGGACTAATCATCATGCCCATTATGAAAAGAGATTGGAGAAATCTCCTGAAATGAAAGAAGAAGAAAAACATGGAGAAATTAGCCTTGAACATGCTACCTTAGAAAAACTTTCAAAATCAATGCTATCTGACAAATAGATTCTTAACCTGTTATCATGAAGTCCAGTCAGCTCCTGGAGATCCGTTGACCCCATTCAATTATATATGAAAGTTTGTGACAATGGGAGCTTATATATTATTTTTCTGGGTAGAGTGAAATTCCCAAGAGTACACAACTCTAAAATAATAATAACAACTTTTCTGATCATGAATATGTTCCAGAAAATTGTTTAATATCTTTGGATGTAAAAACAATGAACATTGACTTCCTGATATCCATGGTAGCAACATGTAGTATTTAAGATTTGGTTCACTTGTGACTAGCAGAAAACCTCAAATAGCAGTAAACAAGACAAATTAATTTCTTTCTCATTGTGTTAGTTTAGGTTTTCCAAAAAGCAGATGCCAAAAATAAGATTAAATGTGCAAGGGGCTTTATTAGGAGAAATGTCAGTGTGAAAAGAAATAGGAAGGGAGCTGGAGAAGGCTTAGGGAGCTTTCAGACCAATTGCAAGTCTGAGCATGAGTGAAGAAGAGAGTAAGAAGTAGTTGAGTGAAGCAGCCTAGACTCCTGTCTATGCAACGCAACAATGCAATGCACTGCCACTGAGTCGGATCCCGCTCACAGCGACCCCTGTTGGGCTTCTGAGGGGGTATCAATATGGAAGTAGATTGCCCAACCTTCCTTCCGAGGAGTGGCTGGTGGGTTTGAACCACCAGCCTTCTGGTTAACAGTCAAATACCTTAGGCACTATGCCATCAGAGCTCCTGTAATCTAAGGAATTTTCAACATAGCCCTTAGGGACAGTTGGCAAGAAGTTGCATACCTTTCCGCAGCACTGAGTCATTGATGGGGTGCAGCCCATGGGAGGTGTGTCCTTCATGCAAAACCGGGTGATGGATTTCGAAGTGTAGCAATTGAGTCCCTCGATCAGTTTCCCTCTCTGCAATAGGAGGTTTGCTAGACACATTCTCCTGGCTGCCACTCTCACATAAAGGAAACCAGATGGTAGGTAGATCAAGACTAGTAAAGCTATGTCACAGCATTACCAGAGATTCAATCTCCTTATGTATTGCTGTTTCACCGGCCTCAGGATATAGCTTCCTCCCTATGGTCAGAAGTGACTGACTGAGTCATCATCTCTGAATTCCAGAAAATAAGAGCTAAGGGTTGATAAAGGGACACCACCCTCTTCTTTAGGACACTTCCCTCCTGCAAGTCGTACATAGAACTTACGCTTTCTGCTATTGTACAGTATTGTTAATAATTCCCATCTGGCTGCAGAGGAGTCTGTAAAACATATTTCTTAATATATATGTGCCTAAAAGTTGGCATTTAAAAATTAAGGAAGAATGAGAGAATACTGGGGTACATCTAGTAATGGCTGCCACTGAAAGGTAGAGAAATATGGTTAATATTACACCGTAATTATTTACAATTTGACAATTAACTTTGTATGTCATGAAAGACACATAAAACGGAAAACAAATGTACAACATACTCAGACCTTCAAGCACTAAAGTGTTATATGTATGGATTCTTTTTTCAGTTTGGTACTATTTTTGGCAATCGGAGTTCTGATTTTTTGAAAGGAAAGAGACTAAATATAACACACCAATGGAAATAAAAAATTTACATAATTTTAAATAATAGTAGCTAAGACATACATCTCGGAAACCCAAGGAGAGGTTGCTATGAGTCAGATCTGACTTGACGGCAGTGAGTTTGGTTTTTGGTATAGAACTTAAAGCATGCATTTATGAGCCTCTGATGATGCTGTCCCCTAAGGTCAGAGCTATGCTAAACGAGAATCAAATCATGGGAAACAAACAATCTTTAACTATGCTGCTTCCAGTCCGATTTACAGGAACTAAGTATGGCTGTGGAGGAGGAGGCTGTGGTGCCTGTACAGTAATGATATCACGATACAACCCCATCACCAAGAGGATAAGGTATTTTGCAGCAAAGTCTAGCTATGGCTGAATTTTCATTGTTTTAAACTTTGGTTCATTCCTTCATTTGGTAACTATATACTGAGTACCTACAATATGGCAGAAACTGTACTAAGTGCTGGGAACAAAAAGACAGACTAGGTCCAAGAACATGAATGGTTTAGAAGAAAAAATGTTCCATCAATGAGGATAACATATGGTCAAGTATCTCCTGTTGAAAGCTGAAAGGCTGCATGGCCATCTGTGCTGTCTGGGGAGGAAAGGCAGGACTGAAATGGCAGTGAAGGATAATACTGCCATCGTAGTCTTCTGTTACTATTGCAGCCTACTAACTGATATCCTTGCTTTCACTCTTGCCTCATATATGTATTCTCCAGAGATGTTTGTTTCAAGTATAAATCAGACTACATCATTCTCCTACTTTAAAACCACCAATAGCTTCCCACTGCATTTAAGATGTTTACTTTATGCTCAGTTTGTTTCCTTCTTAAGGTTTGTTGAGCTTCTTGGAGCTGAGGGTTGATGTCTTTTATCAGCTTTGGAAACTTTTCCAGCCATTTTCAAATATTTATTCTTTGCCACACACTCTGACTCCCCTCTCCTTATGGGACTCCAATTATGCACATGTTAGATCATTTTCTATCATCTCACAAATCTGAGATGAAGGTTAAGGCTCCATGCTCTGTTAAGAGTTGAACACTATTTCAGAGATCTGTCTGTGTTCCACAGCCAAGCCACCTGCTTTCTGAACTCCCTGTGGAGTTCTTCCTACTCAATCGTCTTACTTTCCATGTCTGGAAAGATCTCTTTCAGCCATACTTCCTTGTCTTTACTCTACGGAGGGTGGCAGATGGCCTCCACTTTGTGAAGTGCCTACGATTATCTCTCAGTTCTACGGTCTCTCCTCAATCTTCCTTGTCTGAAAGAACAAGTGCCTGAAGAGTTTCATTACGTTTTCCTTCCTTGTCCCCATTTTTGGGTACTTCTCCCAGCACTCAGTAAACACTGGTGAGGAAGAGCTTGGGGATAGTTAAGGCCTGATCTGTATTTCAGTCTGTCACAACAGCCCACTTAAAACAATAAAAATTTTGTTGGAAGTTAATCTGGTTTATCTTAAGCCCCATCCTTAACACATTCCTCCTCCCTCCCTCCCTCCCTCCCTTTCAGTCAGGGGTGACTGCACTGTATTTCTCCTCATTTACGAAGGGCTGTCA
This sequence comes from Orycteropus afer afer, assembly GCF_000298275.1. Classification (NCBI taxonomy): domain Eukaryota; kingdom Metazoa; phylum Chordata; class Mammalia; order Tubulidentata; family Orycteropodidae; genus Orycteropus; species Orycteropus afer. The sequence continues at coordinate 33,811,726 of NW_006921589.1, read as the reverse complement.
CTTAATGGAGTTTAATGTATTTAGGTTACTTTACATCCTCAGCATCTGATGGGTTTTTTGTAAAATTATGATTCTGTAGCCTATATGGATTTTTTTTTTTTTTTTTTTGATTGTCAGAATGCGAGTGATGGTCTCTTATGACTTCTACATCTGAACTAAACCTTTCATTGCCTTTAGAATCAGGCAGTGGAATTGTATTGTAGAAAGTGTGAACGTTTTAAAAGATTTTGTTCTTTTCATTGAATTTCTCTCAGAAGGGCTCTTTGCCATTACCTATGAGACCTAGCTAAGGAGCTCTTGTGGTATAGTGGGTAAGGCATTTGGCTGTTAAACAGAAGGTTGGCAGTTCAAACCTACCAGCTACTCCATGGGAGGAAGATGAGGCAATATACTTCTGTAAAGACTTACAGACTGAGTTCACTATGAGTTGCAATGAACTTTATAGCAGTGGGTATGAGACCTAACTGGCCCCTGCCTATCTCTCTGACCTAGAATGCTACCACTCCCCTGTATTCTCTTTGCTCCAGACTCACTGGCCTTCATTCTT
>NW_006921589.1:33805271-33811019 GCF_000298275.1 Orycteropus afer afer | reverse complement strand
CTGGTGGCGTGGTGTCTAAGGCATTTAACTGCTAACCAGAAGGCTGGCGGTTCAAACCCACCAGCCAATCCTCGGAAGGAAGATGAGGCAATCTACTTCCATAGTGGTACTGCCTTGGAAACCCAACGAGGGGTCGCTATGAGTCGGGTCCGACTCGACGGCATATAACAACAACAAAAACAAATATATATATATATAACATTTCCTTATGATGCATCTGTAGCAGTGAAATTGCAGGGTAAAAAGTGTGAATATTTTAAAGGTTTTTGTTCCTTTTGTCTCCCAAAAGGTCTTTACCGATTTACATTCTTAGGAGCACTGTGAATCATTTCTCCAAACTTCTCTGCTAATAATGGATATTATAATTTAAAAAATTCATTGCCACTTTCTTTGATGTAAGTGGTGTTTTTCATTGCTTAATTTGTATCTCTCTTGATCATTTGTGAGGTTCAGAATTGGTTTTATGTGTTTGCCTGTGTGCAGTCCTGTTTGATGAATGAGAGCATTTTCTAGCACTGCATTTGTGGCACTGAGGAGCCCTGTATCCCACATCCTATTTCCTTTTTTGAAGCTCAATATCAAATTCACTTTATTGTCCAACTGCCTCCTAGGCCAGCATCTGTCTGGAAGATGGAATAACCCTCCTAGGTGGGTAGGTGGTCATATGTGACTTGGGCTTGTCAGTCCTTCCTTCAAGGGAAAAACAGTTCAAGTTAGTGAAAACTCTTCTGGAATTAGAATTAGGGGGCGTAATTTGAATCTGGTGTCTGCCACTCACATAGCTTTGACCCTGAACAAATTACTCTGATCCTCAGATTCCACATCTGTAAAATAGTCTTGGGCAATGGACAAAATGCATATGTAAAGTCCAGAGGAATTATCCCAAACCTGCCACCTTGTAGGTGCTCAGTGAATGCTTGTTCCCCTTTCCAACTAAATGCAACTGTAATTTGTGCTTCTCTTTTGCACTCTGAAGACACTATCCAGCCAATGCCTGTCTGATTCCCATATGTTCTCTGTATGGTGCTGCCGTCACCACAGTAGAAGGCCTGGGAAGCACCAGCAGCAGGATTCATCCTGTTCAGGTGAGCTTTGCTTCTTCCTCATAGAGTTTCTGTGCTTTGAAAACCATTAATGACATTGTGAGTCGTGTAGTTGATAGAGTAGAGCAGTCTGAGCCCTATTGCTTGCTGACTGAGCTGGATACTGAAGCAAAACCTGGGACATTTGGGATTTTTGTATCTGACTTGTTGGAAAGATGCTCTTGGAAGACTTGTTGATAGTTGCCAGAGTCAGTTCCTCATGGCAACCCTATGTGTGCAGAGGAGAACTGCTCCGTACGATTTGCAAGGCTGTGGTCGTTCAGAAGCGGATTTCTAGACCTGTCTTCCGAGGTGCCTCTGGATGGGCTTGATTTGCCAACCTTTCAGCTAATAGTCAAGTGCTGTCTGCATAATCCAAGATGAGAGGACTTTAAGGAAGCTATTAAAACTCTGATAGCATTGTTGAGTTTTTCTCCCTAAGTTCTAATTAGATGCCACCTGTCCACTCTTCCAAATGCATTAAGATAATGGAACCATGTGTATTTCAAGGATATAGTTTGTTTGTTTTTAAAGTGGAAAATAATACTGTAAAGTTGAATAGAAATCTCAGCTGCCAAAAGCGTTTGTTAAATTTACAACTTGCTCAGAAGACAGATAATAGGAGTCGTCGATGAATCATATGGCTCTTCTCCTAAGGCAGCATCTTGTTAGAGCTTTGCCTCAAGTGAAAGGGCACCTTCAGACTTCTGACTGTTTATTTATGCAATGCCCATAGAGATACTATGCCTACTTGTTTTTATCTAAATTAATGAGGGTCACTTTTGAAGAGAAGGTGAAAGAGGGAAGAGATGGGAACATCATAAAAAGTGGCCAAATTTTAAATTCTATAAACTTAACGGAATCTTGAGGTCCATTTATTTTTGTGAAACTTTTTTATCTCATGGGAGAGAATTCTGCCTGGATAAGCTCTGTGTTGTTGTGTTTGTTGTTAGGTGCAGTCAAGTCGTCTCCAACTCATAGTGACCTTATATACAACAGAACGAAACACTGCCCAATCCTGTACCAGCCCCTCAATACTTGCAACCCCTGAGCCCATCATTGCAGCCACTGTGTCAATCCAGTTTGTTGGGGGCCTTCCCCTGTTTTGTTGACCTCTACTTTACTAAGCATGATATCCTTCTCCAGAGCATGGTCCCTTCTGACAACATGATCAGAGTAGGTAAGACGAAGTCTGGCCATTCTCGCTTCCAAGGAGCATCCTGGCTGCACTTCTTCTAGGACAGATTTGTTAGTTTTTAGCTGTTGTTGTTATGTGCCCTTGAGTCGGACCCGATTCATAGCGACCCCTCCTTGGGTTTACAAGGTGATATCACTACGGAAGCAGATTACCCCATCTTCCTTATAAGGAGTGGCTGGTGGGTTTGAACCGCCAGCCTTCTAGTTAGCAGTCAAGTGCCTTAGGCACTTCACTACCAGAGCTCCTATTTCTTGTAGCAGTCAATGGTATTTTCAGTATTCTTCACCACAACTCAAAAACACCAAGTCTCCTTCGGTCTTTCTTATTCATTGTCCAGCTCTCACATGCATATTAGGCAATTGAAAATACAGTGGCTTGGGTTAGCTCTGTGAGTCTTAGCCATATACATACTTTTTCATTTACTAACTGATGTTAGTACAATGTTGTCCTGTTGTTACAATGTAGCTAGAACACAGCTTCCAAAAGGAGGTTGCACCTTACAAATTCAACTCCAAAGAGAAAATGAGGCAAGGGAAGGGAAAGGCATGCATGAGACATAGGAGCAATTGAGGGGCTGGCACAGGACTGGGCAGTGTTTCGTTCAGTTGTACATAAGGCCACTATGAGTCAGAGACGACTCCTGACAGTCTCTTCATTGACAACGGCACTTTTGAACACCTATGTACTAAAGCATTAAGGCTGCTGTTGTTGTTAGGTGCCTTGCAGTTTATGTCCAACTCATAGTGACCCCATGTGACAGAGTGGAACTGCCCCTTGTTCTGGTTCCCTAGTGCCGCTCTGACAAGAATATACCACAGATGGGATGGCCTTAACAAACAGGAGTTTATTCTTACAATTTGGAGGCTTTAAGTCCAAGTTCAAAGTGCCAGGCTTTAGGGGCTGGGTGAAAGCCCCTCAATCTTGGGATCCAGCTCCGCCTCCTGCTCTTGGCCTACTGGAGCTAGAGGCGTTTCTTCACTCAGACAGCTGCTGCTGGCTGCTGAGGCTGAGAAGCCCCAAGGTTGACAAGTAAAAAGGCACAGTCCCGATGTTAACCAAACCACACGGCAAGCCATTAACTTAAGTCCATTGTAAGTCCCAAGGTAGGCAGAACATAGCAGACTGCTGAGCAATGACATGGCTACATACAGGGTCCAAGTGTGCCATAGACTAGAGACCATTCCCAAGGCTTCTCCTTATATACAGGAAGCAGACCACATCCCAAAGGCAGCTACTCAGATGCTTGTGGTAGATCCCAGCATGGAGTTGATTGCCAGTCTCCTCATGGGGAATAACTACTGCCAGCTGCCCGCCACTCAACCAGGCCCAGCCAAGCTGACACACAAACATGACCACCGCAGCCCTGTAGGGTTTTCTAGGTCAGAATCTTTACAGGAGCAGATTTTCAGGTCTTTTCTCTTGTAGAGGTGCCGCATGGGTTCAAACAGCCAACCTCTCCATTAGCAGCTAAGTGCTTAAGAACTCAAGAAATATTTTGAGATTTTAAAAATTTCGTTTCTCAATTTGAAGGTAATTCGATACATTTTTCGAAGGACTTTCAGGGAGCACCTCTTATCTCAGTGATGCTCAGCGTTGACTGTACAATGGAACAACCTGGGGAGTCTTTAACAATGCGTGCCTGAGCCCCATCCCCCAGAGACTGTGAGCCAACTGGTCTGGAGTGTGGTATGGGCCTTGGGAATGTTGAAGCTTCCTCTGAGGGCTGAGGACCTTAGATGAGGCACAAACGCTGATGTGGCCCAGTTATGAAAACTCAGCCCAATGACGGGGAGGCACTGGGATGAGAGGGTTTTCCTGGGTCTTTTCCCAAACTCAAATGGGCATACATATAACCTGGGGATCTTGTTCAAATGCAGGTGCTGATTTAGTAGTGCTGGGAACAGGCCCAAGATTCTGCATTTCTAACTTTACTGTGCTTTCAGGAGAGAATCGCCAAGTGTCATGGTACCCAGTGTGGATTCTGCACCCCGGGGATGGTAATGTCCATCTATGCTCTACTGAGGAACCACCCAGAGCCCTCGCTGGATCAGTTAACCGATGCCCTTAGTGGTAGGTTATATGTGTGTGCTTTTATTTTGAAGTAATGATGATGATGGTAACAGCTAATATCGGACACTTACCATCTGCCACAGGGTCCCAGAGTGGTGCAAATAGTTAACATGCTTGACACCTAACTAAAAGATTGGAGGTTTGAGTCCACTTAGAGATACTGCAGAAAGGCCTGGTAATCTGTTTCTGGGGAGAAAAAAAAATCTGCTATTGAAAACCCTATGGAGCACAGTTAGGACCATGAATTGGAATTGACTCAATGACAACTGGGATCCTTTTGGCAACTGGTTTTTGCTACTATATAATGTCTTCGGTCTTTCTGTCAACTGAAGCTTAGCTCTTGGACTATAGACCAGGAGTTTTTGGCTTGAAATCACTGTGTTCTTTGAGCACCTATCACAGAGGACTTAAAAACTGTTTACAGAGAGAAAGTACAAAGAGCTGAATCATTAGAATCCGTCTCAGGCTCTCAACCAAATACCCCAAGTAGCTCATGGAAAAACCTGACTTTGTGGATAAGGTGGACTGAAATAGCAACAGGAATCCTCCTTCAGATGGGATCCCCTTTACATCCTGTGTTTGGCAGATGGTGCCTCTCTCTAGGTTATGTGATTCACAGAGCTGGGTTTTCCTCCTTCAGGTAACCTGTGCCGCTGCACTGGATACAGGCCCATAATAGATGCTTGCAAGACTTTCTGTAAAGTAAGTCGGAAGGAATTCAATATTAAGTGTATTTTCCCCAATGTGGCAAAACCACAGAGGTTGTAAGGTGTAATTGGGGGAGCTGCCACTGTTACTAATACAGGACTACTGCTTATCAGTTACAGAAATTGCTGCTTGTTGTTTGATCTTGGGCAGGGTACTTAGCCTTACTCATTGAACTTGCCCCCTAGTCACATAATAAACCCTTATGCACTTTGACCTTGGTCACTGTCATTGCTTCATAGGGCCTTACCTCACCTGTTCACCTGGGTTGAGCATTTTCCCTAGTGCTCTGGTCGGCCTGTGTACACACCCCTTTGTGATGTCTATCTCACTGTGGTGCAGTTGTCCATCTGCTCTTCACCAGACTGTGGACTGTTTGACAGCAGAGGCTATGTACCTCCAGGGCCTGTTACCATGCATTAATTGAGCAGCAGTTCATTAGATACTTGTTGAGTGAATAAATGGAGAAACAACCTTGAGAAACATAAAATTGCCCTTTGGAAGTTAGATTATGACATTAGTAAATTATGTATATATTAGTAAATTATGACATAGTAAATTATGTATTTGTTGTTGTTGTTGTGTGCCGTCGAGTCGTCCCCGACTCATAGCGACCCCTCCTTGGGTTTCCGAGGCAGTATCACTACGGAAGTAGGATTGCCCAACCTTCCTTCCGAGGAGTGGCTGGTGGGT
>NW_006921589.1:33786265-33804956 GCF_000298275.1 Orycteropus afer afer | reverse complement strand
TAGTGATACTGCCTCAGAAACCCAAGAAGGGGTTGCTATGAGTCGGATCCAACTTGACGACAGTGCGTTTGGTTTGGTTTGGAACCAGAAGGCTGGTGGTTATTTATATTTAAAATATTAATACTAGTAATTAATACTTGTTAGATTTAGTATCTATTATATGCAAGGCTATGTTATAAGATCTTTACATATTTTAATTTATTTAATAAACCCTGTATTCAGAATTTCTTATTAGCTCTAATTCTTTTATTAGAAGTTAGTTTGACTATATTTAAGTACAAATAATAAAAATTTCTTTCATGGCATCTAACAATATTGATTCTGTATGATGTTTCAACTGATGGTCACTTTATTTAATACTGAAACATTAATATTTAATAGAATCAGCAGTAAATTCTTAGTGATTTTTTTTTTCCCCCACTCATTAGAGTACTGGCTGCTGTCAAAGTAAAGAAAATGGAGTTTGCTGTTTGGATCAAGAAATAAATGAATTACCTGAATTTGAGGAAGGGAGAAAGGTCAGTGAAATGTGAGCTTTTTATAAGGTTCTCTCAGGACACCAACTGACTCTTAGGAAGAATAAGTGGTTGTGCAAGTTCACTAATTTGAGGCAAGTCAACATTCTTCCATTCTCACTCAAAATCATCATCATCATCATCATCATCATCATCATCATCATCTATCCTAGCAACTTGTCCTTCATTACAGATATTACTCCTATTCAAATAGTCATCTATGGGAGAGAAAGTATGCTGATCTCTTATGCCTTAATTTTAAAAAGGTTTTGTCCAGTCCTTTTTAAAGGACCAGAAGTAAAGTGGAGGGAGATGGAAGGGCAGGCAAAGTATAGTTATTGTTTTTGTTGTTAGGTGCCGTTGAGTCAGCTCCGACTCATAGTGAGTGACCCTGTGTACATCAGAATGAAACACTGCCCAGTCCTGTGCCAACCTCACAATCCTTGCTATACTTGAGCCCATTGTTGCAGCCACCATGTCAGTCCATCTGGTTGACGGCCTTCCCCTTTTTCATTGACCCTCCACTTTTCCAAGCATGATCCTTCTCCAGGGAATGGTCCCTTCTGACAATATGACCAAAGTAAGTGAGATGAAGTCTGGCCATCCTCACTTCCAAGGAACATTCTGGCTGCACTTCTTCCAGGACAGATTTGTTGGCTCTATTGGCAGTCCATGGTACTTTTAGGATTCTCCACCAACATCACAATTCAAGAGCATCAACTCTTCTGTCTTCCTTGTTCATTGTCCAGTTCTCACATACATATGAGGCGATTGGAATGACCATGGCTTGGGTTAGGCGCACCTTAATCTTCAAGGAGACATCTTTGCTTTTCAGCACTTGAAAGAGGTCTTTTGCAGCAGATTTGCCCAATGCAATACATCCTCTGATGTCTTGACTGCTGCTTCCATTGGTGTTGATTATGGAACAAAGTAACATGAAATCTTTAACAACTTCATTCTTTTCTCCGTTTATTGTGATACTGCTTATTGGTCCAGTTGTAAGGATTTTCGTTTTCTTTATGTTGAGATGTAAGCCATACTGCAGACTGAAGTCTTTAATCTTCATCAGTAAGTACTTTGAGTCTATCCTCACTTTCAGCAAGCAAAATTGTGTCATCTGCATATCCCAAGTTGTTAATGAGGCTTCCTCCAATCCTGATGCCACATTCTTCTTCTATAGTCCAGCTTCTCAGATTAATGTGGTCAGCATACAGATTGAATAAGTATGGTGAAAGGATGCAGCCCTGACACACTCCCTTCCTGATTTAAAACCATTTCATTATTATAATTGACTTTGTCTTCTCAAGCTGCTCTTTGAAATCTTCTGTTCAGTGCTTTTATCTTGTCATATCTTCCTTATACTTTAGCAACTCTCAGTTCAAAGGCAAGTTTCAGAGTCTCTTCTGACATCCATTTTGGTCTTTTCTTCCTTTTCTGTGCTTTCTTCAGAGATGCTGTTCTTGATGCCATCCCACAATTCCTCTGGTTTTTGTCATTGGTATTCAATACATCAAATCTATTCTTTAGATGGTCTCTAAATTCAGGAGGGATATAATCAAGGTCATATTTTGGCTCTCGTGGACTTGTTTTAATTGTCTTCAGCTTCAATTTGAACTTGCACATAAGCAACTGATGGTCTGTTCCACAGTCAGCTCCTGGCCTTGTATTGGCTGAAGATAATGAACTGTTCCATCGCCTCTTTCCACAGACATAGTCGATCTGATTCCTGTGTACTCCATCTGGCAAAGTCCACGTGTATAACTGCCATTTGTGTTGTTGAAAAAAAAGGTATTTGCAATGAATAAGTTTTTGGTCTTGCAAAATTCTATCATGCAATATCTAGCATTATTTCTATCACCAAGGCCACATTTTCCAACTACCAGTGATTCTTCTTTGTTTTTTTAACTTTTGCAACCCAATCACCAGTGAAAATCAACACACCTTGCTTATATTTTTAGTCAATTTCAGACTACAGAAGTTGGGAAAAATCTTCAATTTCCTTATCTTTGGCTTTGGTGGTTGGTGTATAAATTTGAATAATAGTAGTATTAATTGGTCTTCCTTTTAGGTGTATGGATATTATCCTATCACTGACAGAATTGTACTTCAGGATAGGTGTTGAAACAGTCTTTGGGATGATGAATGCCATGCCATTCCTTTTCAATTTGTCATTCCTAGTATAATAGATCATATGGTTGTCTGATTCAAAATGGCCAAAACCAGTCCATTTCAGCTTATTAATGCTGATACTAACCTTTTGCATTCCATTTCATTTTTGACAACTTCCAGTTTTCCTAGATTCATACTTTGTACATTCTATATTCTGATTATTAATGGATGTTTGCAGCTATTTCTTCCCATTTTGAGTTGTGCCACATCAGCAACTGGAGAACCCAAAAGCTTTACTCCATCTACATGATTAAGGTTGGCTCTACTCTGAGGAGGCAGCTCTTCCCTGGTTGTATTTTGAGTGCCTTATGACCTGAGGGGCTCATCTTCTGCACTATATCAGACATTGTTTCAGGGCTATTCAAAGTTTTCATTACTATATCAGACAGTGTTTCACTGCTATTCATAAGGTTTTCACTGGTCAATTCTTTGAGAAGTGGATGGCCCCTTCCTTCTTCCAAGTCTATCTTAGTCTGGAAGCTCCACTGAAACCTGCCCACTATGGGTGACCCTGCTGGTGTTTGAAATATTGGTTGTATAGGCTCCAGCATCACAGCAACACACAAGCCACCAAAGTATGACAAACTGACAGACGAGTGGTGGAAGTATAATTATAGGAGAATGGAAATTCCAGAAAATCTTCTCAGCTGTGTTGGGTAATGCTGCCTGCCAGCCTCCTCTGACATCCCCAGACTCCAAAGAAATGTGTAGAGTTATATAGGCTTTGGAGGCCCATTGGCATCTGCGCTGAGCTGCTCATGACCAGATCTGTGTTAGAGCCCTTGACGTAGAGCTCAGGGATGTGGTTGGACAGCTGGGTGGTTTGTCTGTTATTTGTTTATCTATCTGCTTCTGATACTTTCTTTTTTAAGGCAAGTCAAACACTCTTCTCAGAAGAGGAGTTCCTGCCATTGGACCCAACCCAGGAATTGATATTTCCTCCTGAGCTAATGGTAAGTGATGCACCTTTGGGCTTGCCCTAGAGGAATCCATGGTGAAACACCAAGAAGGGTGTTGCTTGTGGATCCTCTCAAAAGCTGATTGGAGAATAGATAATATCCATCTGTCTCCTTAGTCCAGGGTCTAAAGAGTATGAGCCTGAGGCAGAGGTGGAGGGATGAGGGTGCAGTCACCACTCACCAGGAGGGGACAGTTGAGTTGACTGTAAAAAGCAACAGAAAAAGCAATAAAAAAGTCATGAAGTGACATCGCAGCATTTGCAGATGTAGATATGTTTTGTCCGGCTTTGCTGAAGCTTATTCTTCCATAGAATGATATGGCCAATAAGTGAAAATAAGTGAATTCATCTGAAATGTAATAATTCCAAGGGGAGATTGATTGGGAGAGTCCCCAGAGGAAATATTTATTTGTGTTATACTCTTACCCTGTGCTCTGACTTCTAGTAAAGTTCAACTTTAGGGTGTTTTTTTTTTTTTTTTTTTTAAAGTACTGTATTTTCTTTCTCTGTTTCTATAATAGGAGCCCTTGTGGCATAATGGTTGAACACTGGACTGCTAACCAAAAGGCTGGTAGTTCATACCCACCAGCTACTCCATAGGAGAAAAGTCCTGGCAATCTGCTCCCACAAAGACACCCCATGGGGCAGTTCTGCTCTGTCTTATAGGGTCACTAGGAGTTGGAGTGGACTCAACAACACACAACAACAACAACAATAACTTATACAATAACAGAGTAGAACAGCTGAAAATGTCACACCATGATCTTGAATCCCTATTCCTTTTTCAATAGATGATAGCTGAGAAACAACCACAAAGGACCAGGGTTTTTGGTGGAGAGAGAATGACATGGATCTCCCCAGTGACCCTGAAGGAACTTCTGGAAGCTAAAGTCAAGTATCCTCAGGCTCCCGTTGTGATGGGGAACACCTCTGTGGGTATGTAGGATCCCAGAGCATTTTATGGGGAAACCGAAGGAAGGGATTGGATTGGGGGGAAACACCTCACATATCGGATGCTTTCAGGAAAAGCAGCCTGAAATAGCATTTAATCCATTAGACACTTTCTAGGTCATTCAGATAACTCAATCCGTATTGTCCTGCACTGGAGCAGTGCTCAGACAGGCGCCCAAGAGGGCTGCTCCACGACAAATCCACAGCAGCAGTTACAATGAAGGCTCCCCGTCTTTTCATTTGGGGCTTGATCTTAGACTTGTATTTGATACTGCTCTTTGTTTCTTTTCTGTGTCATCTCAGGAGGTATTAGAAGTTTTTCTTAAACTGTAGGTACAGGGTCTGCCTGTTAGACTCAGTGTAGGCTCGGTTTGACTGCCTACCTCTTTGAGGAGCCCCGTAGATATTCCAAAAGAGAATTTTGTCTATCCCACATGGCCCAAGTGTTAAGGCTGGCAATGCCAAAAAGTCTCCCAAGCTCAATGAAAATCCATCCAGCCATTCCATCTGTCTGTCTCTGTCTCTCTGTATATGATTTGGCAATAAACAGACTGTTGGAAAGGTACATAAATGTTATATATTTAAAGACACCACTTGAACCACAACTTCAAAATTAAAAAGGCAGTAAGGTAAGAGAATGAAAAGACAAGCCACATACTGAGAGAAAATATTTACAAACCACATGTCTGATAAAGAATTTGCATCCAAGATATATAATGAACTCTTAAAACTCAACAATAACAATCCAATTTAAAAGTGAGCAAAAGATCTGAACAGATGTCTCACCAAAAAAGATATTCAGATGTCAAATAATTATAAAAAATGCCCAACATCATATTTCATTAGGGAATTACAAGTTAAAACAATAATGAGTTACCACTAGACACCTATTATTAAATGGCTAAAGTCCAGAACTCGGATAACACCAAATGCTGACAAAGATGTGGAACAACAAGAACTCTCATTCACTGCTGATAAGAATGCAAAATAGTACAGCTACATTGGAAGATAGTCTGGCAATATCTTACAAAGCTAACAAAGGCTTACCATACAATCCAGCAATTTTATTCCTAGGTATTTACCCACATAAGTTGAAAACTTAATGTCCACACAAAAACCCGCATGCAAATGTTTATAGAAACTCTATTCTTATTTGCCAAAAATGAGAAGTAACCAAGATGATTTTTGGTAGGTTAATGAATAAGCACACTGTGGTACATCCATACAATGGAGTATTATTCAATGATGAAAAGAGTGCGCTATTAAGCTACAAAAAGACCTAGAGGAACTTTAAATGCTTACTGCTAAGTGAAAGAAGCCAGTCTGAAAATGCGACATGTAGTCTAATTCCAGCTATATGACATTCTGGAAAAGGCAGAAGAGAGAGTAAATTAAAAAAATAAAAAGTGCTTTCCAGGAATACAGGGAGGTAAGGAAGGGATGAATAAATGAAGTACAGGACATTTTAAGGGCAATGAAACTATTTTGCATGATATCGTAGTGGTAGACACACGATACTATGCATTTGTCAAAACCCATAAGACCAGACACCACAGAGTGAACTGTAATGCAAACTAGGAGCTTTAGTTAATAGTAATAGTATCCATGTTAATTCTTCAGTTGTAACAAGTGTCCTGCATTAACCACAATATTAATTGTAGGAGAAACAGTATACAGAGGAAGAGGGAGAATATGGGAACTCTATTTCCTGTACAATTTTTTCTGTAAACCTAAAAACACTCTAAAAAATAAAGTGTATTGCTTTTCTTAAAAAGTCAGTAAGTGCCCATTTATCCCAGCCTTCTTTTTTTTTTTTCCTAATCCTTTAGGACCTGAAGTGAAATTTAAAGGCATCTTTCACCCAATTATTATTTCTCCTGATGGAATTGAAGAACTGAGTGTTATGAAACATACATATAATGGTGAGTTCTTAAGGTCATTGTTTTGTTAGCTAAAATGCACCGATCAATTTATTTCCCTGACTCAGCTGACAAGTAGAAAAGGAATAATTCCTAATTATAATATACAGAGAGATTCTCTTCTTGTATGAATGATAACATTGTGGAAGGAGGTTTGAGGGAGAATTCTCTATCATCATGCTAGATACAAATTGTCGGATTTTTGCTGAAGAATGCTTTGTGACTATAATTTCAGAGAAATGTATCAGTTACTAAAGGAAGGGGACTGTGCTAGATGCTAGATAGAAGATAAAGATGAATAGAATATATTCTTTGCTCTCAAAAAGCAATAGTAAGCAAAGCCAAGTTTATATAATAAGCAGCTTACAGACTGGCTTTTCCATTTGCAAGAGAAATGGATTTAATGACAATGAAAGGCAATTACATGTGGGTTTGGAGTGTAGGGTCTAGAGGCTAATTTTTTTTAAATTTATTTTGTGGCTGTTGAGACTGTACACAGCAAAACGCACACTAATTCAGCAGCTTCTACAGTTACTGTTTAGTGACATTGATTACATTCTTCGAGTTGTGCATCCATTCCCACCCACCTTTTCTGAGTTATTCTTCCCCTTTTAACATAAATGCACTGCCCCTTAAGGTTCCTATCTAATCCTTTCAGTTTCTGTTGTCAATCTGATCCCATGTAGATTAAAAAAGAAAAAACCCACTGCCGTGGAGTCAGATCCGACTCATAGCAACTCCTCCTTGGGTTTCCAAAGTGGTATCACTGTTGTTGTTACATGCCGTGGAGTCGGACCCAACTCATAGCAACCCCTCCTTGGGTTTCCAAGGCATTATCACTATGGAAGTAGATTGCCCAACCTTCCTTCTGAGGAGTGACTGGTGGGTTTGAACCTCCAGCCTTCTGGTTAGCAGTCAAATGCCTTAGGCACTACGCCAACAGAGCTCCTGTCCCATGTAGATAGTAGCATCTAATTCTTGACTATGCCATAAAATAACCAAAAACCCACTGCTGTGAAGTCAATTCCAACTCATAGTGACCCTATAAGACAGAGTAGAGCTACCCCATAGCATTTCCAAGACTGTAATCTTTACAGAAGCAGAGTACCACATCTTTCTCCCAACCTTTCAGTTAATAATACAGCGCTTAACCACTGCGCCAACAGGGCTCCTTTGCCATAAAATGGCTGTACAAAATTAGGCAAGTTACTTAACTAGATCTCAGTTTGTTCATCTGTGAAGTAGGACTATTAATACCTTATAGGTTAGTGAGGATTCAAGGAGATTCTATAAAGCATTTGGCATAATGCTTGGCACAGTGAGTGTTGATGGAACTTAACCTCCATCACCTCTATCACCTCCACCACCATCGTCAGCACCGATAAGCAGGACAATGTGATATCCAGTGTAAAGATTCTATCTTTGCAATTCTGATCTAACTGACATTTCCAGGTCAGTAGTGATTGCACTGTGTTACTTCCACATCCTTTCAGGGCTGACCTTAGGTGCCGGCCTCAGTCTGGCTCAGGTGAAGGACATCCTGGCTGATGTGATACAGAAGGTTCCAAAGGAGAAGACACAGCTGTATCAGGCTCTCTTGAAGCATTTGGAAACTCTGGCTGGGTCACAGATCAGAAACATGGCTGTATGTATTTGGTGACATTAAACTCTCTGGTGGGTGTCCCTTGGGTGACTGCTCCTGGTGAATCACAACATTGTCATTCTTTTGGAATGGACAAAAAGAATAGTGTCCCAGAGCCTTGCTTCATACTTATGCCAGCACTTTTGGTAATTGCCCTGTTGTTATTGTTGTTAGGTGCCCTTGAGTCAATTTCTGACCCATGGTGATCCCATGTGACAGAGTAGAGCTGCCCCATAGGGTTTCCTGGGCTTGGGAGCTCTGGTAGCATAGTGGCTAAGGCACTTGACTGCTAACCAGAAGGCTGGCGGTTCAAACCCACCAGCCACTCCTCGGAAGGAAGGTTGGGCAATCCTACTTCCGTAGTGATACTGCCTCGGAAACCCAAGGAGGGGTCGCTATGAGTCGGGGCCGACTCGACGGCATATAACAACAACAACAACAACAAATCTTTACAGAAGCAGATTGTCAGGCATTTTCTCCCGTGGAGCCACTCATGGCTTTGAACTGCTGACCTTTTGGTTAGCAGCTGAGTGCTTAACCGTCCCACTGCCTAGACTCCTTGGTAATTACATGACTGGAGTAAAAATGACTCATTATTTTAAAAAAGTCTTTAGGAGGCCACATCATGAGCAGACATCTAGATTCAGATCTGAATCCCCTCTTGGCTGTGGGCAATTGTACCCTCAACGTACTGTCAGAAGGTAAGTGACAGCTCCTGTTTGGGCATTACTGAGCCTGGTCTTCCTTTTTATGCCTGCTATTCCCTTTTTCTAATTTTGAAAATGACTTTTCCCTGAATACTAGTAGTTCTCTCTGCCTCTCTGGATGCTGGCAGAGTTGGTCAGTCTGGTCTTAATTAACACTCCTAATCTGCAATCTGGTCTTAATACTCCTCTCCTCATCTCTTCATGTCTTTCCTTTGGTCGCTTTGTGTTAGATATTTTCCTATGCTGGTCATCATACATTGAACGTGCTTGTGTTGGTTAATGTCCAGTTGCAACCTAATTAGTGGAGAGAACATTGAGCCCTTTTGTTCAAGACAGTGTTCCAACACCCACTTTTACTGTAGGCTCGTGCTTAATTTATGATTCTTTGAAGCCCTTAGGTATATATGTGTGTGAGTGTGTGTTAAGTGCCATCAGGTTGTGTATACACACACACACACACACACAGATGGTAAATAAGCATATAAAAAGATGTTCAACCTCATATTTCATTAGAAAATTATAAATTAAAGCAATAATGGTTGAACAATGGCCAAATTTCATTCTGTATTTATTTACTTGACTTTATTATTATTTTCTTGAAACTAAGTTCAGGACTTGTAATTTCTCTCTCTCATTCTAACTTGTTCAGCAATTATTCACAAAAACCAAACCCACTGCTATCAAGTGATTCTGAGTCATAGTGACCCTGCAGGGCAGAGTAGAACTGCCCCAATAGGGTTTTCAAGGTTATAGATCTTTACAAAAGCAGACTACCTCATCTTTCTCCAATGGAGCAGCTGGTAGGTTCGAACCACCAGCCTTTTAATTAGCAGCCAAATGTCTTAACAACAGTGCCACTAGAGCACCTTCAGCAATTTTTGGAAGTTCTAGTTACTCTTTCTTCATTTTTTTGTTCCATTTAAAAATATGGACTAATTTTCTATGACCTGCATTATTAAATACCCACTCCTCACATTATCTAAATCACAACCTTTTCTTAGGGAGGAAGATTTGCATTCAGAGTTTTTAATTTAAGTAATATCCTTTAATAATTCGTACTCTGAGAAACAGGTTTTATGATGTGACTATAAACATTAAAAGGTTTTTAACTTTCATCCCAAATTATGTTTTGTTATAGCTTTAAACGGTTCCTCTCCCAAAATATTGATTAAAGAACCAATGTTTTTTAGGTGTTAGAAAGAAGTTTAATTAAATAAGACAGTGCTTTACTAGTACACAAATCGTTAAAGGTGATTTTTTTATTTTACTTGCTTTTGTGCCCCTGGTAAGTAGAAGTGTCCCTGGCTATAAACAATAAATGTTTGTTGAATGGCTTTATCAGTGTATCACTAGATATGTTAGTATCTACTCTAATTATAAAGCTCAAAGTGAACTGTGCTGTTTAGGGATTGCTAAGGTCCTGTTATACCTGAAACTCCAGACTACTTTGCTAGATATTTTTATTCATAAGCCAGCAAAGGAAACGAAAACAAACAAATAGGGCCTAGACTGGAAAAAACATTGGGAGATGCCATTATAGGGTATTTCTCCCATCTAATCAGTTTCCTCTGGTATTTGGTAGAATTATTTCTTAGGTTTTGGGACTTTGATTTTTTAATAAAAAAAATAGATTTCAGGGAAAGCATTATTTCTTCCTGCAGAAGGAGAACGGCAGATTCCTTTAAATGAGCAATTTCTCAGAAAGTGCTCCAATGCGGATCTTAACCCTGAAGAAATCTTGGTCTCAGTGAACATCCCTTACTCCAGGAAGGTGAGAATTATCCTTCTTTCAATTTCCTGTTTTTGTCTGGGCGGCTCCAGCTTGTTTAGTCTAACACATAGTGAATTAAGAAAGACTGTTAAGTGTTTACAGAGAGGATAAAAGCCCAGGAAGTGGTGGTTGTTGTGTTGTTGTTGTTACGTGCCATCAAGTTGGTTCTGACTCACAGTGACCCTGTGTATAACAGAGTGAAACACTGCCCAGTCCTGTGCCATTCCCACAGTCTTCGCCATGTTTGAGCTCATTGTTGTACCCACCATGTCAATCCATCTCATTGACAGTCTTCTTCTTCACTGACTCTCCACTTGACTAAGCACAGTCCTTCTCCAGGTCTCTCCTGGTGACATGTCCAAAGTGTGTGAGATTGAGTCTTGCCATCCTTGCTTCCAAGGACCATTTGGCTATACTTCTTCCAGGACAGATTTGTTTGTTCTTCTGGCAGTCCTTGGTATATTCACTGTTCTTCAGCCATACCACAATTCAAATGTATCAGTTCTTCTTCGCTGTCCTTTATTCATTGTCCAGCTTTTACGTGCATATGAGGTGATTGAAAACACCATGGCTTGAGTACACAACATGACATCTTTGCTTTGAAACACTTTAAAGAGGTCTTTTGCAGCAGATTTTCACAAGGCAATACATTATTTCATTTCTTAACTGCTGCTTCCATGAGCATTGATTATGGATCCAAGTAAAATAAAATGTTTGACAACTTCAATATTTTCTCCATTTATCATAATGTGCTTATCAGACCTGTAGTGAGGATTTATGTTCTTTTCAGGAAATGGTACAAGGTCATTATTTTAAAAGGAATTATGAATAGTTTTACCTTTGACTTGTATCATGCCTCCCCTATTATTTCTAGAATCAAGAGATGATCTCTGCCGTTCTCTCTCTTTCTCTCTCTCTCTCTTTCTCTCTGTCTCTGTGCATCTCACTTTAAGTTACTGTCTAAGGCTTTTTTTTCAAATTTCTTATCTCATAAATCCTTTCCCTAAATAAGACTTGAAAACTGTGTTTCTGCCTATATCCTGGGATTTGAAAGGAAGCTGAAAAAATACAAACAAAAAACCATTTGTAATAGAATCGAGTGGACAAAACAGGGGATTTGGAGGCAGACAGGTGCAACTTTGAATCCCAGTTTCAAGATCTACTCTGACTTTGAACTACAGATGGACTCACTGTGAGACAGGTTCCTCGTCTGTACAATGGGATTGATCAGGCCTACCATGGATGATGTGGGGAGCCTCAGATGAGGTCATACGTGTAAGCTGCCTAGTGCGTGTTTGGTACCAAGTGTGTTTTTACATGCAGCACCTAATTTTTGCTTTCAGTGGGAATTCATATCTGCCTTCCGACAAGCTCAGCGGCAACAGAATGCACTAGCGATAGTCAATTCGGGGATGAGAGTCTTTTTTGGAGACAGGGATGGCATCATTAGAGAATTATCCATCTCCTATGGAGGCGTTGGTCCAACCACCATCTGTGCAAAGAATTCCTGTCAGAAACTCATTGGAAGGTATGGCATCATGTCCTTAGACACCAAATAATGGAGCAGCTCATTCTGTGGTGAGATGTAACTACAAGCAGAAAAACACTTAGTTGCTTTCTATTTAATGGCATGGATTTCCAAAAAGATTTCATGATTATGTATGATTATATTTCCATATGTCTTGATTTTGCTGAATTCCAAAGCAGACATTGTATATGTGTGTGTGTGTGTGTGTGCACAACAAAGAAAAAACAACTCTCTTTCAATAGTACACACTAAAAATTGTATTCTTTATTGTGGGAGAATCATAATTTTCCATAATGAAAAGCAGATTATGTGAATCATTCCATAATAAATTGCTAAATACATTAGCTTAACTCGTGTGTTATACCTATAGGTAATACCAGTAGCTAATATTCCTTGAGCATTGACTAGAGCATTCCAGAGAAGTAACATCGAGTAGTGGTATAAACTTGAGTCAGAGTGTACACTTGAGCCACACTGCCTGGGCCTTAATCTCAACTTGACCTCAGTCAGCTTATGGTACCTTGATTTCCTCATCTGTGAAAGGGGGGTAATTATACCTACTTCATAGGGCAGTTGAGAGGATTGAATGAATGAATAATAAAAGGTGTTTAAAACAGAGCCTGGTATGCAGTAAATGGTCTGGTGATAGAAGGCCAGTTTCTACGGGCCGAGGACTTTACATGGTTGTCATTTCTTTCTCATGACAACTCAGTGAGGTAGGTTCAACTCTTACTCCCCTCTTACTGATGACAGTGATGAGGCCTTGAGTCCTGATTTAAACTCAGGATGCCTGGCTCTACAGCTCGTACTCCTATTTCCTGCATTAAACTACTTATTTGCCTTATGAAGGAGCCCTGGTGGCACAGTGCTCAGCTGCTGACTGAAAGGTTGGTGGTTTGAACCCACCAGCCATTCCAGGGGAGAAAAATATGGCAGTCTGCTCCTATAAAGATTTACAGCTTTGGGAACCCTGTGGGGGCGGTTCTACTCTGTCCTATGGTCACTATGAGTCAGAATCAACTCAACAGCAATGGGGATTTTTGCCTTACACATTAGCTGGACCTGTGTGGAGTGATGAACTCTGTGAGACTAGGAGGCTTCTCTGTTGATTCTCACAGGCCCTGGAATGAAGAGATGCTGGGTGCAGCTTGCCGGCTGATTCTGGACGAAGTCTCCCTCCCAGGCTCGGCGCAGGGTGGGAAGGTGGAATTCAAGCGGACTCTTATTATCAGCTTCCTCTTCAAGTTTTACCTGGAAGTGTCACAGATTTTGAAGAGAATGGTAAATGGAACTGACCATGTATTAGCTTTTCCAGCACTCGGAGCTATGGTGATCCCCAAAGTATAGACAACATCCCCTGCTAGATGTCTATAGAACATAAAGTACAAGAGACAAAGAAAAACTTGTGGGCTAGTTGTTCATATATCAGACTGTCTGTTGATGGGGTGAGTGTTCAAAGAAGAATTGCAAGGAGAGCTCAGAGTTTTATGGATTTTAACACCACTCTGTTAGTTTGTTAACAAGAAAACTTGTTAATGACTCAAAAGTATTTTTCCTCAGTAAAGCACCGTTGTTGAGGGGTTAGCTTCATGCTTTTGACTTTCTTCTCTAGATTCAGCTTCATTTCTCTCACCTATAAGATGATGGCAGCCACGCCACAAGGTTACCGCGAAATGAACTCTTGTATAAAGAGGCTTAATATGGTTCCTAGCACTTCAGAGAGATAGAATGAAGACTGTTTAGTAGTATTCTTAACAATAGTAGTAATAGTCCAGGCATTATCTTGCCTAGTCTCCCTTATGACAAAAACCAAACGCACTGCCGTTGAGTCAGTTGTACACATAGCGACCCCTCCTTGGGTTTCCGAGGCGGTATCTCTATGGAAATAGATTGCCCAACCTTCTTTCCGAGGAGTGGCTGGTAGGTATGAACCACCAGCCTTCTGCTTAGCAGTCAATTGCGTTTGGCACTACGCCACCAGAGCTCCTCCCTTATGGCAAGCAAGTAGAATTACCAGATTGTTGGCTAGGAAGGTATGTGACTAACAGCATTTCTCTGAATAATTTTCCTTAGGGAAATTGAACCATATTGGCCTCATTAACCCCATGCTGCAACCAGCTGACTAAACTAGACTGGAGTCCAAGAACACTCATCATGTGGTATAGAAATTAGTATGATCACTTTAAATAAGGGACACAAAGTTCTTTCTTATCACTGCTCTTGAGGGTATTTTCTTACTACAGAGGAGAGCAACTAAGAACCAAAGGGTTGTATCAAGTTTGAGAATGGAAGCTTGAAAATGTGTACCAGTCCACTTGCCACCAGGTAATCAAAAGAGAAAAAGAAAAGCCAGTTACAAGTTTCCCAATTAGTAGCAAGTTAATACAATTTCTAGGTAAATTAAGTGATAGTTTATACCTTCGATTCAACGTCCTGTCTTTTAAAATAATAGCCTTTGTTGACCTTAATTTTCTCTTAATTGTTTTTTTAAATCATAAGAAATGATCATTAGGTTTTTCATTCAAAATCTTACATAAAGACCAAAGCCATTTCCTTCAGGCCTCAGAAGTGTTCTTTCTGGAGACCTGGAATGCTTCCTCGTGTGACGCAGGGTCAGGCAGGCAGCCACAGCATTTCCTTTCTACTGGTTGACCAGGTGGTACAGAGTTGTATGCACCTTGCAGTGGTGTCCTTTTGCTCTGATATTTTCTTGGTTTAATTATTCACTTCCTGTTCTTTTTATTTACTTAGCTTCCATCTTCCTGTATTAATGGTTTGTAAGTCTTAAATAATTTAGGAAAGTATGTGAGAGAATCATGAGAAACATGGAGCTGTTGGAAGTCAGTGATAAACTGTTTTCATTTGGCTCTTCACAATAGAGGTTGTATTATGTACCCTTCAGAGTGTATGTCCTTGAGACCAGGGAGCTGCTTATATCTCCAGAGTGCTGAATATCGCAGGTACTTCATAATGTTCAACTTCAGAGCAGAGATGCTTACTAGGAATCGTGTTAACCTCCCTTCCAAAGTCATCCCACCACCTTTTAAGTATTTACAACTGTTCTGCTTTTCAGGATCCTGTTCATTATCCTAGCCTTCAAGACAAGTATGAAAGTGCTTTAGAAGATCTCCATTCCAGACATCACTGGAGTTTATTCAAGTTCCAGGTTAGTGACCTTTTTAAAAAAATTCAAGGGCCTGGGCTGTCAGTCAGTCCTTCATCTCAACAGTCTCACTTGTCTCTCAAGCTTTTTGGACCAAGCTTCCCTCGGGTGAATTCACAGCCACCATTAGTGTTCATTAAAATTTCCAAGTCATTGGAGAATTGTAACTAAAAACAAAGAAATACAGTGGGAATTTTAAAGAAAAGCGGTTTTGATCTTGAAGGTTTTGTGTTTTGCACTGTGTCCTTTTGCCAGCACCATCTGCGAGCTGGCCAGCTTGCCACATGTTTCTGCTATTGGCATCGTGGAGTTGGAGCACAGCCAAGGCCACATTCCGCACCAGAGCCGGGGAGTCCCTATAGGGTGATGAGACTGTAGTGATGCTTTTTAAAAACTCAGGCTGCAAGTTTGTTTTGTTTGGATGTGGAGATATTTAGTCTCCCCCAAACCCTGTTATTCAAGTTATTTTTCTGTAAGGTAAATCTTACAGTTGAAACAAAATAAAAACCTAAGAACTATTTTTAAGCTCTCCTAATGAAGGCTTAGGAGCTCTGGTAGTGTAGTGCCTAAGGCACTTGACTGCTAACCAGGAGGCTGGCGTTCAAACCCACCAGCCACTCCTTGGAAGGAAGACGGGGCAATCTACTTCCGTAGTGATACTGCCTCGGAAACCCAAGGAGGGGTTGCTATGAGTTGGGTCCAACTTGACGGCACATAACAACAACAACAATAATGAAGGCTTAATATTAGAGAGAGCAGAGTTCCTCATAACTTACAAATGGAGTTTTCTTCCACAACATTGGAAAGATATCACCTAATGTCATCCTGCTGATAAACTGGATAAGGTTCGATGTGTTTTTCCTTGAGATCATTATATATATTTTTAAAAAACCACACACACACACACACACAACTTGATCTTGAGAGTTTTATCAACTTGAAAATATGAAGAGGGTTTTTCAAGCATCAGTACATTGCATTTATTGTTGGATTTTGTTATAAAAGTTTACAGTATGTTGTAATGAACATCAAAATTGGTGTATATACCTTGAGATTTGAAGTTCATTATGTTCAAAACTTGAAATATGTAAAACTCCATTGCAAGTCATAATTTTGAAAGTTAAAAACCACTTTCCTTTTCTTCTTTGTTGTCTAAAATATGGCAGCTGCAACCATCTGCTCATAAATACACAACCAAGTAACTATCGCCTTGACAATGAAAACTCTTCAGAAAGGAACAACAGTGGCAACAAATTGTTGGGCATGCAAATTATCACAGAGAAAATTGATAATCTAGTGCTTAATCTGGTAGCATAGTGGCTAAAGCACTTGACTGCTAACCAGAAGGCTGACGGTTCAAACCCACCAGCCACTCCTCGGAAGGAAGGTTGGGCAATCCTACTTCCGTAGTGATACTGCCTCGGAAACCCAAGGAGGGGTCGCTATGAGTCGGGGCGACTCGACAGCACATAACAACAACAACAACAGTGCTTAATCCAGTTTTCAGATAATTGATTATCTTGAAAGGGAATTTAAGTTATTAGAGTTGCAAGCTGAAGTTTTGGAAGCAGTGTCTCTCCCACACAAATGCTCGTTTTTTCTTTATGTGCATATGTGTGTGTGTTTCATACAAAACAACCTACATTGTTAGAGCAAGGTCAGCACTCAGGGTGATCATGTTTCCTCCAGTCAGTGCATTTATTATGAAGCATTTTGTCGCAGGTTCAAGAAATCACTGGTTTGAGGAGACAACATTCTTTTCTATAGTATCTTTAGCCCCATAATGACCACTAGCAAGTATTTGAGAATAGCTCTTTCACCAGTACGTTCATCACTGTGACTGCAAAAACAAAGTGGTATGTCTTCAGTTAAAATAACCAAATTTGTATTTCACTATAGAATTTGACAGGAGCTCTGGTAGTGTAGTGCCTAAGGCACTTGACTGCTAACCAGAAGGCTGGTGGTTCAAACCCACCAGGCACTCCATGGTAGGACAATGAGGCAATCTACTTTCATAAATATTTACCACCTTGGAAACCCAGTGGGGGTCGCTATGAGTCAGAATCAACTCTCTGGCAGTGGGTATAGAATAAGACAGAGATAAGTTTTGGAAATTCTTCTCAATCTTTTGGCAGTCCTCATTCAGCAAGTTTTCACAAGATTTTTTTCAATGCTCTTTTCCTTTTTTTATAGTTAAAGTGATATGTCATAGAAAACTCCCACAGCCTTCACAGATGTCTACTGATATGTTTGCTTAGTGTCTCTAAGCTTAGGAATTACCTAAAATTTTACTTTTCCAGGAAAGAAAAATCCTTCTAAGGTTATAAAAAAGGGATGCGGGTAATTTTTCCACTCACATGTTGTTCAAGTTGAGAGGTCAGCTTATCCCTTTAGGGAATATTTTTTCAGAAGAAGTTGATCCCTACCATTCATAACATACAAAAATACCATATAACTTCTGTAGTAGATTGAATTGTGAACCCCCCCAAAAGAGAGGTCCTATGCCCAGCCCCTGGTACCTGTGAATGTGAACTCATTGGAAATAGGGTCTTTGCAGATGTAATTAAATTAAGGATCTTGAGATGAGAGCACCCTGACTTTATTGTTGTTTGTTAGTCATTGTTATGTGCTGTCGCTTTGGCCCCCCAAATCCAATGACAGATGTCCTTATAAGAGAAAGGAGATGGAGATGCAAGACACAGAGAGACGTAGGAGAGAAGGCCGTGTGAAGACGAGGACAGGGATTGGAGTTGTGCTGCCACAAACCGAGGAAACTGAAACCACCAGAAGCTGGAAGAGGCAAGGAACATCTCCCCTAGAGCCTTCAGAGGGAGTGTGGCCCTGCTGAGACTTTTATTTCAAACTCCTGGCCTCTAGAACTGTGAGAGAATTAATTTCTATTGCTTCAGCCACCATGTTTGTGATAATTTGTTACAGCTGTTCTAGGAAACTATTTAAAATCTCCAGCTCAGCTTCTCGAAGAAGAAGAAGAAGAGAACTATTGAGAGCATTTAGTTATGAGGACAGAGCTATGAGCTCTGTCAGTGGAACTGGAATGGGTTGGCTCTGCTTCAAATCTCTGTTCATGCCTGAACCCTGATATGTAGAATTTTCTCTCATTTTCCTTATTTCCATAACCTAATGTCCATATTTATTAACTGGTGCCTGGATCAAGTTCTGAATTAGTTTTCTTGATATTCTTCTGGGTTTTGTAGCTTATAAAGTCAAGAGGAACTCAACAACAACCAAAAAAGAAAAAAAAAAAAAAAAAAGCTTAGTTAATAATGCCTTTTTTTGGCACTATATTGTAGTGACTTGCAGTGTAGTATATTACTTAGTGTGGCTTTTCTACCCATAAGTCTTTGTAA
>NW_006921589.1:33740707-33785390 GCF_000298275.1 Orycteropus afer afer | reverse complement strand
GGGTTTGAACCACCAGCTGTCTGGTTAGCAGGCAAGTGTCTTAGCCACTATGCTACCAGAGCTCCCATATGAAAGTATACAGTAGTATATATCTTATAACAAGGTAATTATAGAAATCACTTTACTTTCTGCATATAACCATCAGCTAGAGTTTGGTTGATGTTTTACTTCTTGTCACTTGTACTATGAAGACAATAAGTTTTTCTTTTCGTTTGTTTTTCATTTTCCAAATAATCAATAACAATGCTGAACATATTTTCAAATGACACATGCCACTCTCCCTGATATTCCAGACCTTTCCCTATCTGGAGAATCTCTGTTCTATCTCAAGCTGAAAGTTTGCTTATATATTTATCTATTAGTTCTTCAAATAGCTTGGTAATGAACAAGGACCACTATTCTCACAGTTTCCTTGAACAGCCCAGGTCCTTGGAGAACCATGTTCTTCACACCTACTGTCACTGTCACTTTAGGGTCTCCATTATAACCATGGCCCTTCTCCATTCATGTCATTTGATAAATTAAATCCACAGTTAAGAAGGAAAAAGGAAGCAATACCTCTGCATGAAAATAAAATATGCTATTTGATCCGTGGGATCCCAAATAGCTAGAATCTTTTCCTTCAACTCCATAGAGGACTGGCCTTGGAGCAATTTTATTAGATCAGAAATAACTTTGAAACTGTAAAGTCTGCAGTTGTGATTGAAATAAGATACTATTTTAGGTGGATTCAGAGATCTCATGTATTGATGATATGTCTTGTTCATAGCTTTTCAGACTACATATTCTGTACACATTGTAAACATGAAAATACAAAAGTATATAGCCTTTCTTTGTTCAGATGCCTTAACTAGGTCACCTTCTATTGCTTTTTTTTTTCACCTCCAAGTATAGGTTTTTAACTTGCTTTTTCTTCCTACTGTTGAATGGTGTAACCCAGTGCTGTGAAGCTCTTCTCAAAGAATGAGCCTAATCCAGGACTAAAATGTGACACAGTGAACTGCCATGAGGGGCAGCAGATGGGGCAGGAAAGAGAGGCTCCCATGGCCTTCTTCACACCTCCCATCACACCTCCCAGCATGCATGGGGCCTCCCAGTTGTCCATCCCATCATGCATCTGTCTAGTATTAGCACTATGGCCGACCTTTCTGTATGCCTCTCACCTCTAACTCTTCTGGAGACAGCCCCTGAGAGTCTGACTTAAGCCCTAGCAGCAAACACAATACTGACTTGAGCTGTGGATGGGGTTGCCCATCAGTGCTTAACAGGCAGCCCTCAGTCAGAGCTCTGGGCCC
Organism: Orycteropus afer afer; assembly: GCF_000298275.1. Taxonomy (NCBI): domain Eukaryota; kingdom Metazoa; phylum Chordata; class Mammalia; order Tubulidentata; family Orycteropodidae; genus Orycteropus; species Orycteropus afer. The sequence continues at coordinate 33,784,095 of NW_006921589.1, read as the reverse complement.
ATAGCTGTTGTCTCCTTTTAGAGAGTAGCCATGTGTCTATTTGGCTGGCAATTTCCCTGAAGCTTCTACCTCCCATATTCCTATCACCAGCCCCCTTGGCAGCTACGGCTTCACCATGATCTCTGAATTTTGCTTATATCATGTCTCCTAACCCCTTTTCCCTCTTTCTTCATACCTCCAATAATTCTTTTCCCAACATCCTCTGTATTAGTTTCCGAGGGCTGCTGTAACAAAATATCACAAACTGAGTGGCTTATAAGAACACAAAGTTATTGCCTCGTAGTTCTGGAGGCTGGGAGTCCAAAATCAGGTTGTTGGCTGTCTTAATTCCTCCTGAAACTTTGAGGGAGAATCTGTTCCATGACTCTCAGAGCTTCTGGTAACCTCAAGCATTCCTTGTCTTGCAGCTGCAGCCTACCTCCATTGTTATGTGGTTATGTGTCATAAGTCTTTCTTTCTGTGTCTCTTTTTCTCTTTTATGGGCACCATTCAGGTATTACCTCTGATATGTTAACCGATAACATCATCAAAGACCCTATTTACCAACAAGGTCACATTCACAGGTACCAGGGGTTAGAATTTCAGCATATCTCTACGGAAGTAGATTGCCTAGTCTTCCTTCCTCAGAAGGAATAATATATATAAGGTGGCATCCCAGTTTGCCTGGGATCCCAGTTTAGGCTTATTGTCCTGGCATTATTATTAATAGTTAATCTTTTCATTCTCAAACATGTTCTGGCTTGTGTGTAAATTATATAGCTAACTTCTTATGGGAAAGGTGTATAATATGATATTTTTCCATTTTCCCTATACAAATATAAAAATTATATGTTGGTTATTTATTCAATAGAGTGTGGACCCAAGGCAACTTCCTCAAGACCCAGTTGGCCATCCCATCATGCATCTGTCTGGTATTAAGCATGCCACAGGCGAAGCCATCTACTGTGATGACATGCCGGCAGTGGACCAGGAACTGTTCTTGACTTTCGTAACAAGTTCAAGAGCTCATGCTAAGATTATGTAAGTAATAACATTTTTACCCAGTAAGGCTGAAATTTGCACTTAAGTCACACTCTTGGCAAAAGGTACCCATTTCTGGTGGCATAGTGCCTCAGGCATTTGACTGCTAACAAGAAGGTTGGCAGTTCAAACCCACCAGCCAGCCACTCCATGGAAGGAAGACTGGGCAATCTATTTCCATAAAGATTTACCATCTCAGAAACCCAAATGAGGTCTCCATGAGTTGGAATTGACTCAATGGCAGTGAGTAAGTGAGTGAATGAAAAAGTAATTCTATGAAGAGGGTAAGCTGTTTGTTGAAGATTTCCAATGTAGACTAGAGGTGAAATGGTATTGAAATGTAAGATTTACTACAATTTGTATCTCCATATGATAACTTCATTGTTCCAGGAATTTTTTTCCCCCAATTTTCTGACAGAAAACTATTGGAGTAGTTCCTTGACATGTCTTACTTCTCTACATCTTATTCTTCAAATAATCATATTCTCAATGCCCATCAGGCTGTGTGGCTGCTCTGAGGAACCCAACGGTGTGTGTTCTCACCTAGGTCTATTGATGTATCAGAAGCTTGCAACCTGCCAGGTGTGGTGGATGTCGTGACCGCAGAACACCTTCATGATGTAAACTCCTTCTGCCTTTTAACCGAACCTGAGAAACTTCTGGCAACAGATGAAGTACTTCATTTTTGCTTTTTTGTTTAAAAAATAATTTCCTCAGTTAATGGTACTTCTTATTTCTTAATGATAGCACCTACTGTAAGCCCATCATAAAGGATTCCAATATTCTTTGAATGTTTTTTAGATGATACCTAATATTCAGTGAATTCAAATATATTCATTTTCAGCATAAGTGGAGAAGTTGACTAGCTATATAAAATTTTTTTGGTGTTTTATATTTTCTGGTAGTAAGATAGTATGCTGCTAACAAGTATGAAAGATAAATGAAGAGAGAATAATGATGACTTTATTTGCTAATCCCTCCCCTGTAAAGCTCTCGCCATTATTCCTGTTTCATTGTGCCCGAAGTTCAAGCCCAAGTTCAAGTAGTATCTTCATCATGAAGTTTTTCCTTATCCTTTAATCCTGAAGTTCTCTTTTCTGCCTCTGAGGTCATTCTGATTCATTCATTCACACTGCCATTCACTCAATAGGCATTTTTTAAAAAGCTCTGGTAGCATAGTGCCTGAGGCGCTTGACTGCTAACCAGAAGGCTGGTGGTTTGAACCCACCAGCCACTCCTCAGAAGGAAGGTTGGGCAATCTACTTCTGTAGTGATATTGCCTTGGCTTATACCCCAAGGAGGGGTTGCTATGAGTCAGGTCCGACTCGACAGCACATAACAACAACAACAACAACCACCCACTATGACAGGTCACTGTATATGGTTATGATCCTGCTCTCATGGAGCTTACAGTCCAGAGGAGAAGATAAAATGGACTTTAATGGACATTCTACCTTGCATTAAGCTTATTTATTTTTATGACTCATGTATTTTCCCTAACTAGTAAAATTACTTGAGAGAGGGTCCGTGTCTGACTCATCTGTAGCCCCCACACTGCTTCCTATGAGCAGAGGAACAGTGATAGCACTGTTGCCGTATGAAAGTTTCAAATCATTAAAACTTTAGCTACTGTGTCTTAAATTATCAGAAAATTCATCAAAGGCATTGTTCAACAGGTTTTCTGCATAAGCTCAAATTTCTCAGTTCAGTGTTTAGTTTCACAATTTGAAATAGTTCCTGCCTCTGGAACTCATTGACTTAGTTGATAAAATTGAAAATTTGATGCCCAAGAGTTCGAACCCAAGCTTGAAACTCCCCCGAGGCGGGCCTGCCTGGCACTGGCAGAAGACAGTGAGAGATAACGGCCTTTGTGTAAATGTTATCCAAACAAGAAAAGCTGCCCAGGGCTGCACAAGAATGCCTGCTTTCTGAGGTGTTCTATGGATTTTGAACGTCTCAGGGGCTCCTGCCATATCAATGTGACAAGTCACAGTGGCAAAACCAGGCGCGACTTTGAAGAACAGAGAACAGAGCCATTGTGAGCAATTGCCTTGGTTGCCTTAATTCTCTTTACAACTGTGTATAGCACTTTGTGCCTTTTGAAAATTGTTTCATTATAGAAAATTCAGGTGTACACAGATAAAGTTGTACAACAACCCCCCATCACCTAGCTTCAATTATTATCTTGCCATTTTTATTTCTTCTATCTTTCCATCCCTTACACACACCCAACAAACACACTTTTTATTTTGCCAGATTAAACTTTTTCAGTACCATTTTTTCTGACTCTAAAACTACTATATATTCTCACACTGAAAAATGCGTAATATTTGGAAGAAGACTTTTTAAAATGACTGAGTTTGAATTGCGATCTTGGTATATAGGTGAGAGAGAAAACTGAACAGTGGTGGTGCTGCCTTCTTCTGCAGCCTATTTTCCCTTTCTCTGCCCTTACTCTAGGGTTGATTCAGGGCTGAATCCTTGTGGATTCAGTGATAGAATTTTCCCCTTCCACGTGGGAGACCTGGGTTCAGTTCCCAGCCAAGGCACCTCATGCACGGCTACCAGCCGTCTGTCGTAAGATACTAAGAGGCTTGTGAGTTGCTGTGATACTGACTAGGTTTCAGCGGAGCTTCCAGAATAGAAAGAAAGAACTGGCAATTGACTTGCAGAAATCAGCCAGCAGATCACAACTGTCTGATTCATAACTTACCGTGAAGATAGTGCAGGCCCAGGCAGCCTTTTGTTCTGTAGTGCATGGGGTCACTATGAGTCAGGGGCCAACTTGACAGCAGCTAACAGCAACAACTCTTAATCCTCTTTCCCAAGAAGCATTCTACTCTGGTCTTTGTTTGAATCCCTTAGGCGCCTATCCCACCTGCAGGTATCATGACGCTGGCTGTCAGCCTCTCTCCTCTGGGAAAGGATGCTTTGTGCATAGTTATGTCTTAGCTAGTTGTTTTTCATGTGTTTTCACAAAACCCCATGTTTCAGCCCAGTTTGTGGTGAGAGACTTGCTCACCAGCAGTGCTGTGTTGTCACACAAGAACTCCCCTTTGCAAGACACAGCTGCTCTCCCTTCCTCACCTCTGTGGGCTGTGACGTCCTGGTCCTCCCTGTCCATCAGAAACACTAAGTGCTGCTTTCCTCAGATGGCCCTGGTCAGTGGTGTGGTGGCCACAGGTGAAACCATGTAACAGGCTCTCCTAAGAAGGTTGGCCTTGAGCAGCCCCATCAGCTTGGTCTGGAGTCTAAGGCTACAGTCTTGAGGCAACATCACTTTTGCCCCTCTTCAGCCAAAAGAGCTCAAAGATCTCAATCCCCTATAGTGCCTGGGGCCAGCAGGCCACCTGTAACAAATGCACTTGCTCTAGCAAAGCCTTTGTTAGCTGAAGCACTGTGGTTATGGTTACATATAGATATGAATGGGTATTTACTGTGTGTCCAGCTCTGTGGTAGGAGGGAGGAAGAAAATGAATCTAGGAGGAGGACCTAGTGCTTGGCCTCTGCTCTTTTGCAGGTATTTTGTGTGGGTCAGCTTATCTGCGCTGTGATTGCGGATTCTGAGGTCCAGGCAAAGCGAGCCGCTAAGCAAGTGAAGATTGTCTACAAAGATTTGGAGCCACTGATCCTAACAATTGAGGTAATGAGTTCTGTACTGGTGCCAATTCAGGGGTCAGAAGAGCACATGGTAGTGGTGTGTCAGTTAACCCTTTCAAGACCAAATTATTTTCTGTTTTGAATTTTTTGCTCAAACCATGTGTTTTCAGTGACGGAAGACATTTTGAATGAAATGGAAAAAATATTTTTTGAGGGTAATATGTATTTTGATACAATTAGAGGACACGTATATTCTAAGGGGTCTCTGGTACTGGGGGTTGGTGGGATGAGGCCTGTTTTTTCAGATTCACACGTTTATACAGGCCCCCACCATAGGGCAGCATGTGCTAAAAGTGGGATACCACCTTCCCACTAAACCCCAGAGGCAGAGAACATAGGTGGGTACTATACATCCCATGGATCACAAAGGGTTAAAATGCTTTGACTTCAGTAACAGGACAATCTGCCTAAAGTGACTCCAAAATGTTAGAGGATTTGTCAACCTCAGACTGTGGTAGTATCAGTAACGTTACCAAAGACCTGGTTTCTTTATGCCTCTCTGCTGCCTGTAGTACAAGCTTTGTTTCAAATTGATTTCCCTGTGGTCATGGATGGCAGCCAGTCACTGTGAGCATTCCTTATTCATGTCCAATGAGCAGGAGAGAACACTTCTGTTCCAATGTTCCCAGCAGGAATCCTGAGACTCAGCCTAATTAGGCCACTTAGGTCACATGTCCACTTATGAATTAATGACTGCCCCAAGGAATGAAGGGGGTATTGGCTACTGCTGAGGGGTCAGATTTCCTTGAAGTTATGGCTTGTGTGGGGAGTAGCTGAGACCTAACAGAGATCTATCCCACCTAAATTTAGAGATCATCTGAAGAATAGATTTGACACATGAAACACTAGTGACCAAACACTAGATGAGTTGTGGGATGACATCAAAACATCGTACATGAAGAAAGAAAAAGGTCATTAGAAAAACAGGAAAGGAAGAAAAGACCAAAATGATGTTAGAAGAGACTCTGAAACTTGCTGTTGAACAGAGAGCAGCTAAAGCAAATGGAAGAATTGAGGAAGTAAAGCAGCTGAACAGAAGATTTCAAAGGCAGCTCGAGAAGACAGAGTATTATAATGATAGCTTCAAAGACCTGGAGTTAGAAAATTAAAAAGGAAGAACACGATCAGCATTTCTCAAGCTGAAAGAACTGAAGGGAAAAAAACAAGCCTTGAGTTGTAGTATTGAAGGAATCTATGGACAAATTATTGAATGAAGCATCAAAAATATGGAAGGAATATATAGAGTCCCTGTACCAAAAAGAATTGGTTGATGTTCAGCTATTTCAGGAGGTAGCACATGATCAAGAATGGATGGTATTGAAGGAAGAAGTCCAAGCTGCACTGAAGGAATTGGCAAAAAAAAGAAAAGAAAACAAGGCTCAGGAAATGACAGAATACCCACTGAGATGTTTCCGCAAACAGACACAGCACTGGAGGAGCTCACTCGTTTATACCAAGAAAACTGGAAGGTAGCTACCTGGCCAGCTGACTAGAATCCACAATCAAAGCCCATGGAAGCAGCAGTCAAGAAATCAAATGGCATATTGCACTGGGCAAATCTGTTGCAGAAGACCTCTTTAAAGTGTTAAAGAGCAAAAATGTCTCTTTAAAGACTAACATGCACCTGACCCAACCCATATGTGTCCCCATACCAAAGAAAGGTAATCCAGCAAAACGAGGAAATTATTGAACATTATCATTAATATCACACACTAGTAAAATTTTGCTGATAATTCAAAAACGGTTGCAACAGTACATCAACAGGGAACTGCTAGAAATTCAAGCCAGATTCAGAAGATGGTGAACAAAAGATATCATTGCTGATGTCAGATGGATCATGCTGAAAGCAAAGAATACCAGAAAGATGTTTACCTGTGTTTATTGACTATACAAAGGCATGTAACTGTGTGGATCATAACAAATTATGGATAACATTGTGAAGAATGGGAATTCCAGAATACTTAATTGTGCTAATGAGGAACCTCGACATAGACCAAGATGCATTCATTTGAACAGAACAAGGGGATACTGCATGGTTTAAAATCAAGAAAAATGTGTATCAGGGTTGTATACTTTCACCATATCTGTTCAATCTGTATGCTGAGCAAATAATGTGAGAAGCTAGACTATATGAAGAATGCAGCATCAGGATTGAAAGATGACTTATTAATAACCTGCAATATGCAGATGACATAATTTTGCTTGCTGAAAGTGAAGAACACTTGAAGCACTTATTGATGAAGAGCAGACTACAACCTTCAGTATGGATTACACCTCAACATAAAGAAAACAAAAACCATCAAAACTGGACCAATCAGTCACATCATGATAAATGGAGAAAAGATTGAAGTTGTCCAGGATTTCCTTTTACTTGGATCCACAATCAACACCCATGGAAACAGCAGTCAGGAAATCAGATGACATATTGCACTGGGAAAACCTGCTACAAAAGACCTCTTTAAAATGGTAAAGAGCAAAGGTGTCACTTTGAAAACTAAGGGGCCCCTGACCCAAGCCAGGGTATTTTCAGTAGCCTCATATGCACGTGAGAGCTGGTCAATGAATAAGGAAGACTGCAGAAGAATTGATGCATTTGAATTAGGGTGCTGGCAAAGCATATTGAATAAACTATAGACTTCCAAAAGAATGACCAAATCTGTCTTGGAAGAAGTACAGCCAGAATGCTCCTTAGAAGTGAGAATGGCCAGACTTGGTCTTTCGTATTTTGGTCACGTTGTCAGGAGGTCCTGGTCCCTGGAGAAGGTATTGTGCTCGATAGAGGGTCAGCAAAAACGAGGAGAACCCTCAATAAGATGGATTGACACAGTGGCTGCAACATTGAGCTCAAGCATAGCAAGTGGTTGTGAGGATGGTGCAGGACCAGGCAGTGTTTCCATTCTGTGGTACACAGGGTCACTGTGAACCAAAACTGACTCAATGGCATTACCAACAACAAATATTGATCTAGGCACTGCTTGGAAGGGGAAGGTAAGAATGCTCAATGGGCAACCCCACAATACCCAAGAAAGGTGGACACATCCTATAACTCTCTGTAGTTATCTGCATCCTACTCCCAGAGTCTCTCAGGTTCACAGTTATATTCTCTATGAAGCAAATAGGAGCTCTGGTAGCGTAGAGCCTAAGGCACTTGACTACTAACCATAAGGCTGGAGGTTCAAACCCACCAGCCACTCCTCGGAAGGAAGGTTGGGCAATCTACTTCCATAGTGATACTGCCTCGAAAACCCAAGGAGGGGTCGCTATGAGTCAGGTCTGACTTCATGGCACATAACAACAACAATGTGAAGCAAATATTGGAGACATATTTTAAATAAGTATGAAAGACTATATTATGCCTGTGGGTTTTTTGTTGACTTAAACCAATTGGAAAATTGCATTTTCTATCCTGTTTTTCGGGAGCTCTGGTAGCATAGTGGCTAAGGCACTTGACTGCTAACCAGACGGCTGGCGGTTCAAACCCACCAGCCACTCCTTGGAAGGAAGATTGGGCGATCTACTTCTGTAGTGATACTGCCTCGGAAACCCAAAGAGGGGTCATTATGAGTCAGATCCAACTCGAGGTCAGTGAGTAGTTTTTTTTCTTTTGGTAATGGTGTTGTTTAAGGAGCTCTGGTGGGGTAGTGGTTAAGGCACTTGGCTATTAACCAAAAGGTCAGTGGTTCAAACCCACCAGCACTGCATGGAAGAAAGATGAGGCAGTCTGCTTCCGTAAAGATTTACAGCCGTAGAAACCCATTGGGGGTTGCTATGAGTCAGAATTGACTTGAAGACAGTGAGTTTGGTATTGAGTTTTTGGAATGGTGTTATTTATTTTCTCATTCACATTTATGATTGAAAGGATTTCTTCACTGGTCGTTCTGCATTAACTAACCTTAGATGTTTGTTTGTTTGGTTGAATCTGTCCCTTCATCCGAGTTAACAGGTATCTACCTTCTAGTCAGTGGTTTACCCCCCTTCCCCATGCACCCCTGGTAACCATCAAAGACTGTTTTCCTTTCTTTCTTTTTTTTGGTGAAACCTTTTTCTTGACTTCTTGCAACCATAGTCTCATGCAATATTTGCCCTTTTGTGATTGACTAATTTCACTCAGCATAATGGCCTCTAAATTCATCCACAGTGTGAGATGTTTCGCAGATTCATCATTGTTCTTTAATGTTGCATTTGTTGTTGTTGTTGTTTGCCGTCGAGTCGGCCCCGACTCATAGCGACCCCTCCTTGGGTTTCCGAGGCAGTATCACTATGGAAGTAGGATTGCCCAACCTTCCTTCCGAGGAGTGGCTGGTGGGTTTGAACCGCCAGCCTTCTGGTGAGCAGTCAAGTGCCTTAGCCACTATGCTACCAGAGCTCCCTAATGTTGCATAGTATTCCATTATGTGTATGTACCACAGTTTGTTGTCTGTTCCTCCTTTGATGGGCATTTAAGTTGTTTCCATCTTTTTGCTACTGTGAGTAATGCTGCAATGAACATGGGTGTGCATGTATCTATTTGTGTCATGAATCTTATTTCTCTAAGATATATACCTAGTAGCAGGATTGCTGGATCATATGGTATTTCTATTACCAGCTTCTTAAGGAAGCACTATATGGTTTTCCATAGTGGCTGCAACCTTTTACTAGCCCACCAGGAGTGTGTGAGTGTTCCAGTCTCTCCATTTTTTGTTTTATTTTATTTTTTGACTTTGCTGTTAGGGTAGGATGCTCTTTTGCATGAATTTCCAGGGTGGCTGGGGAAATGCTGTCCTAGCTCAGGAGGTCTGTTGCCTCAGCTTCCTCACTTTTTGGTTCTCTTTCTAGGAGGCTGTACAACACAATTCCTTTTTCAAGCCAGAAAGGAAACTGGAATATGGAAATGTTGATGAAGTGTTTAAAGTCGTTGATCAAATTCTTGAAGGTAAAACTATTGGAAATGAGAATGGGACAGGAAGCAACCCTCTAAGCCTTCTAAACATGTCTAGTTTAATGCTCCCTTTATCTTCTAGAAATCATCTAACATCCTAGAAGGGGCTTGGGGTGGTATTGTTCCTCAGAAACAAGTATCTCACTCATAAAAACATTTTCCAGTGAGACAGAGTGGGAGGGCAAGGAGGAAGCCTTGCCCATGGTCGCCCAGGCACTGGTCACCTGTACCATCCAGGCCCTGGGTGTTATGGATGTAATCTTCTCCATCACACACACACACACACACACACTCACACACACACACACTTGCTTGGAACCACTCTGCAAGGGGTTTTTATTATCCTACTCTTTCCAATTGAGAAACTGAAGTCAGGGTGGTTAAGAAGCATGACCAAGGTCGTATAACAGCTACTAGGTGACAAAGCTGGTAGTAGAACTGACAGCCTTTTAGGATTTCTAAAACCCATGTTTCTGTCTCTAATGCTTGCTTGTTTTCCTTCCTCCCTCCCTCCCTTCTTCCAGGTGTTTTTCCTTTATGTATACATGTATATAATTGAAATTCAATTTGCCTGTTAGAACACAGTTGATTATAATTTTCCAGGAAAATGATTATAACTTTTTATTTTGCAGTTAATTTAAAATTGCAGAAAAGTTACAGAAACAGTACAAAATCTCCCTTTACCTTTCACCCAGATTCCCCAGATGTTAACATTTTGTTACACTCATTTTATCATTCTCTCACTCTTTTTTTCCCTGACCCATTTGAGATTAATTTGTAGACACACTGCCTCTTTACCTAAATACTTCAATGTTTATTTCGTAAGAACAAGGACATTCTCCTACATGAACATATAGTTATCAAAATAAGACCATTAATGTTGACACAATGCCATTATCTAATCTACAGATATTATTAAGTTTTTCCAATTGTCTCAATAATATTCTTTATAGCAAAAAAAAATATTGTTTATCTTTGTCAGAGTCCCATCCAGGATCATACAGCTTGCCTTTGTTTTCATGACCTTGACTTTTTTAAAGAATACAGGCTAGTTATTTTGTAAAATGTCCCTTGATTTGAGTTTGATGTTTTCTTGTGATTAAATGCAAGGCCCCTCGGTGAACAGAACTAGGAAACACACATACTTATACTTCTGTATCTTTTTTATTTATATAGGAGCTCTGGTGGTGTAGTGCCTAAGGCATTTGACTGTTAATCAGAAGGCTGGAGGTTCAAACCCACCAGCCGTTCCTCAGAAGGAAGGTTGGACAATCTACTTCCATAGTGATACTGCCTTATATGGGAGCTCTGGTGGCATAGTGCCTAAGGCATTTGACTGCTAACCAGAAGGCTGGTGGTTCAAACCCACCAGCCACTCCTGGGAGGAAGACTGGGCAATCTACTTCTGTAGAGATACCACCTTGGAAACCCAAAGATCTGTATAAACCAAAACCAAGCTAGTTGCTGTCAAGTCAATTCTGACTCACAGCAACTCTGTGTCAAAGTAGAACTGTGCTCCATAGATTTTTTAGTAGCTGATTTTCAGAAGTAGATCACCAGATCTCTTTTCTGTGGTGCCTTTGGGTGGATTTGACTGCCATCCTTTCAGTTAGTAGCCTACCACTTAACGGTGCTGCCCAAGGACACACACACACACCTAAAACACACACACGCACACACACATATACATACATAAAACCAGGAATTAATACTGATATTTCCAATTCCAATCCATCCTTGTAGGTTTCATTCTAGGTTTTTCCCTTTCTCTTTTTGTAATTCTCTTTAAGTTGGTTTTTTAGAATTAAAAAAAAATTAAAACAACAACAACAATAGTAAAATTTGTTCTTTTTGATTGTACTTCAATGACTTGACAAATTCAGGGAGTTGGATAATGTCTTAGTTATCTAGTGCTACCATAACAGAAACATCACAAGTGGGTGGCTTTAACAAACAGAAATTTATTTTCTCACAGTTCGGAGGCTGGTAGTCCAAATTCAGGGCACTGGCTGTAGGAGAACACTTTCTCTCTGTGCTGGGGGAAGCTTCTTGTCTCTTTCCAGTTTCTGCTCTGTGACTATCATGGTGGTCTTCACGTGGTCTGGCATCTGTCTTCCGCTGTCTTCTTTCTTGCTTAATCTGCTTCTTTATATTTCAAAAGAGATTGATTTAAGACACACCCTACACTAACACAGCCACATTAACATAACAAAGAAAGACTATTTCCAAGTGGGATTATAACCAGAGGTATAAAACCAAAACTGAACCCACTGTTGTTGAATCTATTCTGAGTCATAGAGACCCCCCACTGGGTTTCCAAGGCTGTAAATCTTTACAGAAGTAGAATGCCTCATCTTCTTCCCATGGAGTAGCTGGTGGGTTTGAACCAATGACCTTCTGGTTAGCAGTCAAATGCCTTGCCCACTACCACACCAGAGGTATAGGGATTAGGTTTTACAACACATATTTTTTGGGGGGCATAGTTAAATCCATAACAGATTAACATCACCACAATCAAAATACAGTTAAATGAGTGTTCACTTGTACAAGCAAATCTTAATCCATGCCTTTTCCTATTCTCCACTTCATCTATGCCATCCACACTGTGGAAGCTGTTTTGTAAGCCTGCCATGACCTTTGATTTACCCAGATGTGTTGCTGGGTGGAGACGGCTGCCTACACCACCTCTCAGGGCAGAGATTTGGCATTGTCTGTCTTTAAGAGAATTTCTAGGATATTGGTCTCTCGTACATGTCAAAAACTACCATTACTCACCCTAACTTTTCTCTCCAATCCTGATCCCAAGTACAGGAAGAGTGCCAAGATATACCATTCCTGAATACACACACACACAATTGTGAAATATATAATCATCACTCCAGTCACTTGAGTTCTAAGCCCATCATTTATCTTTAACTCCATAGCTGTGTTAAATTTGAAACTGGTCGTGGGCTGACTGGATAATGTCATCTGGAAGCTATAGAAAAGACACCTTGTACTGTCACTTGGCGTCCTGCCTTATAAGCTGTGCAACCTTGGCTAAGTACCTCTCAGTGCTCACTTCCTGTATTTTAAAATGATATGGATAAAATAATGTCAGTTCCAAAGATCCATGATAAAAATTGTAAGAGATAATACACGTGTGTTTGGTACAGAGTCTGGTACAGAGCACATAGTAAAAGATCAATAATTGTGAGCTACAATTAGCATAACAGTTAAGCACTCAGCTGCTAACCATGAGGTTAGTAGTTGAAACCCATCCAGCAGCTCCATGGGAGAGAGAATTAGCAGTTTGCTTCCTTAAAGATTACAGCCTAGTAAACCCTCTAGGGCAGTTCTACTGTCCCATAGGGTCACTATGAGTTCAAATCAACTCAACAGTACCTAAAAGCAATAATATTGTCATTAAATTTAGATGTTTCTGTTGTTCTGTAGAAAAGCTTGTCTGTTAGTGAGCTAATGCACTGGCAGGTGTTTATCAAACCCGTGTTTTCTAGTTTTTCTCATTACTAGAATCATGGTAGCATAGTGCCTAAGGCATTTGACTGCTAACCATAAGGCTGGCGGTTCAAACTCACCAGCCACTCCTCGGAAGGAAGATAGGGCAATCTACTTCTGTAGTGATACTGCCTTGGAAACCCAAGGAGGGTCGCTATGAGTCGGGTCTGACTCGACGGCAAATAACAACAACAACAGAATCATGGAGGATGCTTATGAAACCAAGCAGCCCAAGAATCTGTTCTAACAAATATTTAGTAGTGCTGTAGGTGATTCTTAATGATAAGTAAAATGTGGCAATCCCTAGAATGGCAAGTTTGATTTGTAGGAGAGGAGGAGAAAGAGGAAGACCTTCCTAGCATAGCGAGTCTATGACATGAGCATCTTGGAAATATCAATATTAGAGGGGTTCCTCCACTCATGTCTGGTCTTACCATAGTGTGTTTTTGTGTGAGAATTCAGTTGTTGCATTTTTCATTGATATCTTTATAATACTATGTTGTTGTTGTTGTTATTTGCCATAGAGTCGGCCCCAACTCGTAGCGACCCCTCCTTGGGTTTTCGAGGCAGTTATCACTACAGAAGTAGGATTGCCCAACCTATACTATAGATTACTTAATTCATTTAAGTGATTAACGTCTCTTACTTGAATTTTAACTTGTTACTTGATGCTTAAGGAGCTCTGATGGTGCAGTGCCTAAGGCATTTGGCCACTAACTAGAAGGTTGGCGGTTCAAACCCACCAGCCACTCCGCTAAGGAAGACAGAGCAATCTACTTCCTTAAAGATTTATTGCCTTGGAAACCCAGTGGGGGGTCTCTCTGAGTCAGAACTGACTCAATGGCAGTGGGTTTGGTTTTTTGTTTACCTGCCGCATGCCCTATCAATAAGTATAAAAGTGATACAGGAACCTGTAAAAAGAAACTTTATACTAAGTTTTCATTCTCTTGACTCACATGTTTGAGGTACTTTTTTCTTACTCTAGTACTGCTATTTGGTTTAAGAATTTTTGACTATTTGTTTGAAGGAGAGGTAACTAGAGGTGTTAGCCCTAACACTGTATACTTTACAAATAGATGTTCAAAGAGAAAACATATATTTAAAAGATAAAATATGTTTAGCATTGCACCAGGTCTTAAACAGTGTTCCTGAAGGGAGTGCTGTTATTGTTGGTTTGTGTTTTGCCCCCCCGCCCCTCGCCCAATTCAAAGCAGTGGAGGGACGTTAAAGACCACTGGTTACAAATGAGCCAGCTGAGGCCAGACAGGCTCAGTGACCAGGAATCCAGTCTGTGTTTCCTGACTCTGAAGTTAGTGTTCTTTCTTCTACGTTATGCCTCTTGTTCATATTTTTAAAAACTCTGTTAGCTAGATTCTGGGAGAACAGAAGAGCAGTGTTTGTACAGGGAGACTGCTGGGGGTGGGGGAGTGCATGAGAGGGAAGGACACAGGGAAGAGGTAACTACGGGGAGGAAGTGGGAGGGGAGCTGTTGCATTGTGGGGAATTGCAGTTAATGTCATGAGACAAAATGTGTATGAATGGCTGTATGGAAAATGAATTTGCTCTGTAAGCTTTCACCCAAATCACAATAAAAATTTAAAGAAAAAAAAAAATTCTGTTAGCTAGGATGAGCTTCACACTGGAGGTCTCACTCATTGCCATCGAGTTGGACCAGACTCATAGTGACCCCTCCTTGGGTTTCCGAGGCAGTATCACTACGGAAGTAGATTGCCCAACCTTCCTTCCGAGGAGTGGCTGTGGGTTTGAACAAATGCCTTAGGCACTATGCCACCAGAGCTCCTCACACTGGTGGTAGTAGATGACAATCTCTATGGCAGGTTTGCAGGACATCTAAGAAAGCCCTGAAACCAAGATTATTTTCCCCACAAACTGTTGCCTTTTTGGTCTTTAAGGGCCTCTTATTAAAATGGTTTTATGCCTGGAAGAATCACTTCTAACCCTATAATGGGCCAAAATTTTCTCAGGGATTAGTTGATCAAATTGGTTACCAACCAAAGAATTGAGGGCAACACTCTCTATTGAAGAAAGCACACCTTAGAACGGGGGTTGAGAGGCTGGGCAGCACAGTGTAATGGGGTTGTAAACATTGTTTGTCTCACAGGGTTAAGCAGGAAGAGCTCTGTTTATTTATATTCTAGCTTTGCATATTTTAAATGAAGCGGATATTTAACAGAACAAATTTTGAGTGGATAGATGGAATTGCTAATACCACATTCTATGAATTTGAGCCTAATGATAACAAGGGTAGTTTTCCAATGTACAGTCTTTGATAAAAGATTAAATTAAAATCAAGTTTAGTTCTTGAAATTTAAATATTTATACTTCCTAAGTGAGGCAGAATCTGTTCATTCTTCCATACTCTTTCTTTACTCAGGTTTTGGATAAGATAGGAGGCTTATGTCTTTTTCCAGACTCAAATACAAAAGGTTTCCTTAAGAATTTCCCTTAAACAATCGTGTTACTATTATCTGGTACGTTTTTAGTTTTTTAAAAGTGTTGCCTTCCACCTAACATGATAACTGGTCTTTCTTGTATTCTGTTTGTTCTCTGTTTTTCATTTTCCCCCACCCCACCTGGCTGTGAACTCTATTTGTATTTATGAATAGTGTTTTTTAGTGTATCTTTGTATAGATTTTTTACTGCTAGCTTTAGCTGTTAGATTTTATACATATATGAATCACAGTCTGGTATCGCTATTTTACCAGCTTGAGTAAAGTATAGAAACCTTACATTGCCTTTGTTACTTACCACTACATCCTTTCACTCGCTCCATTTATAATATAATTTTCTTAAATACTTCCCCTGAATACATTGAGAACTACACGAAGCAATGTTATAATTTTTGCTTCAACCATCAAGCACAATT
The DNA here is from genome assembly GCF_000298275.1 of Orycteropus afer afer. NCBI lineage: Eukaryota > Metazoa > Chordata > Mammalia > Tubulidentata > Orycteropodidae > Orycteropus > Orycteropus afer. The sequence continues at coordinate 33,768,112 of NW_006921589.1, read as the reverse complement.
TAGAAAGCTTAAGAGAAGAAAAGTCTATTGTATTGACCCATGTTTTTATTCTTTCTATTGTTCATTCTTCCTGGTGTTCCAATATTCCTTCTTTTATCATTTCCTTTCTATTTTAAGAATTTGCTTCAGCCATTCTTTTAGGGTAGATCTGCTGAAGACAAAGGTATCTACTCCATCTTGTCCTGGAACTTGAAATCAGTTGCCACAGTTTCTTGACTCTAGAGAGTGACGCTCCTTTCTCAAGGACTCCATGACTCAGTGTATTACAGACAACAGAACTCTACTTAAAATCTGCAGGTCTGATAAAAGCTAAGCATCATTTCTCATGGCCTTTCTCTGGCAGCCTGCTGTCATAGCAGAAGCACTGCTAGTGGAGTACCTGCTTAATAGGATAACAGCAGAGAGTATGTGACCTTTTCTATCTGACTGCCTCCTTGTCTCAGGTGTATTTTTCTATAACAGGTGAGATACATATGGGAGGTCAAGAACATTTTTATATGGAAACCCAAAGCATGCTTGCGGTTCCCAAAGGAGAGGATCAAGAAATGGATGTCTACGTCTCTACACAGTTTCCCAAATACATTCAGGTAATATGGGACCGTTGTAGAGGGGATATAGCTGAATGGTTTCTGCCAGCAAAACAGACCAAGAGCAACAAAAGGCAAAAATACCATTTCAGAAACTGAAAGTATTGGGTACTAATAGCCATGATCATTTTGGTGCTAGTAGCTATACAATTTCAAAGCTTTTAGGATACTATTATTAAAGCAAGGGCCTTTTGTTTGTGGTTCTGTACTTTTAAAGTTAATTATAGAATCAGCAGATCTCCTTCACTTTACTCTTGCCACTGTTAAAAATACAAAAGAAAAGAGAGGCCACCCTCCAAAATTCATAGGGACTAATGTCTGGTAGCATAATGCCTAAAGCACTTGACTGTCAACCAGGAGGCTGGTGGTTCAAACCCACCATCCACTCCTCAGAAGGAAGGTTGGGCAGTCTATTTCTGTAGTGATACCGCCTCGGAAACCCAAGGAAGGGTCGCTATGAGTTGGGTCCGCCTCAACAGCACATAACAACAACAACAACAACAATGTACATGAAATAGTTAGGTAACAGTATTGGACAGAATGCAACCAAGTACCAAATCAACAAAGTCAAAATTTACATGAGTGTAGGAAATTAGAGAAAGTAGTTTGCTGAGTGCAAGAATCAACCAAGAAGGCCCTTAAAGAAGAAGTCATAAATTTAGATTTACAGTGAGAATGAAATTTGTCCAGATGGTGAGGAAAAGAGAGACCAATTCAACGTAATTCCACAGCAAGATTAATCACCATTCATTCATTCGTTTACGGATCCATCTATGCCTGGAAGAATACTTGCCTATGTCCTGTATGCTAGGCAGAAAACATATAAGCAAGCAAGAGCAAGACAAAGACTACCAAAGTTGGAAGGAGGGTGCCTTCAGGGGAGGCTAGGTATAAGCATCAGAGTGAATAAAAGGGAGAGAGAGTAGAAGAGGGATCTTAATTCAGTGGGGCATTAGGAGCCAGTGGAGTTACCAGAGCAAGCAGGGATGCAGGAATATGGAAAATGGAACCTTTCAGAAAGTAGAGCTCTCAGAAGAACTGGGTGAACTCCATTCCAGTCTTATTCAGCTCCTTGCTCCCTGAGTACCCTTGGGCTCATCACTTCATCATTCTGGGGCTCCTCAGCCATAAAACTGAATTGTTAAATGGTATGACCTCTAAACATTAGGGTGGCAAGGAAGAGAGAGACCTGCATTTGGGAAGACCAACTGGTCAACTTTAGTAGTAATCAAGTGGGAGGTGAGAAGTGCTCATGCTCCGGGGGAGACCTAGGGTAAAAGCCCAATCTGGGAGAGGCATGGAAGGCCACAAAATCTCACTCTTGCAGGAACACTGTCCCTAGGGATTGCTGTACCCTGGTGGTGCAAATGGTTAAGTACTCGGCTGCTAACCAAAAGCTTGGTGGTTGGAACCCATCCAGCAACTCTATGGGAGAAAGACTTGACAGTCTGCTCCAGTAAAGATTAGAGCCAAGAAAACCCAATGGGTCAGTTCTACTCTGTCACATGGGGTCATGGAGTGAAAATCAACTCAACAGCAGACAACAGTAGGAATACCGTACATATAATTTACAGAAAAAATAAAGAAAATTATTAGTACAAATCCATCTTGGTGGCATTGAAAGGCTTATTGTTGTTTTATTCCATTGAGTTGATTCCAAGTCAAGGTTACCCTATAGGAGAGTAGAACTAGTTTCCATAGGGTTTCCAAGGCTGTAATATTTAGTGAAACAGATCATCTGGTCTTTTCTTCTGCTAAGTGGCCAGTGGGTTCAAACTTTTAAGCAGCCCAAGTGCTTGACCACTGTACTACAAGGGCTCCTAACTTTGAAAGTCCTGCTTAATATTAATAATGGTCTTTGTGATATCATTGTAATCAAATACTGCTGAGATCAGTCAGGTACACATTCTACACTGGCAATATGTTCCATCAGCTAACAGTTTGTATCTCATATACAACATTTAAGAATCAAAAAGTACAATGCTATCCCACTCTCATTTCAGAAGACACTTTTTTTTTTTTTTTTATGATTTTGGGTATGACAGTGAGTCACAATTAAATCTTTGCTGAAGATGGGTTGGATTAATGAGAACTGTTAACATTACAGGATATAGTTGCCTCAACCTTGAAGATCCCAGCTAACAAAGTCATGTGCCACGTGAGGCGTGTTGGTGGGGCGTTTGGGGGAAAGGTGACCAAAACTGGCAACTTGGCAGCCATCACGGCATTTGCTGCAAATAAGTAAGTGGAGAATATCTGTTGAATAGCCTAAAAATAAAATGAGACCATATCAAAATTCTTATTACGATTAATGAGGAAGAATGTGGGTTAAGATGATCTAAAATCACATATAATATGCTAATGTACACACAAGCTGCTAGTTTATTATAATTTCTTTATCATATATTGTCGAGCTACCTACTATAAAGTTCAAAATGAGAATCAATTACTGGAAAGAATAACAACAATAAAAATGTGGTAGCACTTGGAGAGTAGGCAAAAACAACCTGAATGGGTGGAAGTTACTTGTCCTTAGCATCTGTTAAACTGACCTTTTAACTACATATATCAATACTTTGATATTGTGTTAAGCGAAAAAAGACCCCAGATTCAAATGGGTTCGATAGAGACCTTTTTATTAAGCCTTAGAAAGGACAAAGATAAAATAAAGACAATCATCCAGGATGAGGGAAACCATCAGCATGTACATACTACAGAAAGCTGAATGGAGTCCTGAGTCATGGCCATAGGACTAATTATATATGATTGCAAACAAAGGAAATCATCACAAAATCATGATTGGTGGCAGATTGATTCTTCATTATTGGAAGCAGGGAAAAGACCATGACTGGGATATGTACATATTTGAAGATTAAGAGTTACAAGATTTGTTTTGGGGCTTGACCGCTTGGCTCTGTGGTGGTCCAGAAATGACCTATGGCTATTTGGCCTGAGTCATAGCTGTAAGGTGGTTACAAGACAACACCAGGACCCCACCCTTAATTTAAAATTAGAAAAGGACACACCTAGGCAAGTTCCCTCGTTCTCTGTGTGAGCATGACCTACTTTCAGCTACCCTTCCTGAAGTTTTTCCCGAATTTGTCTATGCACACCCACATTGCTGGGTCCAAAAGAACTCAAATGGTGTCAGAAAAAACTCAAATGGTGTCTGGACTTATATCAAGACTCAAAATGGAGTTAAGGGTCCCACTGTAGACAATAGCCTTCAACAAATGAAGTCCTTCAGAATTTAAGCTCTGATACAACATATCCATTCATAAGTGTATATATTCACTTGATTTAAATGGATTTTTCCTTTTGTTATGCTTTATTTACTTATATTGCCACTTTCCTTTCAGGATCTCAAAATATTATTATAGTAAATTGTTTTTGAAGTAGGCATACCTAAAACCAAAAAGCCCATTGCCATTGAGTTAATTCCAACTAATAGCGACCCTATAGGACAGAGGAGAACTGCCCCATAGTGTTTCCAAGGCTGTGTGTTTGAACCACCAACCTTTTGTTTAGCAGCCGAATACCTTAACCATTGCACACCTAGATAGCTTAACTTCTTTTCTGAATAATGTAGGCTGGTTCTTCTAAGCCCAGGAAGGAGAAAGACCTTGATTCCAGACCTGTCCTCCCAAGGGGCTTTTATTTGCCAATCAGACCAGACCACACCTGAGTTCACCCATTCATAACGACTCTACAACCTGGCCTCTGGAATGTTTGCCTGTATCAGAGGTTGTTATCCCAGTGGAAAGTACCCCAAAGCCATACTCTGGAGCATCTGGCACCCAAGAGCCTCTCCCCGACTAGGAAATGTCCAGCGTTGTGCCCTGACCCAAAGAGAGGGAAGGCCACAGTGTATGCCTGAGATCAGCACAGCCTATAGGTGAGGAGCTCTCAGATACTACTGGTGACAGAGTTTACCTCTTCTGCTGTTTTAGACTCGGTCGTGCAGTCCGTTGCATTCTGGAACGAGGAGAAGACATGTTAATAACAGGCGGGCGCCACCCTTACCTTGGAAAGTACAAAGTGAGTAAAAGAAGCAGGAAAAAGCATTTACATTGTACATATAACATTCCATAAATGCAGAGTGCTAGTAAACCAAAAGTTTTGGCTACTCTCTAGTATTGCATAACAATTAGCAAATCAACACATTGTGCTTCTGTTTAACTTCCTATTTCTTGTTCTGATTGTTTGATTACTGGCTGGCTCAACAAAGCATTTCTGCTGTTTTCAAAGATGTCAGTTTATGAGTAAGCACTAGCTGCAACTGGCTGCTATGACGTGAATAATTGGAAAATACATGCATATATGTGTCCGTGAAAGTAGATCTGATAACCAAGCATACTAATTACCACATATAAAAGAATTGAAAATAAGAGTAATTCCTATAACAATAGTGTTATGTGAAATTGCAATTAGTTGCAAGTAGGTTCTTCCTTTTTCAATATGTCAAGGATATGTTTGTAAAAAATGTCCCAGAAATTTCTAGAAAAATTCTAAAGTAGAAAATAATTATTTTTTATTTATTTATTTTTTTGGCTGTATGAGATATAATTTTGCTACTGTATTTGTCAGGATGGACTAACTGCTCTAACAAACCAAAAACTCTCAGGAACTTAAGCCTTTATTACGTTATTTCTTGCTCAAATGACAACCTAGTGTAATCAGTGGGAATTAGGAGGAAGGAGGACTCTACTCTGCAAGGTTATTCAGGGACTCAAGCTTTTCCCATCTAGCGGCACCACCATCTCCTCGGCTGCATTGTCCAACACTATAGCCAGTAGGCACATGTGGCTATTTAAATTTACATTAACTAAAATAAATAAAATGTCACTTCCTCAGTTGCCCTAGCTACATTTTAAGGGCTCAGTAACCACGTGGTTACTATATTGGACAGTGCAGAAAAAGAACATTGCCATCATCACAGAGAGTTCTGTTGGACAGCACTGCCCTAGTACTTCCACTGGATCTTTAGCTCCCTAAAGATCTCTAGCGGCACCAAATGCTGATGAAAATGTTGGCTGAATTGGGCTCTCTGAGAAAAGTGTGCAGAGTACATTAGCAGTGAGCCACCAGGTTTGGGAGATTGGAAATGATCGGCAGCTTTAGGGAGAAGATTTCAGTAGAAATATAAGGATGGGAGCCAGAATTCAAGGAGCTAAGGGAGCTTGGTAGCATAGTGGCTAAGGCACTTGACTGCTAACCAGAAGGCTGGTGGTTCAAACACACCAGCCACTCCTCGGAATGAAGATGGGGCAATCTAATTCCGTAGTGATACTGCCTCAGAAACTCAAGGAGGGGTTGCTATGAGTCAGGTCTGACTCGATGGCACATAACAACAACAACATGGAAAGACTGAAAGGCCACCCGTGAAGTTATACACTTGATTTGCTGTCGGAGGAAAGGGCTTGACTGAGCAGCAGGTGCAGACAGAACAAAGGATTGTTTGTTTGTTTGCTTTCCTTCTATGTCTTTCTCCACCTTTCCTTTTTCAAACGACCAAAGGGCTTCCGAAATTTGAAAGGAAACAGTCTTGGAGAGAGTACATATAGAATATAAATTATGTTTTCTAGTTTTAAAGTGAACATATTCTCTTTCTGAATGGGACCAAAAGTAATGTGTAAAGGGCTCACATGGAACAAATAAATGTTAGAGACACTTGTCCCCAGTGCCATTATCAAAGGCCAGTTCTCTTTCCCCAGGTTGGATTCATGAATGATGGCAGAATCTTGGCCCTGGATGTGGTGCATTATAGCAATGGAGGAGCCTCCTTGGATGAGTCATTATTTGTAAGTGTTTTAAGAAGCAAATTCACATTCTGGAAAGAGTGTTGTGCAAAATGATTTCATTGGAAAAATATTCAATGGTTAATATTTAATTATAAAAGCATAAACAACATCATTGTAGGGATAGTGATGTGTTACTTACTAGTGCTTACAGAGTGAGCCCAGAGATCTGACCAAGTCTGCATGTGTGTTACCTCCACACTTCCCATGCTTATAGTACTTTTCTTGGATGCCAGCATTAGACCAGACTTTCCCAACTGTTCTGGTTACCTAGTGCTCTGACAAGAATATCCCACAAATGGGATGGCCTTAACAAACAGTAGTTTATTCTCTTACAGTTTGGAGGCTTTAAGTCCAAGTTCAAAGTGCCAGGCTCTAGGGGATGGGCAAAAGCCCCTCAGCCTTGGGCTTCAGCTCTGCCTCCAGCTCCCGGCCCACTGAAGTTAGAGACTTTTCTTCACTCAGACAGCTGCTGGCTGCTGAGGCTGCCAAGCCCAACGTTGACAAGTAAAAAGGCACAGTCCCGATATTACCAAATCACATGGCAGGCCATTAATTCAAGTCCATTTTAAGTCCCAAGGTTGGCAGAGCATGGCAGGCTGCTGAACAATGACACAGCTGCAGGCAGGGTTCAAGGTGCCATAAGCTAGAGACTATCCCCAAAGCTTCTCCTTATATACAGAAGCTGACCACATCCCAAAGGCAGCTACTTACTGCTTGTGGTAGATCCCACCATGGAGTTGATTGCCAGTCTCATCATGGGGAATAACTACCACCAGCTGCCCAGCCACTCAACCAGGCCCAGCCAAGTTGACATACAAACTGAACTACCACACCAACCTTGACCCTATTTATACTTTGGATGGTTAGCAGCATCCTTTGTTTCTACCTAGTAGATGTTGATAGTCCTGCCCCCTTACCCCTACACAAGTCTTTACAACCAAGAATGTCTCCATTGCCAGATGTTCCCTGGGAGGCAAAATCACCTCTGATTGAGAACCATTGCATTAGACCAAAGACCAAGAGTGTTTTGTTTTCTCTTTTTCTAGAATATTTTATTCATTATGTTCCATAGACTCAATGCTTTGTTGCTATAAATTTTCAGAGGCCTTTGGAAATGTTGGAACCTGAATTAAAAAGTATTGGCTCTAAAATTTGAGAATGAAAAATAGTGATTTCAAAAGAAAAATTACACAAATCCTTTAAAATTATTTTACAGCAAAATATATTTAATTGGGGGCATGGGTATATTTTATTAGCATGTTTGAGGTGATGTAGGGTGAGGGTGTCATTTTGATCTGAAGTCTCAAGATGGTCAAACAAGTACGGAAAGATGAAAGGTCTTATTTACATCCACTCTGGATCTCTCCAGGTGATAGAAATGGGAATTTTGAAAATGGACAATGCTTACAAGTTTCCCAACCTGCGCTGCCGGGCCCGGGCATGCCGAACCAACCTTCCATCCAACACAGCTTTGCGTGGGTTTGGCTTTCCTCAGGTGGGACTGATTACTGAATCCTGCATCACAGAAGTGGCAGCCAAATGTGGTTTGTCCCCTGAGAAGGTAATACTAAATTTGCCTGACCTCCAAAAGACATCAGGTTTCAGAGTTGGGAGGGCTTTTGAGGGTCATTAAAGTTGAGGAATTTAACATTCAGGAAAGCTAATGATTTGCCCAAGATAACAAGCTAACTAGTTAATACAGAGCCAGGCCTCCAACATTCAGTGATCCTTATTTTAGACTCCTGAAAAATCTTGAAGACAAAGGACATTGAAGAACATTGGACTCTAATGCATTTACTGAAGAATCTTCATTGGTTGAAGATACAATTGCTACCAACAAGTTCTAGCAAACCCATCTTTCCTTAAAAACATCTCAGTCGGCTGTTACAAAGTTTTAGTCATTTCAGTTACTGAAATGGTCTCCTTCCAGTTCTTTAAATTTGAATCTCAACTCCATTCATTAATGTGACCTCTTTTCCTCCCCCTGCCTCTCTTCCACCCCAGAATCCTGGAGAGGAGCTGGAGTGGGGAGACCTGGTGTGCTCCCTCGTCCCCTCTCATCCTCTCCTGTCCCTTCTGTGGTAGTATTGGGGCTGGGAGAAAGAGGAGGACCAGGAGAAACTTTACAGTATCAGAGCCAGGGCTAAAACTCAAACTGTTGGACGTCATGGATCATTTTCTTGACCACTACTTTGTTTTCAATTTGGTTCAGTTCAACAAAGATTTATTAAAGTGAACTTTAGTAAGTTCAGGTTTTCAGAAGCAGAGTATGGACTTAAAACAGATGTTGGATGTATCTTAACAGCAAAGATGAGCTCTATCCCAAAGACCTCCGGCAACCCCAAATGCAGCTCAGAGTTGTGATTGAATTGCACCCTCTGAGGAAAGTATGCATGTGACTTCTTCCCACGTAACCTCTCTACATCTTCTTGGTTAGATGTAGCCACTCCTTGAGTATGTTGTCCATGGGCCTCATTGCTGCTGGCTCTCCCTACAATTGCCAGTCCTCTTGGAGGGTCAGTTATCTCCAGCTGATCCTCAGCTGACATCTCATGCAGTGTTCCTCTGATGCCAACTTTGCCCTATGCCACAGTCATCCTTGGCAAGCCCTGGCCCCAACTCATCGACCTTCTTTCCCCTCAACTTTGCAGTCTGTGGTCATGAGCAAGAACCATATTTTTTGTCTCTTGAACTTGGGGGTAGAGTAGCCTTTGCCACTTCCTTCCTGGAAAGCCCATCACAGCCTATCTCTCTGTAGTGTATTTCATAGCATCAGGGAGGAGAATTGGATGAAGACTTCCCTTAATCCCAAGGAAGTTTAGAGAGAGAAGAAACCCATCCAAACCCATTGCTGTAAATTCCACTTACTGTGGCCCTAAAGAACAGAGTAGAACTGCCCCATACGGTTTCCATGGCTTTAATCTTAGTGGAAGCAGACTGCCACATCTTTCCCCCGTGGAGCAGCTGATAGGCTCGAACTGCCAACCTTTTGGTTAGCAGCAGAGCATTTACCCACTGTGCCAGCAGCAGGGCTCCTAGGGAGAGAGTAAAACCACTGCCGTTGCATCAATTCTGAGTCATAGTGACCCCCACTGGGTTTCTGAGGCAATAAATCTTTACAGAAGTAAATTGCCCCATCTTCCTTCCACAGAGTGGCTGGTGGGTTTGAACCACCAGCCTTCTGGTTAGCAGTCAAATGCCTTAGGCAAGGAAACAATGTTGTTGTTGTTGTTGTTACGTGCCATCAGGTCAGACCTGACTCATAGCAACCCCTCCTTGGGTTTCCAAGGCAGTAACACTACAGAAGTAGATTGTCCAACCTTCCTTCTGAAGAGTGGCTGGTGGGTTTGAACCACCAGCCTTCTGTTTAGCAGTCAGGTGCCTTAGGCACTATGCTACCAGAGGTCTGAGGAAAACAATAGCCACCTTAAAAATACTACCTTCCCCAAAATGACTACAGTGTACTAATTCCCAGTTTTCCTCTTATATTGACAAAAAAAGGCTTTTTTAGGTGATGGGAGGGGGTTGTGTATTTGTAATGACCCCATCAGCAAGCTTAGTGAGGTAACTGGCCACAACTGCTGAGAATTTTCTCTCCTGAGAATGTGAGGTACTTGGCACTTTTGATTCTCAGCTGGGGGCTTTGGTCATCAATTCTTGGAATACAGGAAAAACTCCACTCAGTGCTTCAGGCATTCTGGGATGGAATCTTTTAATTTGTTATTGATCCTAGATATAGGTTATATTTAAACACACTTTCGTATGTTCTTATTTTGAAAGTGACTGCTGTTATCTTGCCACCAAACCAAAAAAAAAAAAAAAAAAAAACAACCCATTGCCATCAAGTTGATTCCGACTCATAGGAACCCTATAGAATAGAGTAGAACTGCCCCCATAAGGTTTCCAAGGCTGTAAATCTTTATGGAATCAGACTGCCTTATCTTTCTCCCGTGGAGTGGCTGGTGGGTTTGAATTGCTAATCTTCTGGTTAACAGCTAAATGCTTTAACCACTGAGCTACCACAGCTCCTTATCTTCTCATATTGTTAGGTGCCTTCGAGTCGTCTCCAACTCATGGCGACCCCCCCTTGGGTTTCCTGAGGTGGTATCTCTGTGGAACTAGATTGCCCAACCTTCCTTCCAAGGAGTATCTTCTCATAGCATCTCAATATTCCAAATCATGTAGCCTGGAAATCAAGCTCAGGCTTTCCTTTCAAGAGATATTCACAGTCCCAACTAGAATTATGGGTCTATGGTATGCCTGGACTGGGCTGAATTATATAAGGAATATAATAAGGAAAGGACTCCTTCCTTTGAATTTATACAAGAACAGCATAGAGAGCAAATAAGTTTGTAATTACATGTTTAATAGATGCTCTAGAGGTGGAAGAGAAGAATATGCAGTGGTCATTGGGAAAGGCTGCAACAAGGAGTAAGTAGAGTTCATTTTGGGTCTTACAGGATAAGCAAAATTTGAATCAGAATATAGGGACAGTGGACGGAAGAGATGCTGATTTTTCTCCCTTTTAATTTTCTTTTGAAGGTCCGAACAATAAATATGTACAAAGAAATTGATCAAACACCCTACAAACAAGAGATTGATGCTAAGAACCTGATCCAGTGTTGGAGGGAATGTATGTCCATGTCTTCTTTCTCCCTGAGGAAAGGGGCTGTGGAAAAATTCAATGCAGAGAATTATTGGAAGAAGAAAGGACTGGCCATCGTCCCTCTAAAATTTCCTGTTGGTGTGGGGTCACTTGCTGATGGTCAGGTAAGTTCTCCAAAAACATGTAGGAATGCCACCAGGAAGAGATCCAGACAAAACCAAAGATGTTCAGGAAAGTTTCTATTAAATTGGATTAGCCAAATGGTTGCTGTGCCCAGTTGTTCAATTTCAACAAAGCTGGGTTTACTCCAGAGGAGGCAAGAGACCCTCTGCTCACATGCACAGCTTTGATAAAATGTTCTTTCTAGGAAATCAAGGACTCTATTTTCAGCCTTGGCATTAATTAGCTGAGTCACTTGTTCTGGTCTTTGGGCCCCAAATTGCTCATCTGCAAAGAGCGTAGTACTGGATGACCTCCTGGGCTTCTATCCCTGTTACTCTATGACTCTCTTGCTGGACCATGAAACAGAAATGCGAAGGTGCAAGGCATATGGATGCCCCCCTTACGCCCCCCCACCACACACTTTTTGGTGGATTTCTCTTGTTAGGTGTGAGATTGGTACTGACTCATAGTGACCCTATGTCCAACAGAATGAAGCACTGCCTGGTCCTGCCTCATCAGCACAATTGTTGCTACTTTTGAGCCCATTGTTGTACCCACCATGTCAGTCCATCTCATTGAGGAGCCTCTTCTTTTTTGTTTACCTGGTAGTTCAAACCCACCAGCAATTCTTCAGAAGAAAGGTTGGGCAATCTACTTGCGTAGTGATACCACCTTGGAAACCCAAGGAGGGATCACTATGAGTTGGATCCAACTCCACGGCAGTATGTTGTGTTATTATTGTGTTTCTACTTAACCAAGTGTGATGTCCTTTTCTAGAGATGGCCCACCCTGGTAACATGTTCAGAGTACATGAGGTGAAGTCTCATCATCCTCACTTGTAAGGAGCATTCTGGCTATACTTCTTCCAAGACAGATTTGTTAGTGCTTCTGGCTGTCCATGGTATATTCAATATGGTAGTGTAGTGCCTAAGGCATTTGACTGCTAACCAGAAGGCTGGTGGTTCAAACCCACCAACCACTCCTTGGAAGGAAGATTGGGCAATCTACTTCCATAGAGATACTACTGCCTCAAAAACCCAAGGAGGGGTCTCTGTGAGCTGAATCAACTCCACAGCAGTGAGTTGCCAACACCCTAATTCAAAAGCTTCAATTCTCCTTAGGTCTTCCTTATTCATTATCCAGCTTTCACATGCATATGAAGCAATTGAAAATACTATGGTTTGGGTAAGGTGCATTCAGTCCTCAAAGTAATATATTTGCTTTGAAACACTTTAAAGAAGTCTTTTGCAGCAGATTTGCCCAGTGCAATATGTCATTTGATTTCTAGACTGTTGCTTCCATGGACATTGATTGTGGATCCAAGTAAAATGAAATCCTTGATAACTTCAATATTTTCTCTGTTTATCATGATGTTGCTTATTGGTCCAGTTGCGAGGATTTTTGTTTTCTTTTTGTTGAGGTATAATCCATACTGAAGGCTCTAGTCTTTGATCTTCATCAATAAGTCTTTCACTTCCTTCTTGCTTTCAGCAAGCAAGGTTATGTCATCTGCATATTGCAGGGCGTTTATGCGTCTTCCTCCAGTCCTGATGCCACGTTCTGCTTCATGTAGTCCAGTTTTACTCTACTCCAATTGAGGGAGGCAGAACAGGTGTCTTGAGTGATGTCAGAACAGGGATAAATGGAAGGTGAAGCTGTGAGTGGTGCCTGAGTGTGTATGTTGTGGAAGGAGCAGAGGAACCAGAGAAAGTGAGTAGAATGGTCCCTTCCTCTGTTTCCCCATTCATTGGTCTAACTAGCCTGGGTCAGCTTTGGTGTGATCACATTTTGTTAGAACATTTGCATGTGGCTGTGATTGTAGGCAGGTTCTTAGCTAAAGGAGGATTATAACCACACAAGTGGCAACCTTCTCACTCCTTCCCTGTTTACAATGGCAAAGAGAAACACAGAGTCATTTAGTCATCTGCTCACAAATGACTTAGCTAAGGAAGGCAGTCAATAGCTTGTGGTTGAAGAATAAAGGCAAACACAGAAAGGGAGAGGGGAAATGGTACCACTGGGAACAGGGTTTGCCAACAGTGAATCTTAGTTTTCAATTTTTGGGTCAACTGATTAGCTGGCAGCTAGCAAAGAGACAGTCTTGGCCATCTGTCCTTGAGAAAACTGCCAGGACAACAGAAAATAGTCCCCAGTGCTTATGAATCTTCTGGAAATTCTTGAGTTTAACAGCTATTGCTTAACATCCAGCCTCCAGGTCTGCCTCATGTACCTCACCAGAGTTTCTCAGTAAGTAGCTAAAAAAATAATGGTAATTACTGAGCACACACTATGTTATAAGCCCTACAGAGTTTATTCAACCTCAGGTTCATGCAACCCTCAGAGCAAGCTATAAGTTTTATATCTTCATTGTATACTTGAGAAAACTGAGACTCAGAGAACATAAATAGTGTGCCCAAAAGCTCACATCTGGGGAAATGTGGGACCAAGGCTAGACTCTGGCCTGATTGGCTCCAGAACTATGCTTTCTCAATGACAACAAGCTCCTTCCCCAAAGCACCTGGGGTGGAATTCAGCTCAGCTAAGAAAATCTACGGGAGCTCTGGTAGCATAGTGGCTAAGACACTTGCCTGCTAACCAGACGGCTGGCGGTTCAAACCCACCAGCCACTCCTCGGAAGGAAGGTTGGGCAATCCTACTTCCGTAGTGATACTGCCTCGGAAACCCAAGGAGGGGTCGCTATGAGTCGGTGGTGACTCGACGGCACACAACAACAACAACAACAGGAAAATCTACACAACAACTGGCAGTATAAATTCATTCTCGAAGGCTACAGGGATGTGCTTGTCTGGGAAGCAGACCAGCTTCTGTGCTTAAAAGATTTCCTTAGGGGTTGAATCAGGGAGTTGAGATCAATCAAGTTGCATCCTGGTAACCATGTACTAAAATAATATCCTGCAGCAAACCAAACAGAGGAGGGAACTAGGAGTGAGGTTTGAGTGCCTTTGTGTAGACACTGGGCGACTTGTAATCTCCCACTTGATTTAACGCTTATGTCATCCTTGTTGGGTTATTATCTCTGTTTCATAGAAGAGAAATGAAAACACTGGTGGTTCAGTGGTTGAGTTTTGCCTTCCATGTATGAGACCTCGGATCAATTCCTTGCCAATCCACTGCGTGCCCAGCAGCCAGCTGTCTGTCAGTGGAGCCTTGTGTGTGGCTATGATACTGAACCAGTTTAAGCGGAGCTTCCAGACTAAGATGGAATAGGAAGAAAGAACTGGCGGTTTACTTCCTAAATGAGCCAGGGAAAACCCTGTGGCTTACAGTAGTCCAATCCACAACAAAACACGACCATGCAGTGTTTTATTCAGTTGTGCATGGGGTCACCATGAGTTGGGGGTCCAACTCAATGGCAGCTAACAGCAACAACATAAAAGGAATGACTGAAGCCCACAGAGACTCACTCTCCTGCCCAAGGACATCCAGCTAGTGAGTGATTTGACCTCCAGGCTGTCTGACCACAGTCCCATGTGTCTGCATCATCCTACACTGCCTCCCTGAATAGAAGCAGCTCTGGTGCTCCTGACAGTCTAGAGGGTCAAACGCCTCCCCGACTTCATTAATTTCTGGACTGTGAACACTGAAGGGCACAGAGACTATCTAATCCACCTCTGTGCTTCCAGTGCCTTCATACAATGCCTGGCACAGAATAGAAACTCAGCTGTTTGAATGAGTGGGACCTTTGGGAAATACGTGGGATTAAAGCAAACTTTTCAACAATACCAGCATTCATTGCTTGAAGACTTAAATTTCTCCTGCTAAGACCACTATTTATACTGGAGAACCATCTGTTCCAGCGCTCCAGTTGTGCTGATTCTGTAGATAAAGCTTTGTGGAATTATCTTTTGTGGTGTTGACAATGAACCATCCAGTGGTGCCACTTAATGAACCAAATTTGACATTTTCAATGGCCCAAGGAGATTGCAGCGCTGCATGGAACAAATTACTCAGCAGTCTTTAATAGACATGCTGCCCTGGGCATTCAGGCAGAGTGCTGTTGCCAGGGGCTCGTGCAATATAGGAAATGCCACAATTCACTGGAATCATAGCTCGATCGCATGTGCCAAGTTGAACTACAAATCACACCCACACTTCTCTTGCTGAGCCAAGAAGACTAAATACAGAGTCTACAAGCTTAATAAAGGGGTCAGATGGCTATGCTAGTACAAATTTAATTGTCATTTACTGAGCACCTACACGGGAGCACTTTGTTGCATTCTAAGAGATGCCTTAGGACACGGTCCTTCTGTCAGGGGCTCACATCTAGAAGAATACAATGAAGTACAAAAGAATGGAGCCCAGGGGCATCTCGTGTTCTGGTATCACCTAGTGTCTGATGCAGGACAACCAGCTCTAGACTCTCAGTGGCAGATGCCACTCGTTATCTTCATTATTTGGAAAATAATTACCAGGAGAACAAGATTGTGTTTCCAGGAGTGATGAGTTAATAGACATTAAAAGACCCTCTGCTGCTTCTTCCCAGGGCTCTTGGCATGATAATCATGGCTACTGTGACTACTTGAAGATTCCAATCTCCTCCCATGCGTGGGGAATGTGCCTTTTTAATCAGAGAAAGGGTTTCCATTTGAGGCAATAGTGCTTTAATGGTACAATTCTTGCTCTTCACATGAGAGACCTGGGTTCAATTACTGGTCTGTCAGTGGAAGCTTGCTTGTTGCTATGATGCTAAACAGGTTTCAACAGAGCTTCCAGATTAACCTGGAATGGGAAGAGAGGCCTGATGATCTACTTCTGAAAATCAGCCGGTGAAAACCCTATGGATCACAAGGGTCCAACCAGTAACTGATCTTGCAGATGGACGCAGGACTGTATAGTGTTTCATTCCGTTGTTCCTGGGGTCACCATGGGCCATTTCAAGGGCAGCGAATAGCAACAACAATGCCCCATTTCATAGTACATTCCTAATTTACACCTGCTGGCAGCTAGAGTCTGCTTTCATTCTTAAAAATGTAAAGGCTTTTGCTTGTCATTCACTAAGGTAATGTGAACCTTTGGATACCAATAAAGAGGCAGGCAGTTCTCCAACTGTGGTTCACAACCCACTGGTAGTTGGGAAGGTCCTACTTCTGGGCAGAGAATTGACCTGGGAATCAGTCCTTTCCTTGGGTTAATTGCATGTGATTTACCTGCAATTCCATCAGCTTCCACTTATGACCGGATTTATGCAGTGAGTTTGGTTTGGACTTACAGCTAATCTAGGTGGGCAATTAAGGCCTAATAACATTTTATGTTTATTAAGTGAAACTAATTTTTTGCCAAAATGTTCTGAAGACTCTGTCTTTACAAATTACAGAATATCATGCCACTTTGCCTAGGATTTAGATATGAAGGAGCGTACCTGACAGAGGGTTAGCTTAAGTGACTTTCCGTTGGCCCCAAACACATCTAGGAAGTTGGCATTTTTCCAGCTGAACGACTGCAAAGGCAGGCTTTGCAGGGCTGCCCAGACCACCATGGAATCATGAGAAGCATTTTCTCTCAGACCATCTGCTGTTGATATTTCTCAAAGCAAAGACTGAAAGCAAAGACACCATCCTTGTTTTCTGCAGGGCTTTGAACTAGTTCTTCCCAGTTCACTCAAAGGCACCAGGGATAGCAATCAAATCTCTTGACAAGCAGAGTCAGAAACAACAGTGCTAGACTCAAAGATGGCAGCCAATTGTATCGCTTTGAATGTTTATTGTTCTCCACAGTCCTGGCAGTAATCCAGTCTCCTGCATTAGGTACCTGAAAGGGCTCACTACAACTCTTCTGAGTCTCCCATTCCAGGGTACGATCTGTAATTTTTCCCATTCTGGTTATTGGTCAAATATACCCTCATTTTATAAATTTAGGTTTATTCTGATTTGGCTGCATTGGCCATGACTGAAATGATTCAGACCAGTTTGAAGCCCTGGTTATCTGCTGTCCCTTGGGATCTTTCCATACCCCCTATTAGCACGGGCAGACTTGCAAGAAGGCACATCCTTATTAATTGTAAAACATGTTTATCTTAGAGTCTGAGTGTTTCTGATTACCAGGTGATTTTTATTCTATGTTATCAGTTTGGCTCCTTCTGGATCCCTGTGGGGAGCTACAGTTAGATAAGACTGCTTCCAAGTTCTCATCTAATTCTGAAACTCAGTAATTTGGTGTCAGGATGATTGAGGGTGGGCTTGGCTCATTTTGCAGCAAATAAATAAATAAATAAAAATAACTCTTGTTGAAGGTCTCTCTGTCCTATGCTTATGTGGACTTTTAACTTTTGTACAACACACCTATGGGAATATGTGTACACACAGTTATCCTCCCTCTTCCCCAGCCTGTTTATCCTTACTTTTGCATTTTAAAACTGGCCCCCTCCTCCCCAGAGAAAGAAGCCTAGAATGTTGCTGAACCCCAGGTGAGGGGGTCGTTAAAGGCACCAGTGTGCTGAAATGTTTTACTTAGGAAACAATAACATAAGGAATGTACTCAAGACCATCCAGGGATAATTTGGGCTTTTGGAGGCAACCATGAGGCAGCACTGTCCTGGCCCTGCTCAGCCTGCTCAGTGCTCTCATGGCAGTGGGCAAAGGGTTTCTGTGTGTTTCTTGGCTGAGGGTAGGAGGTAAAAAGGAAGGGATCATTTCCAAGGAAAGTGTTTTAATTGATATGATGTTTGATGATATCATCAAAAAGATCATAAGAATTGTTTTCATCTTTTCTGCTTAGGCTGCTGCACTCGTTCACATTTACCTAGATGGGTCTGTGCTGGTGACTCATGGTGGAATTGAAATGGGGCAAGGGGTCCACACTAAAATGATTCAGGTAAGAATGCAAATAATTGGATTAAGCTGGAAGTGTATTTGTAGATATGTATGAGAGAGAACCTATAACTGTATGTTTTATGAAGTAAAAAAGAAGATAGAAGATATGAGTTTTGACAACTTAAGCTGCTAAGCTATTAGCAGAAACTGGTAAACATGCCAGTTTTGTAACTGAACCTCCCCCAAAAATGTGGCCTAAGAGTCTTGGGTTGTTTTATTGCTAAAGAAAAGTGTGTTTATTTACTGCTTTTCTTTGGATATACTAACAAGTAGGTTTTCCTTTTGAGCATTGGCTGGGCAGTAAAAAGGTGTATAAATTCTGATGCTTGTGTTATTTCTTGCTTTTTTTTATACTGAGGACTAGGAGCAATTGATAATATAAAATACATCTGATATTTCTAACCAAACTTTATCACTTTTGTTTTGGTTTACCTGTTTTAGATTAATTGTTAGCTAATGTTTATGTTTTTCTAATCATAAAAGTAATATTATAGATTACAAAAGCTTTTAGAAGAGGTAGAAAAATTTAAAGAAAAGGAAAAAGACTGTACACAATTCTACCACTTAGCAATAATCATTGTTTGGGAGTAATAATCACCATTGCTATGTCTGTTTTCCTTTTCCAAAAAGTCACCAACATGCTGTTTATATAATTTGTAGCCTATTTTGTTTTTCATTTTTTCATGTATACCTATATAAAGTGAGCACTTTCTCCTGTCATTAAGAATTCTTTGCAATCTTGATTTTTAGTGGATGTGGGTATGTATAATCTATTTAGCCATTCCCTGACTGTTGAACACATCATTGAATATTCTTGTACATAAAACTATGATTGTATCAATGATTATTTTCTTAAAATACATTCCTAGAATTACTAGGTCTCAGGGTGTGAGACACAGGGTGTGACACATATTATCAAATTATTTTTCAGACAGTATCTATCTCATTACACCACTAACAATGAATATTGTCTTAGGCTAGGTTCTCCAGGGGAGCAAAACCAGTGACGCACACATATAAATATACATGTTGTTGTTATGTGCCATCGAGTCAGACCCAACTCATAGTGACCCCCTCCTTGGGTTTCTGAGGCAGTATCACTACGGAAGTAGATTGCCCAACTTTCCTTCCGAGGAGTGGCTGGTGGGTTTGAACCACCAGCCTTCTGATTAGCAGTCAAGTGCCTTAGGCACTATGCTACCAGAGCTCCCATAAATGTACACAGAGAGATTCATTTCAAGGAAATGGCTCATGCAATTGTGGAGGCTGGCAAGTCCCAAATTTGTGGGTCATGCAGCAGGCTAGAGGCTTCTCCTGACACATGTGATTGCAGGGGCTGCTGATGTACCCAAAATCAAAAAGTCAAATGTCAGTCTACTGGGTCACAAGTTTGCAGGAGCTGGCAAATCCAAAATCTGCAGGTCAGGCAGCAAACTGAAGCCTTCTTGTGTTCCAAGAACCAGACGTCAGAAGATGATGAGATGAATGCAGGATCAAGAGAGAGTGAGCTTTGCTAGAATATTAGTTATTATCGTGAATGCAAGCCACACCCCTAAGGAAATTCCTCTTCCAACGATTGGCTGTTCATATAAGGTCACAAAATGGGAGGCAATACATAATGTCTGCCAAATCATTGAAAATTTTAGCCTAGCCAAGTTGACACTTAACATTAACCATCACAAATATGAATGTTTTTAATCTCAGGTAATTTGATAGATGAATGACCAAAAAAAAAAAAAAAAAAATCATTCCTGTCAAGTCTCCAACTCATTGCTATGGAAACCCCTTCCTGGGTTTCCAAGGTGGTATCTCCATGGAATTAGATTCCCAGTCTTCCTTCTGAGGAGTGGCTGGTGGGTTTGAACTGCCAGCCTTCTAGTTAGCAGTCAAATGCCTTAAGTGCTATGCCACCAGAGTTCCCAGTATCTCTTTATTTTCTGTTTTCCTTATGGAGCCATCAGAGACCTTCATGTTCTAAGTCTATGCACTTTGTGTAAATGATCTTCTGGAAGCCAAGTGTTGTGGAAGGATTCAGTATGCCAGTGTCTTTGCAGCACTTGTCAGCGAATTCTATTAAACCATGTGGCTAGGAGGAAAGAGGAGAATTTTAGATCAGCTTAAGTTAGTAATGATTTTGCTCTACATCACTAAAAATAAGAAAAAATAAAGCAACTGGTTAAGTCTGGGTCAGCATAAAGCCCAGGTGCCAACTCCTTCCCTCCATGATCCACATCTTGGTACTGCTGCTTTTTCAATCCCTTTGTCCTTTCCCCTAAGAAGTGCTCTCTCTCTCTCTCTCTTTTATTTTTTGTCATAAGAAATGCATCTCCTATGGTAGATAAGGCAAACTGTGCTAGAGTTTCCCAGAGTATGTGGTAACAGATAACTCAGAAGTGTTGATTTCATGACTATAAAGCCATAAAGTGTTTCTTCCTACATGATTCTGGGACCTTGCCTCCTCTTCTTGAACCTGTTGAACGTGAGAAAACCAAAGGAAAAGAAACTGGCTCAAAGTTTGGGGTCTAGCCTGGCTACAGAGTTTTTAGAAAAGTACATTTTGTGACTGTTTGCAAAAAGAAATTCATGTTTGTGCCCCCTGGTCCCCATTGTGCATAGAAGAGCTTCTCACATGCACTGGGCATGTGTTATGGGTCTATGACTAACCAAAGTTCTGCATTTGAAAAGAAACTCTCTCATGCAATCCAGGTGGTCAGTCGTGAATTAAGGATGCCAATGTCAAATGTTCACTTGCGTGGAACAAGCACAGAAACCATCCCTAATACAAATGCCTCTGGAGGGTCAGTGGTGGCAGATCTCAACGGGTTGGCAGTGAAGGTAAAAATCATTGTGATATACCCTAACCACTAAGCCCTTCAGGATTAGTGGAGCTCAGAAGATACTGAGAGTTAACCAGTCTCTTATCTCCTTCCCATAACCTTTCAGTGATCGGTACTCCTCCCTCAGTCTCTCAGGACCACAGGCAGCAGGTCTCCGGGGCTAGATGGGCCACGTCTTTTTTTCTCCCTCACTCCTGACATCAGAAGATCCTTCAGACTCCTACCTTTGCCAAGGGCAGGGCCATTGGCTTTCTGTCTCTCCAGCACCAAGTTTATTGCCTTTCACTCTGTCTTCAACACCACTGCTAGAGTGAACTTGTCCACAAAACAAAGCTGACCTGAGTGAACTAAGTCACTCATAAGAGGACAAATATTGTATGAGTCCACTGTTCTAGAAAGTCAAGGAAAGGTTTACACATGGAAGTAAACATTCTTTAATGATTACTAGGGATGGGAGGGAAAAGGAAGAAAAATTACTAACCAGGTAAGAGACATGCATTAATTTGGGTGAAGGGAAAGGCAATATACAAACAGTGGGTGACCAGCACAGCATCACTAAGGAAAAAGAAGACACAGAGAAGAGCACAAGAGTTAAAAACAACGAAGGTTAACACTACTACACACACAATCCTGCATTACCAGTAATAGCAAACATTAATCTACAAGTGGATACATAAGTAGACAGGCACAATGGTTAGGCTTGGGTAGGTGAATAGGACTATACCCATGACCACATTTAGGTCTGGCAGACAATATTACTATATACCTGTTTGTATGTATGGTAAAAATGTTCATGTATATAGCAGAGCTAACAGGGGCAAAGTTATGAAAATTTCTTAGCCGTACCAAACACCTGGAGAGAATGGGTCACTGGGTGTGCGGGTTCAAGACCATAGTCGTGGGGGCCATCAAAGTCAATTGGCATAACATGGTCCACAAAGACATTGTTCTATGTCTTACTTTGGTGAGGAGTGACCAGGGTCTCAAAGTGCAAGTGGCTATCTGTGGTACAACTACTGGTCTCTCCTTGTCAAGAGCAAAGAAGACTGAAGAAAATCAGAGACACATGGAAACAATTAGGACAAAGGAATAATGGGCCACGTGAACCTCAGCCTCCATGACCTTGAGTCCAGAAGAACTAGACAGTTGGTGCCTGGCTACCACTGTCAAGTTCTCTGAAGGGATCACAATAGAAGATCTTGAGTTGAATGGGGGAAAAATATGGAACAAAACTCAAAATAATAATAATAAAAAGATCAGGCTTGTTGGTTTGATAGAGACTGGTGGAACTCTTGGGACTATGGCCCTTAGTCATCCTTCAGGCCCAGAACTGAACTCATCCCTGTGGCTCAGCCTTCAGCCAAACAATAGACAGGCCTGTGAGGTGAACAATAACACCTGTGAGATGCCACTCCTTAGAACAATTGACCCTAAGAGAGCAGAAGGGCAGCATTTGCCCAGGGATAGAGCTCAGAAGGCAGGAGTGGATAGGAAAGAAGGACAGAAGGAAATGTTAACAACAGAGAAGAAGAGGGAAGTGTACTGTTACATTGTAGGTATTGCAATCAATGTCACGAAACAAAATGTCTATGAACTGTTGAATGGAAAATGAGTCTACTCTGTAAACTTTCACCCAAATCACAATAAAAAGTTAAAAAGTATTTTTTAATAAAAAATTCGTTAAATTTTAAAAAAATTGGTGACCATGCCATGTTTAAAAACAGTAGCCTTAGTTTGACCAATGGTTTTTAAGTCTGGACTTCTTAGCATGTCTCTTACAATCTGGTCTCCATCCTGGCTAGTCTCTCTTGAAGACTAGCTCACAGTTTATACACACACTCTGAGTGGAATCTGGTACATCCCTTTCTTACAGGGTTGATCTCTTCTTTTTCTATGTTCCCCTGGTCTCTTAAATAAGCCTCTGTAATTCTATTATGACTCAGAACATGTTGTTTTGAAATTGTTGTGTGCATGTCTGTCTTTCCACTAGTCTGTGGTTTCTGAATCACTGCTGTTGACATTTTGGGCTGGGGAATTCTTTGTTGTAGGGGGCTGTCCTATGCATTGTAGCATATTTTGCAGCGTCCCTGGACCCTACCCAGTAGATGCCAGTAGCACTCACTCCTCAGTAGTGACAATCAAAAGTACCTCCAGACACTGGGAGGTGTTACCAGCTTGAGAACGACTACACTAGTCTACGAGCCCAGGGCAGAGACCAGTACAGTGTCGTGAGTTAGACCTCAGAACAGAGGCTGACACTAGACTGCGTGGGTTCAAATCCTAGTCTGCCATTTACCAACCATCTGAACTTGGAAATGGACCTTGATTTATTTAATAAATATAATGCTGATTTGTATATTTTCTTTGTCATTTTATGATCATAATTTTAATTAAAAAATAATTCCTAGGATGCTTGTCAAACTCTTCTAAAACGCCTTGAACCCATCATCAGCAAGAATCCTCGAGGCACTTGGAAGGATTGGGTGAGAATCACTGTTTTCTCTGTTTTATGTTAGAAAAGAAAGAAGGGGGAAAGTGAGAAAGATATGTGTGAATTAACTATCTGCGGAAAGGGCATTTTAAAAGCTACAGTTGCACAGTGATAAATAAGGAGGCATGTGGAAATCCTATCCTAACATGGTGGAGTAACTCTTACATCAGGAAAATGCCATGGTTTCTTTGGCTATTAGAGGAAAAGCTAGTTCTTCTGCCCAGAGCTCCCATTTTAAGCAAGAATTAATTAACGTTTCTTCCTATGAAAACTGTTTTCTTTGTAATAGCTGTAAATCTGTTTGTTCTCTGTCTCTTGTGCTTCTGCTTTTCCTAAAATTGAGTCATTTTGTAAAAGGAAAGTCATGCAATCATTCATTTAGAAACAGGAAGCCAAGCCCTCGAGTATGTGTTCAACATGTACTAGGCACTAAATGGAATGGAAAGATATTCAACCACTTCCTTTGATCTATATATAGTCTAGTTGGAAGAGAAGCCTCACATTCTAAAACCAACTAGCAAACCTTTCATAGTAATAGATTGTAATGTACCAGATGGTGTGGGGCAGATCTCATTAAAGGCTGCAAGTATATGTTGTGCTGAGTGTTCCAGAGTGTGCGTGTTTGCAACATTAAAAGCACTGGTCTAGGGGAAGTAACTCTTGAGGAGTGCTACTTAGAAATGGTTCCAGTTATGCCATAGAGTTAGGACATCTTTCAGATGTATGGAAGCTCTAAATCCTTTCTGGACATATTTATCACTGCCCTGTGCTCACTACCCTCAGCCTTCTGTGCCACCTGAGCCCAGAAAGGCTGAGAGCCTAACTGGAGAAAGCTGGAGAGAGATGCGGCATGACAGAGTTGGTTCGCTGCCACTCAGCCCAAGTCTGTCTCTAATGCTGGCACTTATCACTCTCAGACTTGGGGACTTGGACACATGCCCCATCTTGCTGTCTAGTAGTCAATTGTGTGTGCTGTGGTCAGGAGAACTTTTGGTGTAAATGGTACAATTTAGCAAAATTATTTCCCTCTCCTGCAATTGTTATGGATACATGAAATTAAAATTAAACATCCAGCCAACCATTGTTTCCTGAAAAGTCCCAAGCTAATAGGTTAAGTCTTTCCAAATGACTGAGTGCAATTCTTCATAAGCAGAATGCTATAGTCCGGTCTGTAAGTGTAGTGTGCCACAACAGTCATTTATTACAATCAGATGTATTGAAAAAAAGCTGTTACTGCAAGTCATGTCCACTAGTGCTTGCAGAAATAAAGAATGCTGGACTGAATTAATCTTGTCCTTCCCAGTTATGCCTGCTGATAGCTTTACTTAACATAGAGTAAAATTGAAGTCTCAAGTGATTGTTTGTTTGTTTAAGCATCCTTGTTTCATCATGTTATACTCTGCCTTCACAGGCACAATCTGCTTTTGATGAAAGCATTAGCCTTTCGGCCACTGGCTACTTCAGGTAAGTAGCCCTTTCAATTGTGTACTAGATATCTATATCTTGCTATAGAGATCTTGGTATCTCAAGGAAGTGTTTCAGATCTGTTTGCAATTTTGGCAAAAAAAAAAAACATTTTATACCTTCTACTAGCCATTGTTATAAAGAACATTTAACTGCTAGTTAATCCAAATGTCCAGAAAGACTTTTGTTGGGTACAATAGGCATGCAAATCAAATTCAGTTAATTGAATGATTCAGTCATACTGGGTGATATTAGAGGGTTCTGTGGCGATTGGTGCTTGGAACCCACAGCAGTGATTGACCTTTCAGTGGAAATTGAATCAGTCCCTTAAGTTAAAGAACAAAGTTAGGGGAAGCAAATTAAACCCATAATGAGATACACACCACTTTACATCTTCTACACTGGCAAAAAAATAAGACATTTGACAATAACATGTGTTGTCAGAGTGTGGAACAACTGGAACTCACATGCCTTGAAGAACAATTTGTCAAATTATTTTCATGTAGAGTGGAAGACATTAGAGAGCAGGGCAGGAAAGAGAGCCTCACTTGGTTTTGTCACTTTGCCAGCTGTTATGGGGGTCCTGGTTACTGACTGGTTGTCAGGAACAAGCATTGGTATAAATGGCATAAGACATTTTCAATGGCCACCTCTAGGCTGGGAAGCAAAGTAAAGACGGGCAGAGAGTTTTAACACATTGCTAACCTATATGTCTCTTCTACCCTTGACATTCATTTGGTGTCATTAGAGAAGATTTAGGGCCAGAGCTGGCTGGGGGCCTGATGCTGAGAGTCCAGAGTAGTGTCAAGGAGTGAGCACCACAGGGCCTGATCCCCGATATAGAAGACTGAATCCTTGAGCTAGAAAGATAGATAAAGCAGACAAGTGTGTGTCTTTGAAATAGTGTTTGGTGTAAATTTCAGGTTGAATTTCCCAAGTCTGATGACACCACCCAAGGACTCCAATGACAATAAGATTACATGATCCAGTATTAGCCAACAGCAATAAGATGTATAATCATAAAGTCCGCAGCCAACTCCAGGGGCAAGGAGGCATTGGTTGGTAGTGATTGAATGTTTTTATCAGACAAGTCAAGTTTAATAAGAAAAAAGTAAATTTTTACTTATTCAACAGATTTATTGAGCAGGGCTCAGCAATGTGCAAATGTCTCCCTCTGGTTTGCTGTGTATACAACTTGAGCACAGTTCCTTATGGTCTGTTCAATCATCGTGGTCTGTGATGAGTAGACTTGATCACTGAACTATATACTTCTCAAGAACTCTGTTTTCTCCAGGGGTTATGAGTCAAACATGGACTGGGAGAAAGGCAAAGGTCGTCCCTTCGAATATTTTGTGTACGGAGCTGCCTGTTCCGAGGTTGAAATAGATTGCTTGACGGGTGATCATAAGGTCAGTATCAGTTGGAAAGGTCTTCAAGTCCCACTGAAGATACACCTAAATTCCACATATTCCATCAATCTGATAAGAGTTGACATTCATTTGGTGTCATTAGAGAAGATTTGGGGACAGATATGGCTGGAGCCTGATGGTGAGAGTCCAGAGTAGTGTCAAGGAATGAGCACCACAGGGCCTGATCCCTGATACAGAAGACTGAATCCTTGGGCCAGAAAGATAGATAGATTGGATAGATAGGGTCCATGCTACATGCATGGTACTGCTATACCATGTATTTGGCTGAAGGATAATTTCTCTGTATTGGCAGAAGGAAATAGAAGCTCAGTAATTGCCATGGTGGTGGGGCAGCCTTCATGGGAAACAATGGTGGGCCACTCTTCTTTATTTCCTGGGCCCTTTTATATGAAATCAGGAAAGAAGCCAGTTAGAAGAAACACAGCTTAAAGGGGGTTCCATGTAGACTGTTGGCCCTCTTTGTGAAATGGGATCCTATGACATCTTTGAAGGATTTCATAGGCATCCATATGCCACTAACAAATATGAAGGGCCAGTACAGGGCAGATAGTGGCCAGCTTTGTACCCAGCCAAAAGCAAAAAACAAACCCACTGCCATCAAGTCAGTTCCAACTCATAGCAACCTCCATTGGGTTTCCAAAGCTGTAAATCTTTACGGAAGTAGATTACCTCATCTTCCTCCTATGGAGCAGCTGGTGGGTTTGAATCACCAACCTTCTGGTTAGCATCTGTTCTGGCTAGCTAGTGCCACTCTCACAAGAATATACTACAAATGGGATGGCCTTAACAAACAAAAGTTTATTCTCTTACAGTTTAGAGGCTTTAAGTCCAAGTTCAAAGTGCCAGGCTCTAGGGGCTGAGAGAAAGCCCCTCAACCTTGGGGTCCAGTTCTGCCTCCTGCTTCTGAACCACTGGAGCTAGAGGCGTTTCTTCACTCAGACAGCTGCTGGCTGCTGAGGCTGAGAAGCCCAAGGTTGACAAGTAAAAAGGCACAGTCCCGACATTACCAAACCACATGGCAGGCCATTAACTCAAATTGATTATAAGTCCCAAGGTCGGCAGAGCATGGCAGGCTACTGAACAATGACACAGCTACAAGCAGGGTCCAAGCGTGCCATATGCTAGAGACCATTCCCAAGGCTTCTCCTTATATACAGGAAGCAGACCACATCCCAAAGGCAGCTACTCAGCTGCTTG
>NW_006921589.1:33717041-33739963 GCF_000298275.1 Orycteropus afer afer | reverse complement strand
AATGAACTTGAGTTAATGGCCTGCCATGTGGTTTGGTAACATCGGACTGTGCCATTTTATTTGTCAACCTTGGGCTTCTTAGCCTCAGCAGCCGGTAGCTGCCTGAATGAAGAGATGCCTCTAGCTCCAGCGGGCCAGGAGCAAGAGGCAGAGCTGAAGCCCAGGGTTGAGGGGCTTTCACACAGTCCCTAGAGCCTGGCACTTTGAACTTGGACTTAAAGCCTCCAAATTGTAAGAATAAACTCCTATTTGTTCAAGCCATCCCATTTGTGGTATATTCTTGTCAGAGCGGCACTAGGGAACCAGAACAATGCCTTTGCACTATCATGTGAGTGATAATCAAATCTGTCTGAGAGCCAAGCTCTAGTTCTTTGTATCTCCAAGCATCCCTTGTGACTACATTCTTGGATTGTGATCAGATGGAAGATTTTATTTAATACTCCATTTAGTATTTACTTTTACTAAACTTGCCTGTTCAAGTTTCTGGCTTGTCTGGATTCTGGCAATGACAACTGATGCAAACCAGAGCACCTTTGGGGGATATTGGACTGGAATTAAATAGTCATTACTTTCAGCACTGGTTTATGTGCTAGAGTAGCTATCTTGTGTTAGGGAAGTTGGTAGAAAGTTCCCTCATACTGACTGATTTCTATATCCCTTCTCCCTCAAAGAGAAAGTTGATGAAAACACTGCTTTTAATCATTTGATTTTTCTTATATCTTATATATATATATATGCCTTGGTCTTGTTAAGATCCAAGAACAAAGTAATAATTAGCCTTGGTATGAAACTTTAGGTAAGGTATGTTCTTACAACTTACTTGAGCTCCCTTAAAGAAATGTGCTAAGTAGTTTTATCAGATGCTTTCACAGAAACTAGATCTGTAGCCCCACGTAGGCTACCTGTAAACTCTCACCAGGGTCCTTCCCTAGAGACTTGTTTTCCAACTGTTCTCCTTATGTTGATAGACGTGTCCTTATTCCTACAGAATTTCTTTGAACCTACACTATATATTAGTTTTCTGCTGTGTAACAAATTAACCTTAAATTTAGCAGCTTAAAACCACAAATGTGTATTAGCTCATACTGTTTCTGAGGGTCAAGAATCTGGGAGTGGCTTATCTGGGTGTTTCTGGCTCATGACCTCTCATAAGGTTGTGGCCAAGCTGCCAGCTGGGGCTGCAGTCATCACAAGGCTCAATGGGGGCTTGAGGATCTGCTCCCAGGCTCACTCGTGGAGTTGTTAGCAGGAGGTCTCCATTCTTCACTGGCTGCTGGCAGAGGCCTCCATTCCTCACCATGTGGACGTCTCCATAAGCCACCTGAGTGTTCTCAGGACGTGGAGCTGGCTTCCCCCAGAGTGAGTGATCAGCAAGAAAAAGAGAAAACAAACAAATGAGAGAGTGCACAATATGGAAGCTGCATTCTTTTCTAGCCTAACCTCAGAAATGCCATACTGTCACTTCTGCTCAATATCGGTCACAAGGTACAATGTGGGGCACATATACAAGGATATGAATACCAGGAGATGAGATCACTGAGGGCCCTCTTAGAGACTTGCCACAACAATCTCGAACTATTCTCTCCAGCCCTATCAAAAGAAAATCACAAACAGCACAAAGTCCACTGCTTTGAAAGCAGAACCTTCAGCAACATTGCAGACTTTACAGAGCACCTCCCCTTATCTCTCAAACCAAACCAAACTCAGTGCCATCAAATTGATTAAAACTCATAGTGACCCCCATTGGGTTTCCAAGGCTGTAAATCTTTATGGAAGCAGACTGCCTCGTCTTTCTTCCACAAAGAAGCTGGTGGGTTTGAACCACCAACCTTTTGGTTAACACCCAAATGCCTTAACTACTACACCACCAGAGATCCATCCCCTTACCTCTAGTTGAGGTCAATTGTCTCTTGGAAGGCCAACCTCATTGCTATCAAAGAGAATGTTACACTTTTTTGTGTCTTTAAATAATAGAGATGACTACCCAAAGTTGTATTCTGGGAAAACATTCTGGATGATTATATTTTATCATTATATATTTATATATTTGTTATTATAATTATGTTGGGGGAAAAGTTAAAAGTTCTAGATCAAATAAACTATTGGGTTTCTTATGTGCCATTAATAATTATAAGCAGAATATGTTTGTCATGCAGAAACCACATGAAACATGAAAGGACACACAGACCAGCTGGAGAAGGAAGGTGTTTCTGGGCCTGCTGTGGTCCTCCTCATGAGAGCTTTTGGTCACCAACTTTTGATGTCAGATTGATCTCTGTTCTGAAAATGAAAACTCTTATCACGAGGGTCATAGATGTTTTGCTGTGTCCTATGTTGTATCCATTGGAGTGGATTAAACTCAATCTGTTATGTCACTCAGCTTGAATGAAAGTCAAGTAAATATTGTTCTTCTGTTATCTCCTGGGGGTGGAGGGGACAACCCAGTGGTTAAGCTCCTTAAGAATATTTATATAACTTTGAAAGCCCTTCTTTGTCACATAATGAAATCTTTGTTACTTCTTTCTCCTAAAGTACATAGCCTTCCAGAAAAAAAAAAAAAAAAAGACTCTATTTCAATGCCAATCTACTTCCCAGCTGCTTCTCTCTCCGTTGTTTTCATTAAAATAAAATGTAAACTTGTTTGGTTTATTACTAGAACATCAGAACAGACATTGTCATGGATGTTGGCTGCAGTATAAATCCAGCCCTTGACATAGGCCAGGTATGTGTAATTAATTTGTTCTCTTCCTGTTTGTAAAGGCCAAAACTGCTCCGGGGATCTGCAGGGAAAACATTCCATCTGGCTTATTCATCATCTTACTTTTCTACCCCTTTAGTCAAAATCTTTCTACTCAGGCCTGCCCCAGAGCTCAAATCTCTTACTGTTTCAAAACAGGGAAGTAATCAAAGGTGTTTTGGGTAATTTTTGAAGAAACACACAGCTTGTGATCATGGTGCTTGGATGAGGCAAGGCCAAGCCAAGAGGTAACAAAATGACACCCCCCTCACACACACACACACACACACACACAATCTCTAAATAAATAAATATAGTGTAGTGCTGAGCGCTGGGTCTGGGGCACATGATAGGGTCTGTCTTAAGGGGATTTAAATAAAGTGTAGTGCTGAGCGCTGGGTCTGGGGCACATGATAGGGTCTGTCTTAAGGGGATTTAAAGTTGAATTAGGATAACAAACATCAAACAGTTAGAGGAGCAGCTGGATTTTGCACCCAGATGTTTGTTTCCTTAAATTTGAAATAATTGATAAGATTGGAAAATCACAGACTGCTTTATATAAAAATTCAAACGTGTAGCTTTTTTGGATTTTTTTGAAAAGACAACAAATTTGCCAACACTGGGCCTACATTTCCACAAAGCAAAAGTCAGTTAGATTTGAGTAGTGGCAGCATCTTTAGAGAGTCACCTGTTCTCTAATTCTGTGACAACAAGACCTACCCGGAAGCCTCACTTATTTTCTTTACCTGCCTCACATCTGTGGGTAGTTCAGCACACCACCTGCAATTTAGAACAGAATCTAATTTACTCTCCAGTCGCGACACTGTGGGGTGCAACCAGCTGTCACTGGAGAATGGGGAGAATGTAAGGGTTGGAATAGTCAAAAGAGGTTTCAGGGAAAGTGGATGTAGACCAGGTTGTCACGGAAAGAACAAGAAATAGCATTCTGGGTTGGAGGAGAGTGGAGGAAATCAACCTAAGGAAAATCATGGAATTCAGCCCATGTGTTCACAACTGGTGATGAGAAGAGGGCTGATGACAATGGTGGGCAACTGTGTTAAAGGAGTGGGACGTGAGGCTGGAGCTTGAGAATGAAAGGGAACTGAGTTGATGGAGGGTCTCCAAGGTCAGGCACCTAATTCAGTTGACAGAGATGACTTGACCTGGGAAGTGGCCTGGAGTTTTAGGAATATTCATCTAATACTCATGGTTGAAAACAAGATAATAGACAGCCAATAGACATCTCAGCTAAAAGAAGCAAAGGATAGAGAATGGGGTAGAGAAAATGTGGTCACAGGAGAGAGTAAACTAAGTAGAGACCCAGAAATCAGAAAAATATGTGGAAAGGCAATTTTGACCACATGCTGATGTGAAACTAAGAACATGTTAAAACTTAGAGAGCACACAATTCAAACCCTCATGTCACAAGGGGAAAAACTAAGTCAAGAAATGCGAGGCCAGCTAGCTCACAAGTCAGTGTGGTGGGATGAGATGATGAAAGTCTTGAGACCTGAGACCCTCATTAGTGTACTGGTGTCTGGATAAATCAGTCAGCCTGACTGGGGTTTAGCTACCATATCAAACCAAAAGCCAAACCTATTGCTGATTCCAACTGATTCCAACTCATGGCAACCCCATGTGTTGCAGAGTAGAACAGCATCCCTAAGGGTTTTCAAGGCTGTGAGCTTTGGGAAGCAAATTGCCCGGACTTTCTTCCAAGATGTCACTGAGTGGGCTCAAACCACCAACCATTTGGTTAATAGTCAACCATTTAAACTTAGCTGCCCCATAGGGAGAAACAAATGAGAGAATGTGGGCTACAGGCTCTCTGAAGATCTCTCCGAGAGCTAAACTTTCAGCAGCAAAACCAAGATTAGAACCCAAGTCCATTGACTTTGAACTGATTGTTGGATAAAATGTTTAGAAAAATTGTTAGGTAAACTTTCAGAGGCATACTTCAAGCTACCCTAAAAACACCGTTAAACTGTATTTTAAAAATTCAAACAAACAGCATGAAGTTGAAATGCTACTACTGTTGACCATATTTTCTCATATGTGGAAATTCTATTTTTTGCTTCAGATTGAAGGAGCATTTATTCAAGGCATGGGACTTTATACAATAGAGGAACTGAATTATTCTCCTCAGGGTGTCCTGTACACACGTGGTCCAAACCAATATAAAATCCCTGCTATCTGTGACATCCCCACAGAGTTGCACATTTCTTTGTTGCCTCCATCTCAAAACTCAAATACCCTGTATTCATCTAAGGTAAGCTGTTGTCTATGAATAAATGAATGTTTGCATGATATCTGTGTAGGAGAGGGCTACGTTCATCTCTTGGTTGTATGGTTTTTTAAATCAAGATTATAGGAGAAAAATCCCTATTAAACATTTTAATTGCAAAACAGTTTAACAGCATTATAAATTAAAAGAAAAAATAACACTTCAAATCTTGCAGCCTAACATGAACTACTCTTGCAAAAAAAAAAAAAAAACACTGTTGTTGAGTCAATTCAACTCATAGTGACCCCTCCTTGGGTTTCAAGGCAGTATCTCTACAGAAGTAGATTGCCCAACCTTCCCTCTGAGGAGTCGCTGATGGATTTGAACTGCCAGCCTTCTGGCTAGCACTCAAATGCCTTGGGAACTACACCACCAGAGCTCCTACTCTCGCCATCAGGTGGTATCTGATTTTCATCTTGGCAATAACCATCATCATACCCATATCTGCTTTCTCCATTTGGGATTATTTTGTTAAGCTAGAATCCTAAAAATGGGAATTCTTGGTAGAAAGAATAAAATTATTTTTTAAATGAAAAAGTTATATATATGTAATACATACATTATATATGTTACATATATACTATGTATTATGTACTAAGTATGTAAGAGTTCTGGTGGTGTAGTACCTAAGGCATTTGACTGCTAACCAGAAGGCTGGCAGTTCAAACCCACCAGCCACTCCTCAGAAGGAAATGGGGCAATCTACTTCTGTAGTGATACCACCTCGAAAACCCAAGGAGGGGTCGCTATGAGTCGGATCCAACTTGACAGCAGTGAGTTTGTTTGTTTGTTTTTCGCCACGTATATGTTTTATAAGTCATAATCTAGTTGATTTTCCCCCTTCAAGGGTCTGGGAGAGTCTGGGCTATTCCTAGGATGTTCTGTGTTTTTTGCCATCCACGATGCAGTGGGTGCAGCACGACGGGAGAGAGGCCTGTTTGGACCATCGAAGCTCAGTAGTCCACTGACCCCAGAGAAGATTAGAATGGCCTGTGAGGACAAGTTCACACAAATGGTATGCTGCCCAGTAGAGAAACAATTCTACAATTCTAGGTTTGGGGCTCCTGTCCTTGTGGTCAAAGTTCCTTAACTTACCACGGTGGTTGTTATAGTTAAGGTGGTGTGTCCACTTGGCTGGGCTGTGGTTTGGAGTGGCTGGGCAGCTGCATGCAGTTATTCCCCATGATGAGACTGACTGTGCTGTAATTAACTCTGTGGTGGAATCTGCTGTGAGCAGCTCATTAATTGCCTTCAGGATGTGGCCTGTTTCCAGTAAATAGGAGATGCTTTGAGAAATGTGTCCAGCTTTTGACATATCTAGATCCTGCATTTGGCTGAATCCTCATCTCAGTTCCCTGCCATGTTGCCTGCCAATCTTAGGATTGTTCTTGGACTTGAACTAGTGGCCTGCCACGTTGTCTGCTAATGTTGAGTCTATGCCATTTTACCTGTCAATCTTGGATTCATCAGCTTCAGCAGCCAGTAGCTGCATGAGTCAAAAAAAAAAAAAGCCTCCAGCTCTAGTGGGCCTGGGACAGGAGGCAGAGCTGAAGCCCAAGGTCAAGAGGCCTTCACCTGGCCCCTAAAGCCAGCACTCTGAACTTGGATATCTAGCCTCCTCTGGTAGCATAGTGGCTAAGGCACTTGACTGCTAACCAGAAGGCTGGCGGTTCAAACCCACCAGCCACTCCTCGGAAAGAAGATGGGGCAATCTACTTCCGTAGTGATACTGCCTCGGAAACCCAAGGAGGGGTCGCTATGAGTCGGGTCCGACTCGATGGCACACAACAACAACAAAAACAACTGTAAGAGAATAAATTCCTGTTTGTTAAAGCTGTCCACTTGTGGTATGTCTGTGATAGCAGCACTAGAGAACCAAAGTAATGGTTTTCCACCGAAGCAAGTGTGTCAGGAATACAGAGAGCATTCATCAGGAGAACAGTGGAGTGACACTTGAACTTGTTCCCCTTAGGTTGCATTTTTCATCAGCCTGGCCCTGCCTGGCTCTCAGTAGGATTCAGTTGCTACTTGAAAGAAAAAGAGGTTAATTCCCATCAGTTCTGTGTTCCTCTCAGAAAGCACTTCAACCCTGTACCTTGTCTTGTGCTCTTCCCCGAATACCCTGGTCAGGAATCGAAGTTCAGGAAGTGTGCCCTGAACCTAGATCATCCAGGCCAAGGATATGGGCCACTCCTCACTCCACCCTCTAAAACCCTGATGTCACTCACCAGCAAGGTGGGGAGTCTGGGTTAGAGAGCTCCAAATGGCAGCAGCGATTGGGGTGTTTTATAGTTACACGGTTTATCATATCTATGGTTAGCAGATGTTGGATGTAGTTTCAAAGGGTACATAAAGTAAGTAGGCTGTAAATGGCTGGATGTATGTTCATTTGAACTATATTTATATCAATTAGATGTACGAAAATTTGAAATTGGCACTGGAAGATTTTGGGCCAACAGTCCTAGCCTGCTGTGAAGAAGAAAGCAACATGAGGGCTATTTTAGCTAATACATGGGGGCCATCTCTGACCCATTTATATAACAGCCCCCAATAGCAGAAATCCCTCCTGCAACAACACTCCTGCCCAGCAAATATCTCAGCTCTCCTTGGTTATGTTCAGTGATGGAATTTCCAGTTATGGGAGGAAGTCATTCCATTCACAGTTACTCCTCTGACTCTAAGGTATTCCTTACAACCAAGGAGAAAGCCCCCTGCTGTTCCTCCTTTCACACTGGCTTTTTGTATTATCTTTTATTGTTTTCCTAAGTCCCCACTATGGTAATTGCCTCTTCCACTTTGGAGAACAGAGATTGCCTCCTTTTTTCATCTGTCTCTCTTCAAGTGTGACAGGATACTGTTGTCGCCCCTTCGCCCTGACACTAATTCCCCTCCTGGGTTCCTCCACACTTCACATGGCGTAGTGTTCCCAGCTTCTTGTTGCCCTGCTCCCCCTCCAGGTGGTGTTTAGCCTATTTTTATCTCCTGCTGTGTTTCAGTGTTGCACTAAGTCCCAAACATTTTCCAAGTTGCAAAAATCCTTATTTGTTCTTTTATTCTAGATCCCAAGGGATGAACCTGGATCCTATGTTCCTTGGAATATACCTGTGTGAATCCAGTGTAAACTTCGAGAGAAAATGGGGTGATTCTTCCGACATAGCAAACTATCCAGTATCTACACTGTAATGTGCTAAGCCTGATAGACAGATTGTCACAACCAGAAATCATTCCACAGAATATTGCTTTTACATAAAGTTGATTTGAAAGGTTCCATTTAGATTTTGATAGATATGCTTAAGCAATTCAAAAATAACTTTTGTTTGTATAAATACTAACTGATTACCTCTAGAAAGATATTCTCCATGGGATTTATTTCTGGGGTGATGTCTCTCAGATCTATACAGTTGAATGGAATAAATGGTGACTGATATGTGATTCATATTTGGCTTGTATCCACCAACAGAAATTATACTGTCTAGTTAAAAGCAATTTTCTACATATTTTTCCCATATGCTGTCACCCTCATTTTCTTGTCAGAATGGATTGAGGAATTATATTTTAAATATAAATAATAATGACTTAAAGAGTCTATGGACTAAAGGAGCACACCAGTGGTACAGTGGTTAAAACACTCACTGATAACCAAAAGGTCAATGGTTCAAACCCCCAGCCACCCCACAGGAAAAAGATATAGTAGTCTACTTCCATAAAGATTTATAGCCTTGGAAACCTATGGGGCAGTTTTACTCTATCCTATTGGGTTGCTAAGTTTGGAATCAACTCTACAGCAATTTGTTTGGATATTTTGGTGTTCAGAATATGTAAAGATCTCTTCTAACTCAACAATAAAAAGACCAATAATTTTAAAATAAGAAAAGGAATTCAACAGACATTTCTCTAAAGAATATATACAAACGACCAATAAACATATGAAAATACACTTAACAGTCATTAAACCAAAACCAAACTCACTGCCATCAAGTTGATTTTGACTCACAGCAACCCCTGTTGGGTTTCCAAAGTTGTAAATCTTTATAGAAGTAGATTGCCTCATCTTTCTCCCACAGATCATCTGGTAGATTTGAACCACCAATCTTCTGGTTAGCAGCCAAATGCCTCACCCATTATGCCACCAGAGCTCATTAGTCATTAGGAAAATGCAAGTCAAAACCAAAATGAGTTACCACTTCACACCCACTAGGATGTCCATAATAATAATTTTAAAAATTACAAGTATTGGGAAGGATGTGGAGAAATCAAAGCCTTCATACATTGCTGATGGGAATGTAAAATGATACAACCTCTGTGGAAAACTTTTTGGCAGTTCTTCCAAAAGTTAAACATACAGTAACCGTATGATCGACCAACTCCATTCCTAGATATATACCCAAGAGAGCTGAGAGCCTATATTTCCCAAAAAACTTGGGCACAAATGCTTATAGAGCAGTATTTATAATCGCCAGAAAGTGAAAACAAACTAAATGTCCATTAGCTAATAAATGGATAAACATAATGTGGTATATCCATACAAAGGAATATTATTCAGCTATACAAAGGAATGAAGTATTGATACATACTACAACATGAATGAACCTTGAAAACATGCTGAGTAAAAGACGCCTGACACAAAAGACCACATATTGAATGACCCATATAAATATGAAATGTTAAGAATAGACAAATTCATAGAGACAGAAAATAGGTTAGTGGTTGCCAGGGGCTGTGGTCTTATATTCTGGTCAAGGGAGATAGACAACAAAAACACACAATAAGTAGGTTACAGCATATGACTGATGGTGATGACTGCTAAGGGAAAAATTAGAGTAGGATAAGCCAGGTTGTAGTTGAAACAGGTCAGTAAAGCCCTTACTGAGGAAATGAAGATGATGAGGATGTGAGCCAAGCATATATCCAGAGGAAGAGCATTACAGGCAGAGAGCAACTAGAGAAAAGTCCCTAAGGAGAGAAGGTGCTGGCCCATTTGTGGAACGTCAGCGGGGCCTGCGTCACTGGGATTGATGAGAGGTGAGTTAGACCCTTGAGACCGTTGTAAGGAGTTGGGCTTTTAAGATGAGTGAAATGCAGAGCGGAAGAGTAACAAGAACTAATATTTAAAGGGTCATTCTTGCTGCTGTGTTGGCACTGGCTGTGGGAGGGCAAGGATGGGAGGGTAGAGCTGCTTCTCCTCTGCTTCCATCCTCTTTTCAGTGGCTGCCTCTCTGTTGTCCGCCAGGCAACTCCTTTCCTCCAGCCGCACCTCTGTAAATGTTGCAGTTCCTAAGAGAGCTGTGGTCCCCATTGTCTTTTGCCTCACACTTTCCCATTGCTGCAGATGACTCCGGCCTCTCTGTCTTCAGTTCAGACCTTTCTCTGTTAAGCTCAACCTCTGCAGACCCAACTCCTGCCCTTCACTGCCATTTGGATGTCTCAGAGACACAGCAAACTTAAACCAGTTGTCGCCGAATAGATTCCAACTCATGGCGATCTCATGAGTGTCAGAGTAGAACTGCGCTCCACAGGGTTTTCAGTGGCTGATTTTTTGGAAGTAGATCACCAAGTCTTTCTTCTGAGACACCTCTGGGTAGATGTTATAGATTAGATTGTGTCACCTAGACTGGACCATGATTCTCAGTGGTTTGGCTGTTAGATAATGATGTCATCTCTCCCATAATGTGAACTGATGTGATCGGCCAATCGCTTATAAGGGGAATAGGGTGGAATGCAACACCCTTACTCAGATCACAGGCCTGATCTGATGTAAGGGGAGTTTCCCTAGGATGTGGCCTACATCACCTGTTATCTTATAAGAGATAAGAGGAGAGAGAAGCAAGCCAAGAAGGAAGGGCCTGACTACCATCAAGAAAGAAGAACCAGGAATGGAGCATATTTCTTGGACCCAGGGTTCCAGCACTGAGAACTTCCTAGACCCAGGGGAAGACTGAAGCCAAGACATGGAGATCTCTAAGAGATGCTGGGCCCATAGATGTTAAACCTTCCTCGGGAGCCTACAGAGACAAAGTATTCCTCTAGAGCTGGCATCCTGAATCTGGACTTCTAGCCTCCTAAACTCTGAGAGAATAAATATGTTCGTTAAATCCATCCACTTGTGTTATTTCTGTTACAATAGGACTAGCTAACGAAGACAGTGGGCTTGAACCTCCAACTTCTTGGTTAGCACCCAGTGCTTGACGATTTGCAATGAGGTAAATTTAATGTGCTTCAGTGGATCTCCTTGTCAGTTCAGCTATCCACAGGCTGCTAAGCCTTGGGAGTGATCCAAGATGCTCCATTCTCTCACTGCATCTATTCAGATATGAGGTCCTTTCAGCCCTACCTACAGAGAGTTCTGAGTCTGCTTC
The DNA here is from genome assembly GCF_000298275.1 of Orycteropus afer afer. NCBI lineage: Eukaryota > Metazoa > Chordata > Mammalia > Tubulidentata > Orycteropodidae > Orycteropus > Orycteropus afer. Next base: position 33,728,586 of record NW_006921589.1, on the reverse strand, counting down.
TCACTCTCTTTATTTCCATGACCACTATGTTATTTCAAACCACAATCATTCCTCACCTGACGATTGCAATAGCCTCTTTCTGCTTTCCCTGCATCCAAGCCATTCTTTATGTTAATGTCAGTGTTATGTATAAATCCGTGAATAAACATGCACACAGGTGACACTGTTACTCTCCTACCTAAAACCCTTCAATGTTTACCTCTTCATTCCACCAGAATAATGTCCCAAGTCCCTAAGATGATCTAGCCCACAAGATTTAGCCCCTGCCTACCTCTCCAACTCCATCCTATGCTCCCCTCTCTTTTACAATCTGGATTTCTTTTTCTCATTCTCCTTTTGGAGCCTTTGCCTGTAGGCTTTCTGCTGCATCCCAGTTTGGCACCATCCCTCCAGGAGGCCAATTAACCACAGTGGTGGCAAGCTGATGACTCTTCAAACCCTTCCACCGGGTTCATTTTAACAGAAATAGATACGTATTTTGGGTAAAGGTTTGTTTTTACTGCCTGCAGGGCCTAAGCCATCAACACTGTAAGGGCTTCCACAGTGTTAAGTCCAGTGTCATGAAATCCAATGTAACATCATGTCAGATCAATTTATAGCAAAGTAAAGGAATTCATTTTGCAACAGAGTGGAGGGAATTCATGACTGTGGGACCCACTGGTCACATCACATACTGTACCACCCAGAAGTGACCAGTTTCACAGAACAGTGGAATGGCCCATTGAAATCACATCTGAAATGTCAGCTAGCAGCCAGGGGACTCCGTACCCCAGGATACAGTGTCTACTTGAAATCGAAGGCCTTTCTAGGTGTCAATCCATCTTGTTGAAGGTCTTCTTTATTGCTGACATTTGTAATAGTGAAAAATAAAAATGGAAAAAGACTTAAATCTAGGTTATTAGAAGACTGTTTATAAATTTGTCAATAATAAAATAGTTAACATTTGTTGAGGGCATCATACATGTCAGGTTCTAGTCTAAGCACTTTATATTAGCTCACAACAACCCTGAGGGAGATACTACTATTTTGTCCATTTCTCTCTTGAGGCACAGAGAGCCTAAGTAACTTAAAAAAAAAAAAAATGGAAGCAGTATGAATACCTGGGTTTCACTTTTTTAGAAACAAAAATAATGTATTACATACCTATAGATTGATATGTACATGGGAAAATGCAATATGGATACCTAGCAATCTGTCACTAGTTCACTCTGAAAAACACACTTGAGGAAGGAGGACTTTCACTTTTTACTTGATTTTTTTAAAAAGAAGAACAGGTTTGTCATTTAAAAACAGATGAATAAACAAATACATCTAGCACTTAGGAATGTACCTGAATGCAGTACACTTGCTTGATTCAGTTCCGTTTCACTGACTAAAGGAGGTTCTCGTAGGCTGTAAGAAGAACATCTTATTCCACTCAGTTGACCTAAGGGCAGGGAGTACTGTACATTGTGTAAGAACTAAATTGAGATTGAAGTTCAAATTGGATTAAGGAAGGAGGAAAGTGGAGGTAGTGGAGGAAGGTGGGGAAATAAGAGGGCTGGAAGCATAGGCAGGATTTGATTGGAGGAATACACCCAGAAAGCAGACCCAACAGCCTTCTGTCTAGCTGTTGATGCCCCGGCAGGGGTGTTCTCAGCAAGTCTCTCAGTTGGACACAACAGCAAGGGTGAAATCATCTCTTGCTTTAGATACAACTTCACAACATTCAGCCAATGATTCTGGTATAATGTCTCTTTCTAAGGAGTCAGATGAACTTGTTCTTTTTGTGAATGGAAGAAAGGTAAGCTTTCAACATTGCCATTACTAAATTCATATGGAGAATGAAACCATGGTATAAATAGTCTTCTATTAATGTTTGCCAAGAAAGTACCAGGTTCAAGTAACTGGGTGTGAGCTGCTGGCTTGCCATATGACTATGAGAAACCTTCTATCAATCTTCTAGTTCTCTGAAGAGAAATAAGGAAGACTGAGGAGGTGGGGGCAGAAAGGAGGGAAGAGAGGTGGGGAGAGAGAATGAGAGGATACCTCCTTGTTTTTTGCTTATTTATTTATTTATATTATGATTTGGGTGCAAATCTACAAACAGATTTGTTTTACACTCAACAATTCATGCACATTTGATTTCATGGCCCCAATTACAATCCCCAACCATGAAAAACTCTTCTCCTCTCTACTCCCTGTGACTACCCCCTCCCTATGCCCTTCTTATCTATGTGTTCCTGTCTGTCCAGCTTTCCCTCTATGTGAATGCTGCCCCTCTGATGTCTCATAGTTGATTGATCTAAGGGGTGCATCTCCCTGGGGTAGGTTCTGCATGTAGGTCTTTCTACTGTTGGACTGAGAGCCAATCCACAGAAGTGAGTCCATTTCTAGGCCTGAAGGATAACCCAGGGCCATAGTCTCAGGAGTTCATCAGTGTCTATCCAACCAGTCAATCTGGTCATTTTTTAATTTTGTTCTACACTTTTCATCCCACTCTAACCAGGATCTCCAATTTTGAACCCTTTCTGAGTGTTTGGCATTAGCAGCTGGGCACCATCTAGTTCTTCTGGTCTCGGGATCTTGAAGGCTGAGATCCTCATGATCCATCATATCTTTGGAATTATTTCCAAATGGCTTTGATTTTCTTCACTCTTCTTTGTTCCAGGTGAGAGGAGACCAACAGTTGTATCTTAGGTAGGTGGCTGCTGGAAAGCTTTTAAGACCCTAGTTGCTACTCACCAAAGTAGGATGTAGAAAAAGGTTTTTATGTACTATATTGTGCCAATTGAGCATGATGTCCCCCAAGACTATGGTCCCAAGCCCTCTGGCTCAGTGATTCTCTCTTTCAAGGTGTTTGGCTGTCTCTGAGAAGCTACTCCAACACTGTCCTCTGTTACTTCTGTAATGTATGTGGATAATTTTGTAGCACAAATACATATGTAAAGTTATCTTCAGCCAAATCTATCCTTGGTCTTGGGTATATTTCTGTTCACCTACCCCCGCCTGATCTTCTCCCCTGTCTGTGCATTTACCCATTGCCTAGTGTTCGGTGCCGCTGGTAATGCAGTATTGTGCATGTAATATGTAATACAAATACAAATACGAACACTATTGCAAATATGTAATAGTATTTGCGTCTGTTGTCTATATCTTTTGTGCATGTTTCTGTGCCCTCCTTTTCCCCATTGTCACCAGGCTGGTCACAGACTCTCTCCAAACCACCTCTCCCCTTACCCAAATAAACATGTGACCCCCAACTAGTCTGAAATTTTCCCTTCTCTCACATCCCCGATAACCAACAAAGTGAATTTTCTTCCTTGAGTAAAGCTGTCCTTGACTTTTCACAATAATACAAAAAAATAAATAAATAAACTCACTGCCATTGAGTCAGATCTGACTCATAGCTACCCCTCCTTGGGTTTCCAAGGCAATATCACTACAGAAGTAGATTACCCAACCTTCCTTCCGAGGAGTGGCTGGTGGATTTGAACTGCCAGCCTTCTGGTTAGCAGTCAAATGCGCTATTCCACCAGAGGTCTTCATACAATATTTGTCCTTCTGTAATTGATTTATTTCACTCACCATAATGTCCTCCAAATTCATCCATGTTGTGAGATGATTCGTGTATTCTTCATTATTCTTTATGTTGCATAGTATTCCATTGTGTGAATGTACCATAGTTTGGTTATCCATTCATCTGTTGATGGGCATTTAGGTTGTTGCCATCTCTTTCCTATAGTGAATTGTGCCATGATAAATATGGGTGTGCATAAGTCTATTCATGTCCTGTCTCTCACCTCTTTAGGATATATTCCTAGTAATGGAATTGCTGGATCAAATGGTATTTCTGTGTTCAGATTTTTAAGAAAACCCCATACCATTTTCCACAGTGGCTGTACCATTTTGCAGTCCCACCAGCAGTGTATGAGAGTTCCAATCTCTCCAAATCCTCGCCAGTAATTTGTTGTTTTCTGTCTTTTTGTACTTTGCTATTGTTGCTAGAGTGAGATATCTCATTATTGTTTTGATTTACATCTCTAACAGCTAGTGGAGAGGACACCTACTTGTAAAGGTTTTTAGGCTTACTAGATGGAAAACATCTGATTGTATTGATGTCTTCAGAGGTCATTTTGTAGTTGCATTTGTATTCATCTAAGGACTAGTTATCAAGTTCTCTTTATTAGGACCTTCTGGATCTCTCTCTTTTTCCCCACCCTTCTTCATTCTATCTCCTTAAACTTTTATACCACCACTAGTACATACACATACTAAGAGTGAATAATTACAAATCTTTGGATCAGCAAGAATGAAAGAGGAGTAGTATTGGAAAGTCAGAACTACATTTCACAGTAAGTTTACTTTTTAACACTTTGCTGCTTTAGGTAGTGATTCTTAAATCACTTAAGAGAATGAACGAAATAATTTTTCAGTCCCATATTTCTTTTGAGTTCTTGAGATCTAGCTAAGGCAAAATCCACAAGTGGAATGTTCTCTTTACTTTTCACTCTCCTTGACGTCGTGCCTGAACTGCAATCCAATATCCTTTTTTTCAACACCACTGGCAAAGAGGAAGAAGTCAAAGTTGAAACAGAACAATGATACTGTGTGCTGCACACTCCACATAATCTATGAAAAGAAATGGAGGCTCAGGGCAGGTACTTAAAGTGTCCCAGGTCCCCAGCAGTAGTGAGACCTGAGTTTTCATCTGCCTCACCCCAAAGTTTATGAGCTTCCCCCTGCATCATGCTCCCTCTCTTAAGAAGTTGGCGAGTCTTCTGGAATTCGTTCACTAAAGAGAGGTGGTGGTGAGTTGTTGTGTGAACGTTTTCCTGTGGGTGCAGATAGGATGGTATCTGTCTGTTGCTGCCAAGGTCTTGTTTGCTTAACTTTCCAAATTTAAAGAAAGAACAAAGAGTATGTTTTCAGGTGGTGATAAGAATTAAATTGTTATCATCAGTTCTTCTTTCCTTTCCTTCAACTGTGCGAACTCAAGAATATGAAATGAATGCTTGTAACTATTCAGTATTTCGTAATCTTCTATTATTTTCCCAAAACAAGTCTTGCATTAGAATGCAAATTCTTGTTGGTTATCCTCTGGAAAAAGAGCCAAACATTTGTCCTGCTGAAATAAAGCCAAACACAATAGAGTGTTATGTAATTTTATAATTGCAAAGAGTGATATTTGATCAAGCCAAGAAAACAAGATCAAACATATTCTCAGTGATTCTTTCTGTTCAGAATAATGGGCTACAGGGAAGCTGCCTCAATCTATACAATCATTTCCTCTGCACAGGTCATCGAGAAGAATCCAGACCCTGAAGTAAATTTATTGTTGTACCTGAGGAAAAAACATATCCTTTTGTTTGTTTGGGAAAGCAAAGCAAATAAGAAACTCTGGAAACTTTATAATTTTCCTTGCATTTATAGAACTTTTCCTTTCATCATGCTTCATTACAATCATTTTGATTGTGCATAGGAATGAAAGGAGTCAAGTAAGTGGCTCACCTAGCAAGGGGAATGATATATTGGAAAGTTTTGACTTTCCAATACTACTCCTCTTTCATTCTTGCTGATCAAAAGATTTGTAATTATTCACTCTTAGTGAATTCAACAAAGATAATGTTCATCCTAGATTTTGTGCAAAATGTGGATTTTTGAAACCCAACTGCTGGAGACCCTGATTTGTTCTGAGAAATGTTAATTTACAGGCACTTGGTACTGTGTGCTGCAAATTCCATGTAATCTATGAAAAGAAATGGAGACTCCCTCTTGCTCACTGTCACATGTTGCTGAAGTTCCTGCGTTGGTCTCCAAGGGAGGCTGCCCAGCCAGCTGTGAGCTTGTGGTCATTTCCTGTTGAACTCCTCCATGGAACTGACCCATGGAAGCTCTGGAGAGCCAGGGTCACCATAAACTGAGGGTCAGCAAAAATTGAGCCCTGAAGTGGGCTGACGAGTCTTCCTCATGGAGGTTGATTGATTCCCAAACTTCAAGCACAGGGTAAAAATAGGTACCTCCTGTATTAAACCAAGTGCTGTGGAGTCGACTCTGATTTGTGCAACTCCCTGTGTGTCACAATGGAACTATGCTCCATAGGTTTTTGTTATTTTTTTCATTCATTACTTTTATTTTCTGACTTCCTCCATATTGTCTATTGCCTTTCTTGTCACCATTGTTAAGACATGTCTTCTATCTAGTTAGTAGTTTTCCCTCCCTCCCCCTCCTATTTCTCGTAACCATTAAAGTGATTTTTTTTTCTGTGTGTAAACTTTTGTTTGTTTGTTTGTTTTAAAGCATTAATTATGATGATATACCTGTCTTTGGCCATTCTTCTATATATTTATGCTCTAAGAAACTATAGCTTTATTTGATTTAAAAAGTCATTGTAATGTTAGATGCATAAAATTAATTTATTTTCTACTTAGTGATGTGTTTTATTATTTTTGTAAACCACGCACATACACACACACACACACACACATATAGTGGCCTCATACAATATTTGTCCTTTTGTGATCAACTTGTTTCACTCAGCATAGTGTCCTCCAAATTCATTTGTGCTGTGAGATGTTTTATGGACTTGTCATTATTTTTTTTTAGCATTGTGTGGTATTCCATAGTGTGTGTGTAGCACAATTTGTTTTATCCGTTCATCCATTGATGGGCACTTAGGTTGTTTCCATCTTTTTGCTATTGTGCATAATTTTACAAATGCCAGTACTCTGTGGGCAGTCTTTCCACTTCGGGATTTTCATATTCATATAACTGGATAAATGTGTCACAACAGAATTGGAGGTATGTCCCATACCATCCCAGACAAGATATTCCAACTGACCATATCCCTCCTATCCATCACCAGTTTATGAATGAATTGAGAGTTCAGGCATCCTATGTCAGACTGTTAAAGGTTTCTTCTTCTTTTTTAGGACAAGCACTCAAAGTTGTATTATACTGTTTTCCAATCATTCTACATTTCCTCATTTCAAAGACTTGGTATAGTGGAGGCTCCAATTAGATTGGAAATGTTCCATTCTTGGTGACTTGGATGCTATTTGGACATTTCCCTCTCCCCTGACTTTGTATGAATTAAAATAAAAGAGATAGCACTGAACTGAAGTCAAAGCTGGAGTCTTTCTAAACCAGGAATGATCAGGACTTCAGGCTAAAAGAAGTCTCCATCCCCGATGTGGATGACTCCTTTCCCTTGGCAAATGGCTGCCCTTATTACTCATGTGTCAGTGAATCATTTCTTACGAGATGTGGTATTCTAACTGATTTATACTAGGGCACCAGTTACTTGTACGATGTCTTCATTTCTTCGGGCCACTATAACAAAATACCACAGAATGGGTGACTTTAAAACAGAAATGTATTTTCTCACAGTTCTAGGAGCTAGATGTCCAGAGGCAGGGTATCAGTATGTGGATTTGTTCTGCGGGTGTTGGGAGAGAACTGTCCATGCCTCCCTCCTAGTGGCTGGTAGTAGCCAAGGATCCTTGGTATTTCTCCGTGTTCCTCTCCTGCTTGTAGACGCAGCTGCTTCAGTTGTCACGTGGATCTGCTTACTCCCTGTGTGACTCTCTTTCTGTTTCTGTCCTCTTTTGTAATACACCACTCAGAAGAGATTAGGGTTGGGAACCACCCACTCAAATATGACTTTGATAACGACAACATCTACAAAGAAAAACCTTATTTCATAACAAACAAGGTCATATTCACCAGAGCAGGGGTTAGGACTTCAACACAGCTTTTTTTGGGGAACAAAATTCAATCCATAAAGCCGTGTTGCCTGGGTATCTCAAGGACTGTACCTATTCCGAAAGTGAAGTCATTCTCCACATGTGTGAAAATCTGAGGATGAGAAGCTTAAGTTCCTCTTTTCTCCTTGACTTTGGCCCTTCCAGTCGGACTCACAGGGACCAAGTATGGCTGTGGAGGAGGGGATTGTGGTGCTTGCACAGTGATGATCTCAAGATACAACCCCATCTCTAAAAAGATCCGGTATCTTTCCTCCAAAATTAGACCATGTGACTCCCATGTTGATTTCCCACAAGATTTTTTATTCCTGGCTCACATCCCACTCAACAAAGGAAGTTGAGCAACTTCAGTTTTTATGAGCTAAAATGAAAGTAAACAACATTCTATTTTGACAAGAAATAAAATATTCCAATGCTAGAAACAGTAAATTTGCAGTTGTTTTAAAAGTGAATCGTCAGAATTCAACTAATTCAGCAGAGGTTTGCTATGTAGATTCTGCCCCCTAGTAGTCAGATGTGTGGTTGTTCTCAGTATCTTCATTACACAAATACGTGAAACTGAAGTTCAGGGGAATTTGTAATTTAACCAAGGCCACAGAGCCAGTGGGTGTTAGAGCCTGAGACCCAGGTCTGCGCGTAAAGCCCAGTTTCTCCCTGTTATGTGATCTCCCCGGGACAAGTCTAAAAGCCTGTTGCCTCACCCTTCCTAATAATTCTCCTGAAGGTAGACGAACAAATTCCAGACCAAATGCACTTCTCTCATTCTCCTCTGAAGAGATGAAATGAGTGCATTCAGCAGCCTGAATATTTGGGGAAAGGCCCACTGGTCCCGATTATTCACCAAACCAATGAACTACTCCTGTCACTGGGAACAGAAGAGTGAACCAGACAAAGTTACCTGCCCTCCTGAACTTGTCACTGTTAACTGCCCTCAAGTCAGCCCCAAGTCATGGTGACCCCAGACACAACAGAAGGAAATGCTGCTCAGGCCTGTGCAACCCACACTGTGACCCACAGTGTTTTCATGGGCTGATTTTCAGAAGTAGATAGCCAGTTCTTTCTCCCTAGGCCGTCTTTGCCTGAAAGCTCCCCTGAGACCTGTTCTGCATCATTGCAACATGTAAGCCTCCACTGATAGACTGGGCAGCTGTGCCTGAGGTGCACAGGCCGAGAGTCAAATGCAAGTCACCTGTGAGAGTTCTACACCGAACCACCACTGCTCCCAATCACGGAACTACTGCTGGTGACGTTACTGCTGACTTTCCTGTTAGGTGGTCCCATTTTAACGTCTTCCCTTTATCTTCCTGGCTTTTTATAAGATCACATATAAGCTAGAGATCATTTGAAGTGTATCATGTACACACTAGTGTAATTATTGGACCAGCCATCACAACTGACAAACTGAAAAGGGAAAAAGTAAATACCAGGTAAATAGAGAACATTTCAATTCCTGACACTTTTTTTTAGCAAAATAGTTTGGAGGGTGAAATGGCTTTAATTTCAAGTAAAAGATCCTTTATTTTTAGAGAACCATAGCTAAATTCAAAATGATTTATGTGATGGCCTCGCTTTAATGTGCACTTGATTAATTACATTCATGTCAAAGTAATTATTACTATAATCATCTAAATACATTTTTCCTTTTCTTTTTTTGGAAATTACTCCGTCACTGTTTTAATTTTTCTCAGCTTCGTTATACAAACTCTGAAGTCACTTCTCTGTCACTGCCTGCCTGGTGCCCATTTGCTCTCTCTATGGGGCCGCCATCACCACCGTGGAAGGTGTTGGAAGCACCAAAACCAGAATTCACCCCGTGCAGGTGAGAGCATGTCTTAATGAGTTCAGGAGAAATATGTCTTTAGGTGGCTTCTTCAGTCGTCCTGGCCAAGGCTGAGCATGGCTTTATAGGACAAAGAAGGCATTTACAATAGGAAATGTTACCCTTTTTTTTATTTCCTTTTTAGGTCTGTGGCTTTCTCTATTACTATTTGAAGCTTCCATTAAAGAGGGGAAGGGGCGGTGAGGAGGGAGTGGGTCACAGTGTGGGTCACTTTAGATGTCTCATTGCTTCAGAAAGAAGGTCTCCCTTGAGGGATGCTTTGGGTCCTATGCACAAAAACTAGGAGGAAAAATTCATTCTTCCTGTTACAAAAATGAGGAAAGCAGAGATACGTATTCTGTATTTGGTCTGTATAAAGAAACATGCTACTAATTCTGCTAGAAACATTCAGTTAGGGACCTGAATATTTTAGTTTGGCATTTTTTGCCAATCAAGTCTTCAATCAACTTTGTTGTTGTCTCTTTTTCTTTCTTTCTTTCTTTTTTTTTTTTTTTTGGCCCATATATGTTGCATATCTCACAAATTACAAACTTGTTTAGGGCAAGGGTTATATCTCCTTTTAAAAACATCTTCCCACACTGCAAGGAACTGGTGCTCCGTGCACGTTGCTGACAGACCACGAACCAAGGGCCAGAGGGGCAGGAACATCACCGCCTGCTTCTCTCCTGTCCCCTGCCGGCCCCTGTGCCATCCCAGACATGCCAGCTGGGTATGGTGGTCTCAGGGCCAAGTTTGCATGGGATTTTTACAACTTGTTTGCTGAAGTTTCCTTAGTCAAAATGTCCAAAAGTGAATGAAGCACCAGGTGTCCTCAAAGAGCAGGAAAAAAAAAAAATGAGAAGTGGAAAACCTGGAGCTTTCTTCCTGGACAGAAGCCCTTACCATAAATCCCACAATTCTCCCTGCCTTCCCTCCCTCCTTCCTTCCTCCCTCCCTCCCGCCCTCCCTCTCTCCTTTCTTCCCTCCTTCCCTCCCTTCCTTCTTTCCAAGTGATAGCAGTTTAGGGAAATGACAAAATAAAAGCAGGTAATCTCATTTTCTGTGGTCTTGATTAAGTTCAAATGGTGCTCTTAAAGTAATGCACTGGATTGACATTAAGGACTTCCTCTCCTAACTACCTTGATGGAATCTCTTTCCAGAAAACTTCCCTTATCATCTTAAATGTGGACAGTCAGCACTTGCAGTTGATAACCTGTACCTACCTTTAGCTGTGCCGATCAGAAGCCTCTCTTTCTTTCTGAGAGCTTCCTACCCCTAAGCCTTTAAGCTTTTGTGCTGGACCCTGTGTTCTCTACTTTCAGGAAAGGATTGCTAAAGGCCATGGCACCCAGTGCGGGTTCTGCACCCCAGGAATGGTGATGAGCATCTATACTCTCCTGAGGAACCACCCGGAACCCTCCACAGAGCAGTTAATAGAAACTTTAGGTGGTAAGTCACTAACTTCTTAAACTGTGGTAAAGGAAATGTAAACTTAACTCCATCTTCAGAGAGGAGCAAGGATGCTAGAGAGTTTCCTCCAAGGGATTGGGCCAAAGGGCTTGACAAAGGCTTATTCATTGATCTTTATGTACTAAACCTATTGAGTAGTATTAACAAATATTACCCACCCCTCTTTAGAAAGAGGGGAAACTGAAGGAACTAGCCAGAAAGTATTTTCATATGACTGTTATGTTCTTGGCACCATATCAAGTGTTTAAGGTAATTTTTAGAGTAACATATATTTGGGAGCATACGCTTATTGAAATAGTCTTTGTGTGGGCTTCTGATGCAATTGTCATGGTGTTTGGAAATAAGATTTTTAAATCTTTTCATTATGTACTTAGAGTTAGATAAAAGAAGCAATGGCCTTTTGGGCTTTTTCATTTGTTGTTGTGGCTGTTGCTGTCACAGTTTTCTTTTTGTAAGTATAATTAATACTTATTAAATCATAGACTCTTGAGAATTAGGAAAATATCCCATCTGA